>NC_079414.1:12879989-12898337 GCF_026213295.1 Gadus chalcogrammus | reverse complement strand
GTGTCAAAACACTATGTGTGTCCTTTTTATTTCATTCCCATTCTTCAGTCTCTTCGGTGTCTGTCTTCTGGAATCTACTTCTCAATTTATGGCTTATCCTATTTTGGCTAGACGATTCACGTCATCAGAATTACACAGAAATCAAATATTGTGCCTATCCCCGTTTTTGAACCGTTTAATCTCCCTACTCTCATTTCTAAATCAAAAACAAAAAGGGCTGCATCTCTGTGTGGCTCTTTGAAAGGTGTCAAATTATTTCCCCACAAATAATTAATCTAATAATTGTTTATTTATTTCAAATAACATGTCAACATAGGCAACAAAGCTGCCCTTCTTTTGGCCCTAAATGGGCGCACTGTAAAGTCACTTAAGCCACTCCGATGTAAAATCTCACCTCTTTTCATTGGAAATATTCATGGTGACAGACGGACAGGCATTAACAGTAATGCTCTGCGCCAATGAGGAGCGAGGGGAATATTGGTGGGCCAATAGGAGTGGAGAGCGCAACCAGGAGGGGCGTCGCCGCCGCAGTGCTGGAATGCTGCCTCTTTGGGAATGTTTTCCACTTTCAATCACTTTTTTCTTTCCTTCTCACAAGGCGCTCTTTAAGCTTCTGCGCGCGACACAGAGCGGCCATTCATCGCCGAGGGGGCAGGGGACGGAGCTGCAGCGTCACAGGGTTCTGTACACGGACCAACCATTCCCATGTTAAACCACTGAACATCACATTTGGTAAGATGTTCCTTTTGTTATTTTTGTAAAAATATACATAATTGGTTTTTTTTATTTAGTTTGATTGAGACTTTTTTTGTAAATCTCGGTTAGTGGAGTTTTAGGGGAAAGATTGAACCGCATCAATTAGGCTGAATAATGAGCGTTTCGGGCAAAATGTTTTAAATGTGTTTGATGTATTTGTTATTGATAAGCATATCTTTTTTGGGGGGGAAATAAAAATATCGAATGATGTCTGTATCCTGCATGCTACTTTTGCTTACAAATGCTTCGTCGTCGGTTTTTGCATGCGTTGGAACATGTAAAATAATAATACTAAATCCACCAAGGATTTGACTTAACAGGCTTCAAAGTATACAGATGGGCCCAAACTTCGGATTTTTATCATGAATAATTGTCCATGTATTGCCCGTAACCACCTCACTAACCCTTCACTTCATTACAGGTGGTGTCTGGGTGAAGCTGCTGTTCATATCACACCCGGAGACAAGGAGCGGGGAACCTTTAAAAAACGTTCCTTTAATAGTTCTGGTGTGAACCGCCAGTAGAAAGAGCGAAAACATATAAGCCTGGGGCACATTATTCATCTATTAACACTTCATACAAGACGACACTTGTATGACCCATTTCACTTCTTAAAAAATCCCAAATCGGGCTTTCTTTAGCGCAAAAAAACAAACAAAACACAACCATGTCGGGTGAGGAGCACAGCCTATCAGAGGCCGAGATGAGCCCAGGAGGCTCCGAGGACTGTCACTCGCTCTCCCCGACTCACCCTCGGGCCGCGGCGGGCCACGAATCGCCCCTCGATGGCCAGTCCCAACAGCTGACGGCCCTCTGCGGCGCCGAGAGCGGCGGGGAAGACGGGGGACGCACGGTGCCGAAGACCGAGGAGGAGGACGACCGTTTCCCCATCGGCATCCGCGAGGCCGTCAGCCAGGTGCTGGACGGGTACGATTGGACCCTCGTGCCGATGCCCGTGCGGGTAAACAGCGGGAACAAGAGCAAGCCGCACGTGAAGAGGCCGATGAATGCCTTCATGGTCTGGGCGCAGGCCGCGCGCCGGAAGCTTGCCGACCAGTACCCCCACCTGCACAACGCAGAGCTCAGCAAGACCCTTGGCAAACTCTGGAGGTTGGTATGAATCATAATGGAAAATACCATTTCTCATTTTATACGAATCCTCTGATCGAAATTGATAATTTAAGCCTCTTGAGGGCTGCTAAATTAAATAATTATAATTATTAAATAATAATAATATTTGTTTAATTAAAAAAAAAAAGTGAGTGACTAAATACGCCCCTTTCTTTTCCTCGCATCAGGCTCTTGAACGAGGGCGACAAGCGGCCATTCATCGAGGAGGCGGAGAGGTTACGGAAGCAACACAAGAAAGACTACCCGGAATACAAGTACCAGCCCCGGCGACGCAAGAACGGAAAGCTCGGCCCCACCGCCGACGCTGACGGCCAGGGGGAGGGGGAGGCGAGCCACTCCCAGTCCCATTACAAGACCCTCCACCTGGAACACAACGGTGGCGGCGGGTCCCCGCTGGGAGACCTGCACCACCACCACCATCACCACCACCACCCTGCCGGTAAGCATCTCATGAGTTGATAATCTGTTGTGAAATGCAAAAAAAATAAAAGAGCTACATAATAAATTGGCTTGCACACACAAGCAGTCACGCACACACTCGCACAACAAACACACATTTTTAATGACCAACATTTAAAATCCCACCTTGTGAAACGTGGGATGGCCCAAAATACTTCAAAGCAACAGTAAGCATTTTGAAGGGCTCAGCTGACCGTCCTCTCCTCCACCCTTGTGCCCCCAGGTCACAGCCCCCCCACACCCCCCACCACCCCGAAGACAGAGCTCCAGTCTGGGAAGCTGTCGGACTCCAAGAGGGAGGGGGTGGGCGCGGGCTCCAGGGGGGCCCTCGGGCTGGGAGCGGAGGGGCCGTCCGTGGGGCCCTCGTCCTCCGGCGCCAAGCCCCACATCGACTTCGGCACCATGGACATCGGGGAGATCAGCCACGAGGTCATGTCCAACATCGAGCCCTTCGACGTGAACGAGTTCGACCAGTACCTCCCGCCCAACGGTCACCACCAGGGGGCGGTGGCCGGGCCCTCGGCCACGTCCTACGCCTACGCCCTGGCCGCGGCCAGCGGACACTCCGCCTGGCTGTCCAAACAGCAGCAGCAGCAGCAGCAGCAGCACGCCTCCCCTTCCTCCTCCTCCTCTTCCTCCTCCGACCCCTCCAAGGCCCAGATCAAGAGCGAGTCGGCCTCCGGGAGCCACTACGCCGAGTCCTCGTCCTCGCCGTCCCCAGGGGCCCACGTCACCTACACCCCCCTGAGCCTCCCCCACTACGGCTCCGCCTTCCCCTCCCTGGCCTCCCGGGCTCAGTTTGAGTACGGGGACCACCAGACCCCCGGGGCCTACTACGCCCACTCAGGCCAGTCCTCGGGGCTGTACTCTGCCTTCTCCTACATGGGCCCAACACAGAGGCCCCTGTACACCACCATAGGAGACCCCGCCAGCGTGGCCCCCTCCCACAGCCCCACACACTGGGAGCAGCCTGTGTACACCACACTTACCAGACCCTGAGGAGCCCCGCCAAGCCAGAAGATCAACAACATAGCCTATGGGAAGTGTGTGAATGTGTGTGATTGTTTGTCTGTGGGTTTAAGGTCTGTGACTGCATGTGTGTGTGGGTGTGCGTGTGTGTGTGTGTGGGTGTGTGCGTGTGGGTGGGGGTGTTTGTGTGCGTGTATGTATATGTGTGTGTGTGTGTGTGTGTGTGTGTGTGTGCCAATGCCATATTGACGTTAGGAGATGTTTTTCTTGTTATGCCAACGCAAGAGGCAAGGCCTTATGAAGATTATGACTCACCCTAAATATTTGAATGCAAATCAATGGTCAACAGCCAATCAAAATTAATTCACCTAAACAAAAGCGTGCCAATAAAAGTGTCGGGATGTACAGCGAGTTTGTATAAAATGAGTTATAGGTATAAGTGACATTTTTGCAGTTGAGTTAGGATTGTGGGAGGGTTGCTCGACATGACCTAAGAACCATGGGTTTAAGACTGACATAATCAGATTATATTAACCAAACTAAAGGTTGTTGTTGACATCATAGTGTTATTTTTTATGAGTAGTATGTGTATTATTATTGTTGTTGTTGTCGACCTTTAAGGGTGTAACATTAATGTGATTTAATCTTAAGTGGCTGACCACTGCTTTGGGAAAGGAGACTTATGTTCAAGATGGCCGAATCATTTTCTTCTTTAACTTTACGGATAATTCTCCATCTTTTAATTTTTCTTTGTTAAATGCAACAACAATTTAAGGGGAAATAGGACAAAGAGAGGGAATGAGAATGTTTAGGATGCATTTCAGCTTGCCTATATGTCGCCTGGATTTCAAAAGATCACATTACCTCAACTCCATTCATGTTGTGCCAATAGTGGTAGAGAGTTACTATTCGTCGTCCCGGATCCAGTAACACGAAGGTATTCAAGATGTTTCAGCACTAAACCTTCAGTTTAGTCACTCACTGGACTATGTTTTCGTGCTTGTTGGTTAACAGGTGTATACCTCTTTGTGGCCTTATATAGTTTTTTTGTTCCTCCAGTTACGGAAGCAAAAATATATACACCAATTTCTACAACTAGAGTCTTAAGCAAATCTCTTGGGGTGAATGGCAAGCTTTGGAGCCTGCTTATGGATCAGAGTCCCATGCACCACAGTTGTAAAGCACATTTAGGAGAAAAGCATGCTTGCCGCCCGAATATTTCCCTCATTATCTCTTCTTAACCCTTCCCCTCGTGAGCAATGTGAATCAGTTCTTACCACAGGCTTTTCTTTATTATATGACGCATACTGTATAATTTTTTACTGACCCTCTCAGCGTGTAGTTATGTTTATGTAAGTGATAATGCATTTGTGTGTCAAACATTTGCTTTTACAGTTTTGTATAATTCTGGATATTTTTTTTTAATGATCGAGATACATGTTTGGCCATGTATGTGCCTTCATGAAAACAGCGATGTTGAAAAGTTATTGATGTTGTCAACTATTAAATCATTTTATTTATCAAAAACCTTTCGCATTTCTTTTTTTCTCTACTCTTTCCAACCCACCATATGCTTCATATTCAATGATGAAAATTGTTGAACATATCCCTAAAGGGAGAAATTGCAAAGTCAGATGTTGCTGACGTGTGAACTGTGGGTAACGACTTAATGAGTGTCTCACCAAACTAAGCTGTTTAGTTTGTGTGTTTGTGTGCTTGCGAGGCTAAAATTGACTACTAATTCCTCACATTTAATCGGCTGGGGCTGCACGTTACCGAGCAGCACAAAGACAGCCATTCAGTTTAAGGTAAGGGGAGGGATTGTGAGAGAGAGAGAGGGAGAGAGAGAGAGAGAGAGAGAGAGAGAGAGAGAGAGAGAGAGAGAGAGAGAGAGGGAGAGAGAGAGAGAGAGAGAGAGAGAGAGAGAGAGAGAGAGAGAGAGAGAGAGAGAGAGAGAGAGAGAGAGAGAGAGAGAGAGAGGATAAGGAGAACGACCACAGGCCAGGCAAATTGCAGCTTAGTAACTAATATACACTTGGACTTTTGTACATATCCTGTCCTTTCCTTTACCCTCCACTGCATGAAAGCTTTGTTGAGTTATTTCTTAGTTAGCGTTTCAGTTAATTCAAGACTTCTTATGATTTTATTGGCTCCGTTTTGAGACAGTTATTACATATCGCTTCAAGGAATTGAAGTCCAATAGCCAAACATAAATGGGGTGGACCGTGGACCGTACTATATTAGGCCTTTACTTCAGTCAAGGGGACTTTATTGTTGTCTTCCATGACAATTAAATGCAAATAATTCAGATTGTATTTCAATCAAGTATACAAGTAAAGCTTTTAGTCAGAAACTGTTGCCAATATGAGAAAACCATTAGGCTTTCAACCACAACAGGATGAACTTTTTGGATTAATAATCAAGAATTTATCCCAGTAAATCGGTAGGAGGACATGCTGATTCTTAAGTATTTAGGAAAATGAAAACGAAAATGATCAATTAAGATTGTTGCTGCCACGTGGTGTTATTATGATCGACGTACTGAAACTCATTTTCATGATCTGAAGACTGCATTTCCCTTGAGCCAACGCGGTTAACGTCATTCCGAGGGCGCCAAATCCACAGCAAGGAGCAAGGTATAAACATTGCAGACTTTCGTGGAGAGGATAGCTTTAAAGCTCTATCATCGCGAAAGGAAAAGCTATCGTGAATGATACAAAATACAGTTATTGACTTGGCGAGCAGGGATTCATCAGCTGAGATATCAATAACGTTATATTCAATGCCGCAATAGATGCTCAGGTGCTCAGATGCTCTTGTAACAGTTACAATGCCTTTCCTTTACAGGCCAAACCCCTCGTTTTCTTTTATATTTGTTATATATATTTGTGTTTGTGTAGAAATAGAATGCTAGCCAATTAAAATAAGTCAAAAGATAGATGATTGATAGAATAAAATAAGTTTATCTTTGGTTAGTTCATTATTATGATTGGTTTTCCACCCAGCTGGAGTTTTATTGAGTCATGGATCTCGGGGATTTCGAAGCAGACAACTCGGTCAGCTGCCGCCTGACATCTGAGATCCCGGACATCTGCAAATCAGAGGACTGCTGTTTGGGTATCGACGAGGCAGGGAGGGGGCCTGTATTGGGTGAGTTGCTTATATAATCATACACTCACAGTCAGGGCTGTAGTGGTCAAATTAGAGGTGGGTAAACTATGAATTTTGTGATCAGACCGACCTCGACACAACGCAACGCAAAGTGTTGCGACTCTGTAAGGCTAGCCTGGCTATATTCCATTATGTTATCAATTAAAGTCATATTAAATCAATCAATGACAGTCAATTAATGTGTTTGTAGTTTATTCAAGTAATTAAAATTTCAACAGTAAAGAAAAGTATGTGTAGATTAAGAACCATCTATCTATGGCATGTGTGTGTATTAGTATGCATGCTTTTCACAGTAGTGCCCAGAGGGCCTCCTTGTCCTCCACGTCAGGTCCTGCCTTGCAGGGGCGTGTTCTGGGGTTCATGGCTCCCCTGTGCTTCACCAGCCAGGACTTCACATACGTGTTGGATTGAACTTTGTGAGAGGTGGGCCATTCAGTTGAATAAACATCAAGGACGACACTGTGACCATGTGCAGACTGCAGCTCAGGGGGCACACTTTGATGTTCATTAAGCTGAACCCCCTCTCACACTCAGCAGTGCTAACTGGAATGAGATGGTCGATATTCAGGAGTGGTGCAAGGTTTTCTGGAACCTTTGTGCAAGTTGTTCTGGAACCTTTGTGCAAGTTGTTTAAACTTGGATTCCCCATATGGTTCCTCTAGGGGAACAGGCCAGTTTGCTGGGAAAATAACTTTAAAGAAAATAAATAATAAAATAAAAATATTTATAATATATAAAATAAAAATATTTATAAATAAAAAAAAAATATGTATTTTTTTTATTGGTTTAACCGCCAACCGGCGGAATTTAATTAAAATATTTTTTTTTTGTCGCGTCATCCGCCCGATCCACGGTTTAGCTGCGGAGTCCACGGCTGCAACCGCCAACCTCGCGTCTCCAAATTGAGTTTGATATGGATAGTAAAACTGACTGACTTTTGCTCATTTTGTCATGGGCAGTACACGGATAGCATGGCTACGCATTGGCCAATCTGAATGCTCGTAGTCAATTAATAGTTCGTCAAGTAAAATTGATTTATAAATCACAAAAACAACTCATGTGAATTGATCATCTTCAGTCTTACTTTGTACTTGAGGCCTTTTTCGGGCATCTGTTGGAGTGGGAGCACTCGAAGGTCTCTTTAAAATTGCCTGATATCCATGGCTAATTAATGACAGGTAGGCAGCTAGATAATCCACAACGCGTAGGGCCATGTGTTTACATACTTCTTGTTTACATATTTTCCTGGATCCTGATTGGTGTCGCCGCCGCAGCCGCAAGGCACTGATTGGAGGGTCACAGACCATAATAGCATAGGCCTACAGCGCAGATGAAAATGATTCAGATTACAGCGTTTATTTGTTCAACAATATGAAACTTTGTCTTAGGTGTTTTAAAATGATACCAAATTTATTTCCGATTATTCCAACGGCAGAATACAAGGCACAGGGAACTTTGAGGTGCGTAAACGCCACTTAGAGGTGCGTAAACGCTATTTAGAGGTGCGTAAACGCTATTTCCTAAATTCCAGAGGTGCGTAAACGCAGTTAACGTGCGTTTACCCTCCACTACAGCCCTGCTCACAGTCACGTCTTTCAAACCTTGTATAAGTTTGCTCCCTGAAATCTCTGAACCTTCATAACTCATCAGAAGCAGGAATAATGTCAAACCGTGGCCATACCATGCATGATCCATAGGTTTGGATTAGTTAGTTAACATTTTTATATTGCATCATCAACACGGTGGCCCTTGAGCTCACCCTTAGAAGTTTGAAACAAACAACAGGCGGATTGGAAAGCACTTCTACTTCTTATCCCCTAAAGCAATAAGCCACTTGTATACAAATTACTACACGGTTATGGGCTCATTTCATAATCTTAGAAAAGCTCTGACTGCTCTGGTTTCAGTGAACATTCAACCAACCATACAACATGGGATTCAACTGCAAGTATTTAGCTGACTGTGACTTTGGTCATAATAATAATAATAATAATAATGGCCTGTTTTGATACTTTGTCTTTTCCTTAGATTTTATTTCCAGATGACCCTCATTGCACCTTAATGTACTAATTTTGCATCCATATTATGACTCTGTGTTTTCTGAAAGTGGACGACTAATTCCGAACCTGTGGTCATACCATCATATCCAATAATAGCATACCCCCAATTAGCCCTTATCTAATTTGAAAGTCAGCAGTTGGTACTCTACCTTGCTAAAGTACTCAACTATAGTGAAGCAAATGCAATACAGTTGTCCCGCATTGATATCCTGTTGAAACGCACTACATTATGCAATGCCATACTCTAATTGCAGTTTCACATTGTCTTTAAGGGTTTCCGATTCAGACTAGTGATGGTTATTTGTCTTGTGTGTATTGTTTTAATGAGTTTCCCCTCTCCCCCCAGGGCCCATGGTGTATGGGATCTGTTTCTGCCCCGTGTCCCGGAAGGAACAGCTCAAGGACCTGAAGGTTGCAGGTAGACTATCACGGCACTTCAGGCCAGTGCACGTCACATGCACATCAGGCTCGTTTTCCTCACATGCACCTCAGGCCAGTGCACGTCACGTGCACATCAGGCTTGTGCTCCTCACATGCACCTCAGGCCAGTGCACATCACATGTACGTCAGGCCCGTGTTCACCACATGTACGTCAGGCCCCTTCCCTTCACATGCACGTCAGGCCCGTGCTTTTCAGATGCATTTATCCCACCACAGCCCAGTGTTTCTCACAGCAGGAGGCTGCTTGCCCCAGGGAGCGTAGCCTCTGTGTTTAATCATTTGCTTCTTAAGTTCAGCCTCTGTTGCAGTTCACAGTGAGGAAGGGACAGGAATTATTCCTTTGTTTCTTGCTCCTGTTTTAACAGATTCCTGGGAAATGTTTGTGTGTTTTCTGCCACAGGAAGCACAGAAGTATATAATTTGTGATATATCTGTCATACTCCAGACAAGCAACCAGACATTGGCTGATGGCAGGGATAATTGTGGACCCTGCTCTTCACCAATACCTCCAATATCCTGAGTTGAAATACGTTTTGAGGAGCATTCCCTATTAATTGCAAACAAGGAAAGTTATAATTAGTATTACGAAGCGCATGCAGGTGCATAGTTACTTCAAGCCGATTTTAACTGCATCACAGCATACATTTTATGTTCATGTTTCATCCAGCTGCAAGGTTATATCAGTGAATCAAATTAAATCACCTGTATTATGGCCATCGGCTATTGTTCTTTGGTCTAGATGAATAATTTAACGACTCCTTTATTCATTCTACCAGACTCAAAGACGCTAACGGAGGCGGAGAGGGAGAACCTCTTCCAGAACATCAGCGATGCCAAAGACTTTGTGGGCTGGGCTCTTCAGATCCTCTCACCCAACACCATCTCCACCAGCATGCTGCAGAGGTGCGCACTCGTACATATATGTATTTAGGTCGCATATAGGTTGATACATTCATACAATAATCTATATTCCAATATCTGCCTATGTATAGGTCAAAATACAACCTGAACGCTCTTTCACATGATGCAGCCATCGGCCTGGTCCAGTTTGCCTTGGACAGCGGTGTGCAACTCAAAGAGGTATAGTCAACCAAGTAGAGACTGTGATATAATAGAGAACCAGTAGAGATCTTGATGGAACACAACGGGTTATGAAGAACCAGTAGAGTCCTTGATGGAACTCAAAGTGGTATAGAGAACCAGTAGAGACCTTGATGGAACTCAAAGAGGTATAGAGAACCAGTAGAGACCTTGATGGAACTCAAAGAAGTATAGAGAACCAGTAGAGACATTTATGATATAACTTGCTCTGCTCTCCTCTCATGTCTGTGCTCCTCACCCGTCTCCCCCTCTGTGTGCTCCTCACCCGTCTCCCCCTCTGTGTGCTCCTCACCCGTCTCCTCACCCGTCTCCCCCTCTGTGTGCTCCTCACCCGTCTCCTCACCCGTCTCTCCCTCTGTGTGCTCCTCACCCGTCTCCCCCTCTGTGTGCTCCTCACCCGTCTCCCCCTCTGTGTGCTCCTCACCCGTCTCCACCTCTGTGTGCTCCTCACCCGTCTCCCCCTCTGTGTGCTCCTCACCCGTCTCCCCCTCTGTGCTCCTCACCCGTCTCCCCCTCTGTGTGCTCCTCACCCGTCTCCCCCTCTGTGTGCTCCTCACCCGTCTCCCCCTCTGTGTGCTCCTCACCCGTCTCCCCCTCTGTGTGCTCCTCACCCGTCTCCCCCTCTGTGTGCTCCTCACCCGTCTCCCCCTCTGTGTGCTCCTCACCCGTCTCCCCCTCTGTGCTCCTCACCCGTCTCCCCCTGTGTGTGCTCCTCACCCGTCTCCCCCTGTGTGTGCTCCTCACCCGTCTCCCCCGCTGTGTGCTCCTCACCCGTCTCCCCCGCTGTGTGCTCCTCACCCGTCTCCCCCTCTGTGCTCCTCACCCGTCTCCCCCGCTGTGTGCTCCTCACCCGTCTCCCCCTCTGTGCTCCTCACCCGTCTCCCCCTGTGTGTGTGTGCTCCTCACCCGTCTCCCCCTGTGTGTGCTCCTCACCCGTCTCCCCCTCTGTGCTCCTCACCCGTCTCCCCCTGTGTGTGTGCGCTCCTCACCCGTCCCACCCGTCTCCTCCTCCAGGTGTTTGTGGACACGGTTGGTCCTGCTGAGAAGTATGAGGAGAAGCTCTCCCAGCGCTTCCCGGGCCTGGAGGTGACGGTGCGCCCTAAAGCTGACTCCCTCTTCCCCATCGTCAGCGCGGCCAGTATCTGTGCCAAGGTCAGTGCTCCCCAGAGACACCGGAAGCACTGGCTCAGTGTTCAGGCCCAGACAGACAACAACAAACTGAAAATTGGCTATTTGTTGAATGACGTCCAGAGTTGCCTCCTTGTGTCCTTGTAGTCCCTTCTTGAGTAATACAAATCAACGGTGCATAATCCCTAAAAATGTCTGCATGTCTTTCTTCAAACTGCTTCAGTTTGAGATGAACAGGCAGCATAATTGTCCATATATTAGTGTAGTTATCAGGTACTGACGTAATAATTCACATGATATGGTTTGCTGAGGGGCGATGTTTGAGGGGGTATGTGGAAAAGTACGACTGTGCAATGCGATCCTTCGTTGTGCTCGCAAACTGGCTACTCTGTCTGCAAATACACCTAATTAATAATTATAATAATTGATCCGTTTTTTATAGCGCTTTTCTAAGTACTCAAAGATACTTTACAAATAAGAAAGGAATACATACAGACAGTACAGACAATCCAACATAAGGGAAAAAAAATTAAATAAAAATAAACAACACCACAACAATAGGCAACACATTAAGAGAGCGGGAGAGAGTCGAAGATGGCAGAGGATGATTTGTCAAATGTTGTCGGTGGTCCTGAAGAGATGGGTTTTAAGTTGACTTTTGAACGAACAGAGTGTATCAGAGTATAATTAAAGGGTGTTAATAAGTACCGGTATATTGGAAACTGTATTCGGGAGCTGAAACCGATTAGTTGTGTTCATGTAGCTTTCCTTATGTTGGTGGTTGAAGACGGACAAGCATCGTTTTTGAAGCACTGCTATGACTGCTAGGGCTGATCTCACTTTTCATGCATAGCAGACAGTACAGGTTCTGACGGCAGTAGCCTTTGTTAAACTGGAGATGATGATGCTGCAGCAGGTGGAGTATTGTAATGTTCTTGTGTGTTTTGGTTACTCTTTAGCGCAGACAAAGTCTGAACTTTGAATTCATTACGTGTTGAGAAGGTATGTCTTTCAGAAGCCTATAGATAAAGACCTTATGTGCTGTTCCTCAGGTGGCCAGAGACCATGCAGTGAAAGGCTGGAGTTTCACAGAAGACCTGGGAGAGGTGGATACGGACTGGGGCTCCGGTTACCCTGGCGGTAAAGTAGAACCCATGAAACACCAGGAACTACTCACATCCCCACAAAGACCTAGTACTCTTCTCTTACCTGGTGGTTTAAACCATATCTATGCAGCCCCTTGCCCTTTTTGCATTGTGTACATTGTTAAATAAGAGTGGAGCTACATGTAGATTTAAAAGAAATGATTGGACAGGCTTATTACAGGCCTGTGACAGCGACAGGTGTACAAAAAATGTAAAACAAATGTCGGTGCATTTGATTTATTGATTGAGAGAATTTCCACAAATTAGACCAAAAAAGCTTCCAGAATAAATTGCCTACCCTAGTAGCTTTAAGATCACATTTCCAAGTTTGGTTTAAACACTGAACCTAAAAACTAGATTGAAGATTAGAATAGATTGATTGTAAATTGTCGGCAACCTGTTCTCTGTCCTCAAAGCTCTCCTGTATTTGGTTCTTTACCCAGACCCTAAAACCAAGGCGTGGCTGCTGAAGTACCAGGACCCAGTGTTTGGCTATCCCCAGTTTGTGCGCTTCAGCTGGAGCACGGCAAAGAACCTGATGGACAGCAAGGGCGCGGCGGTGTACTGGTACGGAGTGGACTGGCCATTCGAAACTAGTACATAGTGGTGCAAGATGCTCCTTTTGTCTATAGCTTTCGAAAGACAAATGACTTTCGAAAGACTTTTGATTCAGATCCGGATCCATGGTTCTTGTAGAGGGTAGCATTATGAATCTGCACAGAACACTGGAGCAGAGGCCGCTATACAGATAAATGTCTGTAACCAATCCATGTAACCAATTTCGGTTCACTGTCTGGTGACAACCCAGCTGCTTGTTCCAAGCATTCTAATTTGTCACTTTTTTGGCTTTGCGCTTGTTTATTACTAACAGGCAATGTGTCATGGGAGGAGTGGTAAGCGTGGTTTATAGCAGTGGCATTCACCGACACTGATGATCCAATGTACCGTAATCACAGCCCTCATGGTCCGAGTGCACGTCCATTTGTGGCGAGTGTCATTGTTTAAGAGGTTGTACTTTGTGATTGACATGAGTTTGTCTAGTTGCAGTACTGTTATATGATCCTGGCTATAGGCTCGAATACAAGATATAACCGTCTTCTTTATCCATAAACACTGTATGGGTATTCAGAATTCTTAAATTGTCAAATTTTAAAACGTTTTGCCTCCTGCCTTCTTATTAGCTGTCTGTGATTAGCAATTTGGCAGGAAATGCCTGACTTAATTTTAATTCGTAGGAATTTAAATATGTTGGAATGAAATCAGAATGTTCCTAGAAATTGCTTAAGCCCTGTTTACAGTAGTTGCTGACATCTACTCCTTCAGAACTGCAGTTTGTGAATTATTTTAGTGTGATTCATATTCATTTTGAAGGGGTTATTTCAAATGTTCTGCGTTTCTTAAAAACAAAGATTGTTGTGATACTGACCCAGACATTTACTGAGTCATGACTCATTTCCAGTAGCTCGAGGACATGATCTCTATCGGTGCTCCCAGTAAGAATTATTGACAACACAATGGATGTCAAACAAGAGCTGTGTTCCTCCGCTGCAACTTTCCCCAGTCGTTATGAACCCCTGGAGGAATCAGGGTCTAAAATGTTGCATATTCAAAACTGATAGTTGACGGGATTTTTGTTGGTTAGTATTTCTCTTTTTCATGTCCTTTATTTCGTCATTTGCCTTATGTAAAAGGACCTTAATTTGCCTCTTTTAGACAACAAGGGTCAGAAGGAACCTTTTGGGTTGCTGTCGGATACTGCGCAAACGTTACATGCCCTTTCCTAACTTCTTTTGTGATGTGGAGGAGTATTCATAATTCATCCCCAGGTTATTATGGTCTGTCTCAAAGCCTCTGTAGGTACGTTTTTATAGGTAAGCCCGGCCCACCCCCGTCTTTGCTCCCTCCCTCCCTACATTTTTCCAGCATTAAGAAGGCTTGTATGTCTCACACCTGGGAATAACCGGCAAGATGGATTCCCTGAACTAGTCAGGGAAGACAGGTCCGCCTGATTGGTCAGAAGTGAGCAGGGAACGCTCTATAATTTAGTTTGGCTCATGCAGTCAACCAGAACAGATCTATGTGTAATTTTCACTTATATTTCACTCACTTATAGAATTATTATATAAATCCTACTCACAGTACCTTTAACTGGCATTATTTGACTGAAAGTAGCCCACTTTAAAGACAGACATTAAGTCGCATTTAGACTGTTACTGTTTTTTCTTTTAATCAAAATATTTCCATTGGACAATCCCTTGTTGTGTTTACAGTACCTGTAGACTTGTTGACTTGAAAATTCCACCAGCCTGGAGTATTTCCCATTTCTAATGGGACCAATGTGTACTGGAACGTCCAGTCCAGTGTTTGTGTGAATATCTCTCAGCCTGGAATGTGTCCTCTTGTGTAATCGCTCTGTTTAGGGACGATGACGAGGAGGACGGGGAGAAGGCGGCCGCACGCCAGAAAAACACCTCCATGTTGTCCTTCTGCAACCGCCCAACAGGAACTACTGCCCAGGGCGCCGCCCACCAATCACATCGCTTCTTCACTGAGAGGCGGCTGCAGGGCCTCGGAGCGCTCTGAGAGGCCGTCGCACTCTCTGTCCCTCTCTCTGACTCTCTCTGTCCCTCTCTGTCTGTGTCTGAGTCTGAGTGTAGCCTTGGGCTCTTTCTTTCTAGAATTTTCTCATGCTCATTTTTATCTTTAATCTGTCATCCACGCGGCCTTCTTTCCATAGACACAGAAATGTTGCTTTGTAACTTCACATGCTAATAAACAGGCAGTTAGTTGGCCCCTGCACCAATGTGGTGGACTAAATCAGTTACCCAATGTATTGCTGGGATTTTTCTAGCAAACGCTTTACTTGTCTTTGTATTTTTGATGTATAAACAGAACTTTTTACATAGTTAGTATTTTTCCTTGTGTCCCTCCTTTGTATAATATTTATTTAATTATAATTATTATGCGAGTAGAGGGTTAACCTGTTCTTTGGTAACCCAGCACTGCCCCCATCTGGCAGATGGACAAATAACAATGAAAATCCCACATTTAGCCAATCCACATTAATATTTATTATAGTGGTCTAAAAGTATATAACAAATTTCACGTAATTGTCTTTACTAGGAAACAAGAAACTCACAATGATTTATTTAAAAAATATACAAAAAAATATTTCTACCATTGTAATCAATTAATGCGTCATCAAAATAGGGCATTGCCAACACCGAAAGTAACCACTTGAAGCGAACCCTTTTTTACCAACTCTTTACAACCTGTAGAATATGACACTCCCAGTGCAGTCGTCATTGTTCCCACTTCAAGTCAAGTGTTTGGTTCCAGCTGGTAACCAACTTCGTTGCTCCGAGATGTTCAAAGTTAGGTAGGCCTAGTGCCTACACACACCTTTCCATCTTGGTTCAAAAGGGGAAAGTTATGAGTCGTTGAAGAAGGGCCCGCTCTTCAGTAACCCCTAAACGGCAACACCGCTCTTCAATCCCGTACAACAAACTCGCCCGTAGGACTGCAGTTGTCTTCGTTATCTAACAAGAGCACATTTGACGCTGCATTGTGGGAGACGTCCCGCTCATTCTTACTCCAGCTCGTGCGCCGTTCTTAAAACCTGTTGTCGACATGGCAACCTGCCATCCAATCCCAGATGGGATAACAGCATTCACCGTCTGTCTCGTGAGGCTACTCTGCTAACACACTAATACCAAGAGCGTGGAAGGGTTAAGATGGGACCACACTCTGTGTGATAACTGCATTAGAAGATGCCAGTGGCCACAGGAAAGGCCTAATAAAATGCATTCATGTTTTTAAGAGCATCTGTATCAGAAAAAGCCATTGTTGTCTTCAAATAAAGACCAGCGGGCCGCTGGCGCTAACCTCCAACTGAGCCTTCCGTTTGGGCGTACGTGATGGTTCGGGACTTTTTCCGGGACTCCTGGATCTTTTTACCGAAGTTCATGGCCAGCGTGGACACGGCGAATGACGAGAGGATGAGGATGGAGCTGCCCACGAAGCTAGAGGAGGCGCCTCGCTGGTTCACTCTCGGGGGCGGCCGTCTGGGGGCAGGGTCTCTGTCGGACTGCGCGCCGCACGCGGACTCTCTCGCCGTTGCCATGGGGACCGTGTGTTCCGGAGTCGCTGGATTTCACCCGTCCAGAGGTGTTCCGGTTATGAAGTCCACACACCGGGCTGGCGCTCGAGTATATAAACGGGGTTGTTCTCGGCTGGCTTGATATGTGTTGTTCTTCTCTCCCACCTGAGCCTCGCTGCTAGATGTGTTCTGTCCGGCCGCGTTTCAGCTTTACCTTCCCTCTCCCCTGCTCCTTTATATAACCTCCGTCCAGGCTTAGGGTCAGATCCAGCCAAATGGCCCCATCTGCCACAGCGTCAGTATTGTGAGTCGGATGGCCAGGGCAGGGCTAAGACGGGATCTTCTCCAGTCAGAGTTCCCTGGTTAATTCTGTAACTGGATAACGTCTGCTTATCCTTGGCTGGAAAACAGTGTCTGAAGTTGACGTCATGATGTCAACATGGCAGCTGGTTGCTCGATTATCTTGTTGATGACACTTGAGTGATGTTTACATTTAACAACGAAGCCTTGCGTCATGATATAGCTTTCTATGTTTGTCACATTTGAATCTTTGTTTTTCTTCTTTACAAATATTCTAAATAAGGGACATCTGGTTCTGGCCCTCTTTCTCCTTTTGGCATGTTTTTGTTTCAAAATGAAAAGGGTTAAAATATTGTTAATGTATCTCTAATTCTTAGCAATGTCTCGGTTGGCCTTTTAACATGATACGCTTCTATAAGGTTTTTTGAATAAATGAAATTATGAAGAAAAGAGTTGATTGTATATTTTAATCTCATTGTTTTTCAAAATGGCTCTCAACTGCTTTCAAACATGTGGGTGGGGATGTGTTGTGTAGGGCTGTTTAACAGCGCCATCGTTTACACTGTTACCCGAATTATTTAGGAATCGTGGGCTTATTTAAAGAATGATTAATGAAACAATCACACAACAGGCCGGGATTCGATCATGAATCCACGTGACATTGGGTTCAACACCACGGGGAGCGCAGCGGCGTGGACAGTAGCAGCACGTTCCTCCAGTAGTAGCTGTTCAACGGGCCCCTCCTTCGAGCGGTTAATGCTCAGCAGCACACGCCACACTTTCTCTCTCGCCTTCGCGTTAACAGGATTCCGCGTTCCTACTCTAATCCTCCTCTGAAACAGAAAATTGGGAGCGAATCATTAATTAGGATTAGATGACGATACAACTCGATAAGAGTGCTAGAGAATGCCGGGAAATTAATAGGATCATGTCCCGAAACGACATGTTCCATGACCCTGGGGCCCGGTAATGATCCGCTTGACTCGGTCATCAGCCAGGCAGAAGTCTGGTGTTCGGTCTGAAACACTCGACAGTAACACGACGGTTATCCCGTTTGCAATAACATATTAAAAACAATACCCGTTTTTATTTCCTGTGGTTTTCTGCATCGTCTGGTCGAGAACATCAAATGCACATTTCAAAGTCTCAGGCTTGGCTACAGTGTATAATATGAAAATGTGACGTATAAGTTCGTGCCGTGTGAAATCCTTGGTATTTCTAGTTGAGCCAATTCATCGGAAGCTTGTGATATGCGTTCTTATTATGTCTCCATGTGTGTATATATATACCTAGCCAGGTGCTTCGATATGCCCGTTGGAATTATCCCTCGAGATCCAACATTGTAATTACAACTTTCTGCCACACGGTGTCCACATTTCCCAACATAGAGCGTTGGGTAAATCTGGGTCGATGACTGTTACTTTTCATTAGCCTATTTAAAATAAGAAGTTTGTGATTACACGCGATATGCATGTACCCAAAAATGCATGTACCATGTTTACCCTAAGGGTGCACTCACACTAGGCATGTATCCAAACCTGTTTAACAAAAATATATCACCATAATCGTTTTTCTTGGCTCCACACAG
>NC_079414.1:12864989-12877489 GCF_026213295.1 Gadus chalcogrammus | reverse complement strand
TTTTAGAGTCTGGCACACCGACTGTGAATAGGCCTGCTTTATAAAACACCAGGCCTCTCACAGTCTGCTTACCAAACACATATCAGGGTGCACATGCTGTTGGGGTACACAGGGTACATGTATGTCAGGGTACACACGACAGGGCACATGCATGTTAGGGTACACAGAGTACTTGCGTGTTAGCGTATACAGAGTACATGTATGTCAGGGTACACACTACGGGGTACATGCATGTTAGGGTACACAGGGTACATCCCTGTTAGGGTACACAGGGTACATGTATGTTAGGGTACACAGGGTACATGTATGTAAGGGTACACAGGGTACATGTATGTTAGCGTACACAGGGTACATGTATGTTAGGGTACACAGGGTACATATGTTAGGGTACACAGGGTACATGTTTGTTAGCGTACACAGGGTACATGTGTGTTTGGGTACACCTGATACATTTACGTAAGGCTACCCACAGTACATGTGTTTTGGGGTACACAGGATGCATGTGTTTTAGGGTACACAGGGTGCATGTGTTTTAGGGTACACAGGGTACATGCATGTTAGGCAGGATACATACATGTTAGCACAGTGAAGAACACCACACAGAAAAGCCTCTGTTGGTACGTTTTGTTTCAATTCATCACCATTGATTGACATGCTTTTTGTTGAAAAGGGGGAGATCTCTTTGAATACACAGATGAGTGGGAAAGAAAGCTTTGCGAGAGTGTGAATGTTTGAGTGACAGATAGCGACGCTGAGGGGGAGGACTGCGGGGATTGAACTGTCAGCCAATCAAAACCAGCAACTGCGATAATCGGCCTTCCAGTAGAGATGGTGAGGTTTGATTAGGTTAAACTCATAATGGAATATGAAGGATTTCAAGCTCAGGAAAGAGAGGTTGCTGATTCTGTTCAATTGGCACACTCTTACATTTACTGCTCCTGGAAATAATTCGATTGGATTAACATTAATCTTAATTATGTGTAAAGCTATTCATCGTCATGCTCAGATCAGTTTTTAGTCTAGTTGCATCTGCTCTATCTTAAAGGCAACAATAGCCCAAATGCACTTCATATTTCCCAAGTGCATGTTCATGGGCCATGCATATTTTTGATACCCTAAAGTTCCCCAGCTCGCTAACCCTAACCCTCACCTCTTCTTTTAATAAAAATCCACGCTTGCCCGACCAAGTGACTTTACCTCCGGCGGCTCCATTCTACTCCCGCATCCTCTCTCACACATGGCCCACCGTGTCGATAGCGCCTCCCATTTTGTTGTCAAAACAGTTCCTGCGTTTTAACCATGGGTGTTAAGTTAACACTGTCAGATACATCCGCCCTCCCCGTCCCCCTTCTGTCCGCCAGAAGGGAGCAACACAACCTTAGGATCAGGGATCACGTTTAATGAAACGAAAGGGTCAAACGTTTTTAAAAAGTTGTCGTTGTATAGAGCCAAAGGAAAGAGGGTTTAGTTGCAAAGAAGGTTAATCTGTCACCAGCATTGGTCATTGATTTCCTCGAAATTCAAATTTATGGAAATTTGTTTTTCCATGTGAGTTCAGGCATTAACGTGAAACTTTAGCTGGGGGCGGGTGTGAAGGGCTGCTTGGCAAGGTGTGAATATTGAATCACGTCTCACTCTCAACCTAAACCTTTTTTTTGGTTTCTGCTTAACGATCGAATTGCTTTCAACCACAGATGTGAACATCATCCGTCCTCATGCAAACGAAAATCAAAGTTGAGGTGAAGTGGGAGAGGCTGATAGGCTCGGTTTGTGTGAGGAGGTGTTCAGGAAGTGGGTGGAAGAGATAGGATGAGGGGAAGTAGTGGAGGAGCCTATGCAACGTCCTCACACAGCAGAGACCCAGCCTACACACCGCTACACCTTACCCCGATCTACGATCACATGGAGATCATACGCTTTACGATCACACTTCTTCGATACGAACAGGAGAACACTATCCGTGACGACGCCGAGCCGTGTGTGACAACGTGTGTTTAGTGGTTCTACGTGGCTGTGATCACATGGACGTCCAGAGAGAAGCTTCTCCCGCCATCAGCACATAACAACGCCGCCCGGATTCCCATCGATCGCTCTTATTTTCCACGCACGGATCATCTCTAAGTATCGCCACCCTTCATGGTTGTGGTGATTATTATTAGTTGTAAGTGTCTGGGGTGACTGTCAGTACAGTGTAAGCCTGTACTATTTACACCGTGGGAGCAGACTGTCCGCGCTGTCCATTCCTTTGTAGCCCGAGGATAACGGTGTACAACACCAGGCTGTGTGGTGTACACACTTGGACCAACGCAGTGGATGGTGTTGTAGTAGTAGTAGTACGATGGACTCGGTTGGATAAACGGACCTATAAGCGACACGTTGTTTTTTTTGTGCTGACATTTATTCGGGCTGTTAGTCGGCAACACTGCGATGAATCAAAGCAAACACGTCGTACCGGAGTGGAGGAGAAGAGGCTGTCAATAAACATAACCACTGGATTTACAGATGAAGAACGGGGTTGTTTTTTGCGATCACACTCACAACGTGTGTAGGCCTGCAGAGCGCACAGATATCCACCCCTGGCTCGCGCTTATTCAGCAGCTCAGGGTAGTGGTAGTAGTGGTAGTAGCGGTGGTAGATTGTTGCCTGCTGTAGTACGCTTTCCTCACAACTGTACTCTTAACTGTACAGTGGCCCCAGAGTCGCGCAGTATCGCTGCACTAACCATTTAGAAAACAATAAGAGAACTAGGCTAGTTTTTAACCCACAAGTTCCTCTTCTGGTCATCCGGACCCAAAGTTCCCCGGCCTGCGTGACTGCAGTGGTGGCAAGACCCGACCTACATGAGTCCTGGGTTTCCGCCATGGACGACTCCGGGATCATTCGAAGACGGAGGCTACAGGTGGGGTGACAACATAATGATGCATGACCTCAATTAGACTATATGCTGTAAATCCACCGATTTAGCATGGCAAAAGTGGACATGATCTCTCTGCTGTTGTGGTGTGGCCTGTTTCACATGAAAGGAGGCAAACTGAATTTGAAAATCTTAGTTGGGAACTAATTTGAAAGGTCAAGAAAGATGAGAATGCCAGACATAGATTAAAGTAAAAGCAACTTGTAATCTTTTATTTAGTAATTGTCTATTCCTTTCTACAGAGGTAAAAAGTTGGGAATCACCATTTGTCTCATAATTATCTTGAAGATTCTACATGATTACTTTGTGTACGGACAAAGATTGATTTTCCCAGGTAGCACACACCCATGCAATCACAGTGTATACCTTGATGACATTTGTTAATGGGCTCAATTCCCAAACACACAAAGCACTCAATGCACTCAACGTGGCAACCCATCGACCCGCAAAGATTTCACTTGTGAGTGAAAAGAGATGCTTGATGCTTTGGAGCAAAGTGCACGAGTGAATGTTTGTCTATGTGTTGGCAGGGACAGGTGGTCATGGGTGTATTTGCAACCCACTGATGCTGATGTGTAAACGTACATCAAGCAGCCCTGCCTAGAAATGAACACAGCACTCTACATATCAATTGTGGAGGGTCGATAAGCATATCTGAGCTAGGGGATTATGAGGATGTGGCCCATTAGCAGGTCTTATATTGGCATAGCTTCCCTGGCCTTGGCCCTTGTAAGAGAGTCAGACCACTAACAGCCCCACCAGTGAGTAGGGTGGGGGCAGCAGCTGGCTACTTAATGGTAGACCTAGGTGGCTGTTAGAATATACTCATTTCCCTTCACCACTCTGTCCCACTTTCATTATCCAGAGCATTGAAGACAGAGGAGAGGGATGGAGATAATGACAAAAAAACAAACCTTGCATTAACCATTGTATATTAATCAATTGCCACTAGCAAGCTAACCATAAATAGCAGTCTTTAAGTAGCTTACCATAACTACCACACAATACACGCTTTCAATGACTAGCGAGCCATTACTAACTAACCATAAATAGCAAGTCGCTATAACCTAACCATAACTTGCAATTCATGACAAGCTATCCATAACTAGCAAGCTATTACTAATTGATCATAACTAGCAAGCCACTATTACCTAACCATAACTAGCAAGCCGTTACTTCCTAACTATAACTAGCAATCGATTATGACTATTAAGCTGACACTAGTCTACTATAACTAGCAAACTTTTACTAGCTAACCATAACTAATAATCTGTTACAAGCTAGCCATAACGAGCCTACCGTCAATAGCAAGTTGTTAAAAGCTACAAATAACTAGCAAGCCGTTACTAGCTCAGATAACTAAACATAAAAATAAAGGCTATACCAGCTAACAAGGAAAAACAAGCTATTATTTCCGATCCATAACCAGAAAGCCTTCAATAGCAAGCCAAAGCCATAACTTTGAAGCTCACTGCTGTCGCAGTGGTTGGGTGTCTTGTGAGGCTTTCATGTAAGCCGTAAGAAAAGTCCTTGGGTACCACCCATGATTGACTGACATGATGCTCATTGAACGGCTCCCCTCAGTGCTTAGTCATCTAGTTCCTCTAGGCAGGTGGTGTTGTCACTGTCTGCCTGTCATTTACCGTGGCTCGTACAACCAGACAAGGGAGCAGGGAGCCGTCCCAGTGTACTGGTTTGGTGGCCACCAGTGGTAATGCAGTAAAACGTATTATCAGACCTATATGTAAGGGTATCCATTTACAGCAGAAATAAAATGAACAAAAAGCTTCATGAAGGAAGTATAGGATCAATTGAGAACCATTTCTTACGAAGGTATTTTAGTCTATTGGTCTAATGCTACTATTAGTATTACAATTTGTTTGAAAAAATCAAATGACAATATATTAAATCTGAGCATTGACCTATTATTTGCTCAACCATATTATTTGCTCCAGATAACCCTGACTGGCGGGACTTATATAGAATTAAGCTAAAATATAGGTTGCTAAGTAAATACAAATATGGCATTTTTTGGCCATCTGTATCCAGTTGGTGTAATGCATTTAATTTGATAACTGAATAACTGAAAACTTTGAAAGTACTCATTGACTGACCAATTATCAATATTTAATCATGGTCGATCATTTTCATCATCTTTGTATTTGAATAATCTCTTTTTCTCCAAATGGTTAGTTAATCAGTCTTAGTTTACTTATTGACGTACCTTTCCGCTCCCTGACAGGTAGTGCTTAGATAGTACAACTATGATTCTCTCCACACACACAGACCCTCTCCTCTCTCCCCCTCTCTCTCTTTCTCTTTCTCCCTTTCTGTCTTCTCTGTCTCTTTCTCCCTTTCGGTCCTCTCTCTCTCTCTCTCTTTCTCTTTCTCTTTCTCTTCTCTTCTCTTCTCTTCTCTTCTCTTCTCTTCTCTTCTCTTCTCTTCTCTCTCTCTCTCTCTGGTTATTTTACATTCTGCCTCTTTAATTGGTCCAATATTTAGTACTGGGCACCGGGCCCATCTTGAATGCTCTAAGCAGCAGAGATAAGAGTGTGATGTCTCTAGAAGAGGCAGCTCACTTAGCCAAGTCCTGCCACTCACTGCCATACCAGCTGCCTCTGCTCGCTCATAATAGACCACTGATGATAATTATACTTCCAGAAATCCAAGCAATGTATTAAATCCAAGTAAGCTAAAGGTATGTGGTATAGTGTCTACGAACCGAAGGGGAATGTGAGCGCAGCTTGTTGCAGCTGAGTGACGGTTGTACCTGTGGAGGCTCCAGGAATGGAGATTGCCACGGAAACGGGTTAGAAAATGAAATCCCTGGCTGGGATTTTATGTCCGGATCAAAGTGTTACATTCCTTTGATCCCTTGTTTGTTCTGATTCGACTTCAGACATAAACTCGAAGGTGAACGGGTGAAGCCGATTCATGTCTTGGCTCTTTAGACATAAATGAATACTCCCAGTATCAGTTGCTGCAGAGCCATGATTCCAGGTCCCTGGTTAAACAGCTGGTCAACCATTAAGCTCAAAGGACAAGGCTGGCAGAAAGCTATTGGTATTTTGGTGGGGATGTTGCCAATTGGAAAACCGTCACATTATGTGGACCTGGTGCTGTAACGTTGTTTTTCAGCACATAGCTTGTCTGTGAATTTGCAACATGCAGAATACTTATTTTCCCAATCCCTCATTAATCCTGGGTAGGAATCACTAAACAAAAGTACACAAAATGGCAAATCAGAAAGAGGTTGTAATAATGTACAAATCACACATGGTACATGAAGAAGAGTCCATTATTAATACATCTTCATTAATAATGCGTTTAGCTTTTCATTGTTTGTCTTTCTGTCTTTATTTATATAGGGTCCTCTCAGTTTGCCCAGCGATCATGTTGTAGTGGTTGTCATGGTCACAGGGCACATGACTACAAGGGACAAGTCATAGCGACATTGTAGAGTGACTAGCTCATCCATGGCAATCCCACGGACAGAACACAAGACAGGGCCAGCCACAGAACAGTTGTTCCAGCCTCTATCCATTAGCCTACCCTAACGGCTATATCTACACACGTCACACACACACACACACACACACAGACACACACACACACACACACACACATACACACAGACACACACACACACACACACACACACACACACACACACACACACACACACACACACACACACACACACACACACACACACGTGGGTAATGGGTATGTACACTTACACAAATACGTTGACCCACACGCGTGCCATGAGGGCTCTCTACAGGGTCCTTCTGGCTGAGGTCACTTCCTTGCGGTGATGTAACTCATTAGCTGCTCCACTGGTGGATGATGTCATCCCATTGAGAAAAGCGGTCCACTCTTAAGCCCGGCTGCTGCACTCTGTTGCTCCTGTTTTACGACTACCTTTGAACACGTTTCCACGGTCACCGTTGAGGACAGGTGCCCTGCACCGATCGTGTGTGCGCGGACGAATGCTATGGCACATAAGCTTGTATAAAAAGGAACTTTACAAAATGTATGTTAAGGTTAGGCTTTGTTTATTTTAAATGCCAATAGTCCCAATGCCTGCTGCAGAGATTTTTATTTTAATATAAAAATAGGGCATGTCCTCACACAGGAAGGAAAAAAAAAGGAAAAAATGTGAGTGAATGCTCAAATAAATATTTATTTACCAGCAAAAAGAGGCGACTCAGTATACCACACCCTCATTTAGACCTCAGTCTATCTCCAATTGAGGACGCAGTGAGCTTACAAATCACAGAAAGCGGCAATAAAAAAATGACATACTGACTCATTTCTAACAGGAATTGTATTGAGTCTGTAGCTGGAGGCTTGCGCGGAGACGAGAGCTCCGACCGCCTGTCTTTGATATGTGAGGGGTGTGTTGTTTACATCTCCAGGGACATTGAAGGAGGAAACACGACGCTAGAGAAAGAGATTAAAAAAACAGCCAAACAGTGAGAGTGGGAAATGTATGACTGCTGTGTGCCCACCGGAGGGAACGAAATCCCTCACTGGAAAATAAAACCCAATTTCATTCTGTGTTGACCATACTATCCTGGCACCTTTTGTGTTTGTTGTCTGACTTTTCATCCCAGCGTGGCTGTTAACTTCTGGATGGATGCCAGAAAGTGCACCCAGACTGTAACAGCCCCCCCCCCTCCCTCACCACCCTTTACATACACCAGAACCGCCTTGATCAGAATAAAAACAAATGTCGGCCCATCTGTGAGACGATATAACTTGATAAGAGAGAGCGGACTTTAGCCACGAACGGTAACCCGATCTCACCCGGGATCGGTGTAAAGTGGAACCAAATTGCCAATGGATGGGCAACAAGGAGGGTAATTGTGGTTGAGATCCGACCCGAGGGATTCTAATCGAATCCGCGCCCTCGCCGCTCAGTCTCCATGCCATGTGCACGGCGGCAGCCATTTTTAAAAACCGGCTTTTGGTTTGACGTTTGCCATGTCCGTCCCATGGCCCTATTGAGCTTTCTCTCGCTCTGAGGACTTTTCTGCATTTTGAATCCCGCTTAACACAGACAGATGCGTAGATGGGCAAGAGGGCGTGTTATGCTGGATCAATGCTTGTGTCCTTTCGGCCACTTTAGCTGTTATCATTAATCTTAGGGACGTCAGTCAAAGGACAAAACATAGAAAAAGCTGAAACATTGTGAGTAATACCAAGTGACCTGGATCTTTCTGAAGCCGCTGACAATATCTAGTCAGTATCTTCATTGTCCTCTATTTGTAATATGTTACCCAGCTATCCAATGTTGCAATCACTTATGTTATATCTAGCATGCACATATTTTGGCTGTAAAGGTATACAAGTCATGTTTATTATCTGTTCAATGTAGCAGACCGTTTTAGATTGAATAGCGTCTACATATGTTTGTAGGTTAATTGTATCGTCGTTCTTGTGGCACTGTGTAATTGAGCGGGTCCTCTGGTGCCGTCGTCATTGAGCAAAAACAACATGATAATCAGGAGCAGTAAACACCTACAAATATACTGGCAAGAGGCTGAATTACATAAGTCACACCTCTAACACAACATCATTGAACACTCCCGCAGGGTGGTTATGTTGAGGTATTAAACCTTCCTCTGTTAAGAAAAGTAACCAGAATGTTTTCCAACAGTTTTCATTGCATCAAATCAGTTTATTCATTCCTTCGTATTTTCTGTTTTCTTTTGAATTTCCAGAAGGACCTTCCACTGCCCCGGAAAAGTACCAGGTGGGTCCACTTTTTGTCACATACGCAAATAGTTTGATTGTACTGCTGCGTTAAGATCATGATTTCATGGCGAGAAAACCTGAGATGTTCCAGACCACAGTGTTTCTAGCTGTGTTTGGTTTGCAGTGTTGTGAGCCATGTTGTTGTGTGAGCTGTGCCTGGGCTTGAGCCCCTCTGTAGACACAATCTGTTGCACCAGTGAGCCACGCAATGGAAACTCTGCTTCAGCAAGCGCCCCGGCCTTAACGAGAGAGAGAGAGAGAGAGAGAGAGAGAGAGAGAGAGAGAGAGAGAGAGAGAGAGAGAGAGAGAGAGAGAGAGAGAGAGAGAGAGAGAGAGAGAGAGAGAGGGCCGTAGAGAGTGATCTAGGAGACAGAGGGGTAAGAGACAGATATATAGAACAAGGAAATGGGCTGGAAGGGAAGGAGAGAAGGAAATGAGAGGAGAAGAGACAGAGAGCAGGAGGATGAGTTGAGTAAGGGTGAGGGAAGGAGGGATAGAGTAGTATGGGAGAAACATACTGAGAGAGAGGGAGAGAGATGCAAAGTGGTAGAGAGAAGTGTGACACTGCAAGAGAGACAGAACGAGTGAGAGAGATGGATAGGCCGTGCTTCAGGAAGGGAGTAAAGTGTCACATGTACTGCTTAGCTGTGACTGATTAACAATGGCAGTACTAAGTATGTGTGCGTGCATGCATGACAGTTACTTTTATTTCTCCAATTCAGAGCAACAGCGTCATTGAAACGTCTCTGATCCTTGCTTGTGGTTAATCTTTATCTTTATGAAAGAAGCAGATGATGAAGAGATTTTTATATTATTATATTTACATTATATTATAATATCAGCAGCGCCACTGTTTTGAATGATCAATTTGGACACATAGCTGTGTGTGATATTTTATAGTATGTCAAACGCGGTGTGTAAATACCATGTCAACTGAATTCGACCTCAAACTGCTCACCATCTGGATAGGTGATTGACCGCTGATCTTTACTGTGTAACGTCTACGTGGGTCTGTGACAGGGTCTGTGCTTTGGCTTGTGTGCGTGTGTGTCGCTGTCCATGGTGCTGAAAACCAAGGCAGGTGTAATTAGGTCGGGGTCAAAGTGCACCGCACACTCAGATCTACATTAGAATCTATCGATTAACATCCAAGCCCAAACCCTCAAACTGACAAGAAATAAACCACACATGACCCCAGTAGGAAAATACCAGAAAGCTTGAGAAGGAACACACAGGAAGATGGAGCTGTTGTTCAATTTAAACACACAATTGGTCCATTGAAATGGGCGATCGAGAAGTGAAAGACCCCCAAAGCCGTGAAGGTGAGTCATCAGCTTGTAATGTAAGGCGCTTCCCCCCGTGGATGTGTGGCTCTGTTTAACTCTCTAGCGCCCCCTTTCTGTCGCATGGCCAAACATCTTCTCATAGCTGCTGTTGAGGTCGTTGTGAAATACAACCTTATAGTTTACAGCACAAATAAAAAGGGAATTAATTTCCTCTCAAAATCATTGGAATGGATGCACAAGGCTGGACAAGCAAAAATGCGAACCATGACCTTTTACAAAGTCATATTCAGGTTTTTTAATCAAGCATTTTCTTTTGCCCTCAACTTGGGATTTATTTTGCACAAAAAGAAAGCATTGATCAAAAAAATTGTCAGGGGAATAACTGTTGACACGTGCAAGATTACAGAAGCCAAGAGGCAAATTCATGTTTGCTAGCTGGCTTCTGCACTGCATAAACAGACGGGAAATAAATCAAGCTGTTGTTTCTTTCATCAGACAAACAGGTACTCCAGCCCAGACGGTCACGATAGTGGTGGTTGTGAATTGCGTGTGTTCTATGTACTTGTATGTGTGTGTGTGTGTGTGTGTGTGTGTGTGTGTGTGTGTGAGTGTGTTCCTATAAGCCCTAATGCATTGTTCTCGGTTGTCATTGCCCATGGCCTTTGACATGTGCCTAATGGTAGCAGATGTCACTGTAGGACACGTGTGTGTGTGTGTGTGTGTGTGTGTGTGTGTGTGTGTGTGTGTGTGTGTGTGTGTGTGTGTGTGTGTGTGTGTGTGTGTGTGTGTGTGTGTGTGTGTGTGTGTGTATGGGAGGGGTCACGGCAACAGAGGAAGACCCCTTTCAGAGGCCAGATGATGACATCATTACAGTAGCATGTCCGGATCGCTCCTAGACGCGTGGGAGAGGAAAGAGTACCGCAAATACATTTGAAAGTTGAATTAATGAGGCAAGGTGTTGCATCCGTATACCTGGCAGACCACCATGCAAATGATGTGACCACACACACACACACACACACACACACACACACACACACACACACACACACACACACACACACACACACACACACACACACACACACACACACACACACACACACACACACACACACACACACACACACCCTCCCTCCGCTCCATCTCCCTCCCCTCCCTCTCCCCCCGGTCTCCCATGTATATTTTATCCGGTCGGACCGCCACATTAGTGAGGTCATCCATTATTGAGCTCCCCCCCCCCCCCCTCTCCCCCCAGCGCTGTGCGGCTACCATCACAGTGGCTCAGCTTCAACGTCCCCTGCTGCTCACACACACACACACACACACACACACACACACACACACACACACACACACACACACACACACACACACACACACACACATACACACACACACACACATACACACACACACACACATACACACACACACACACACACACACAGACACACACACACACACACACACACATACACACACACACACACACACACACACACACACACACACACACACATACACACACACACACACATACACACACACACACACATACACACACACATACACACACACACACACACACACACACACACACACACACACACACACACACACACACACACACACACACACACACACACACATACACACACACAAACAGAGAGGGAGCTGCCCAAAGACACACACACACACGGGGAGCTGCCCAAACACACACAGACACACACAGACACACACACACACACACACACACACACACACACACACACACACACACACTAGGGCTGTCAAAACGAACTTCGCTATTCGAATATAATTCAAATTTTTTAAAAAGGAGAACATTCGAGTGCGGCAACTAACGTTCGAACTTTTTTTTATTTATTTTTTAGCAAATTTTATTGACAAGTCAAGAATTACATTTAACTTTTGCCGAGCAACGACGCAAATGAAAGTCAACGTCGTGCGTCGTGACGTTCGGCAATCGGCATTGTATGCTTACAAGATGCTGGGAAGCAGCGCGCGAGCAGACACAGAGATGGAAAGCATAACTTTCGGATTTCCATCGAGAAACGGGAAGATTACATCCAGAGAACCCGTCATTTGCAAATTATGCTGCAAGTCGTTAAAGTACCACTCGACTACGAGCAACATGAGCGCACACCTCCATTCAGTGCATTACTCGGAGTACGCAGAACAGTTAGCGGCTGAGGAAGAGCCACGGTCAAAACAGCCAAGAATAACATCGTAAAATAGCAGTGTGTGTGTGTGTATTTGAATGATTGAACATCAGCTTCTTCATTAAACATCATTGCTTGAATATTTCTGGCGTTATATCTTACGTATTTATATAAGTTTTGTATTGATTTGGTAAAACTTGTTGCAAATGTTACATAACAGATTTGGTTGACGCGCCCTCTAGTGGACGCGGGACGTAGGCCTAATAATAGGATGGTATCGGTGTATATAATGATATAATAAAAAAAACATTAAAATATTCGAATATTATTCGAATATTCAACATAAGAAGCATT
>NC_079414.1:12847489-12857489 GCF_026213295.1 Gadus chalcogrammus | reverse complement strand
CCATAGTATTAACATGGACAGTCCTTTAGTGTGTGTATTTATTGAGTATTGTTCCATAGTATTAACATGTACACTCCTTTAGTGTTTGTATTTATTGAGTATTGTTCCATAGTATTAACATGGAAACTCCTTTAGTGTGTCGATATGTGAGTATTGTTCCATAGTATTAACATGGATACTCCTTTAGTGTGTGTATTTATTGAGTATTGTTCCATAGTATTAACATGGACACTCCTTTAGTGTGTGTATTTATTGAGTATTGTTCCATAGTATTCACATGGACACTCCTGTAGTGTGGGTATGTGAGTATTGTTCCATAGTATTCACATGGACACTCCTGTAGTGTGGGTATGTGAGTATTGTTCCATAGTATTCACATGGACACTCCTGTAGTGTGGGTATGTGAGTATTGTTCCATAGTATTCACATGGACACTCCTGTAGGTTGGGTATGTGAGTATTGTTCCATAGTATTCACATGGACAGTCGTGTAGGTTGGGTATGTGAGTATTGTTCCATAGTATTCACATGGACACTCCTGTAGGTTGGGTATGTGAGTATTGTTCCATAGTATTCACATGGACAGTCCTGTAGTGTGGGTATGTGAGTATTGTTCCAGCTCTAGTATTCACGTGGACAGTCGTGTGTTGCAGCACAAGTCCTGTCGTGGCGCGCGGCGGTCGCCATCTGCTATTGGCTGGGGCTCTGGCAGTGTCTTGGCATCGGGACATGGGCGGGTTTGTTGTCTATTTTTCGACGCTGAGATGACTGCAAAACAAGCGGCTCGGATGTAGCGGTTGGCTAACGGCCACCAAGAGGCACAAGCAATATGAACGAGTGCTCGCACGCGCCGAGGGGCGGCGGCGGCTCAGGCGTCCTGTCCTGAAGGCCGCCCGTCCTACTAAACAGCCCAAACGTTCTGTTTGACAATACATACATACCAACACGCAACAGAGGAAACAGGGGAAACAAAAGAAAGAAAACACACATTAACGCTCCCCTCCAACACCCTTTCATCAGTTTAGAAATAATAAACGGATCTCGTTGATTAAGTGTCCCGTGGTGACACCCATCTTGGTGTGGTGCAGCTGCTCCAGATGTTTGGTGCTCTTCGTTTTGAAGCGTCGATGGCATTTCGGCCCTGGGTCCCGACTGACGCAGTCTGTGATCACCATGGCTTATCCATACGCATTAGCATAATCAGATCCAACCCAGACGTAATACCTACCAGGCCCCGGCTGCTAGGGGACGTTTCACTGATGGCAAAGACTTCGGTGGTCCCTCCCAATAGTATGTTTATAGTTTTTTTTTTTCATCCCGTTTATATATATATATTGTAGCGGGCCAGTGGGTGTGGGGTTTCCACGCCACCAAGCTAAATGACAAACACAACACAGAGGGTTGTTCAAACGGGTGATTTATTCACATAGTAAATAATTGTCACCAGGGAGGGGGAAAAGGGTAATCCAGCGTCTGTAGTCCGTGTCCAGGGGTCGTCACCGGGAGGGTCCTCATACAGGTCTCTTGCACTCTTGGCCGTACAAGGTTTACAGAAGCTCACGCAGAGGCTCTCTGTAGTCGGCCCCTTCCATGTGGTTTCACGCTCCACTTTATCTACCAGCAATCAGGCCTAATGTTCCTCAGGCTTGTCTCGTTAGGGGGGAACACCAGGTGATGCTTGGGGGTGGAGCCAGCGTGCTGCCACATATCTTCCCTCAATTATCATTCCCCTTGCTCCTCCCTGGCGTCTGCCACAATATATATATGGTTGTTTTCGGAAACTGAAGAGAATGAAGGTGACCAAGAAGCTTCCCGTTTCCCCAGACAGACAGACACACAGAGAGCCTGCGCACTAATAAACCGACAAAGCAACACGCACAACAGATAGAAACACTAGCAGACAGGCGAGTCTTTGCACTTTGTTCTACCAAAACATGGAGCTGGGTCCTCCCGCCTGAGGATACGTTCTCACATCAAGTCAAACCTCAACACCTTCAACTGGTGAGAAGAGACCAAAATAGAGTGTTCTAGAATATAACGACGCACTGCAGTCGTGTGCCGGGTTCATCTCGTTATTCTCTTCAAGGCACCCGGTGGAAAGGATTTGGCTGCCATCTGCACACTCATTTATCTACTGTATAGATCTAGATCTATATAGATATATAGATATATAGATGGAGTATTATCTATCAAGGTTTAATCACTGGATGAAACTGATCTGTTCGAGCAGTGTTGGCACAAACCAAAACAGCCTCCACCCAACTGCCTCACAAACAAATGCACACAAACGCAAATGCACCACGCTCTCCCACGCACACACACGCATGCACGCACACACGCGCACACAACCACACACACACACACACACACACACACACACACACACACACACACACACACACACACACACACACACACACACACACACACACACACTCACACTCACACTCACACTCACACTCACACACACACAGGCAGGGCTGACGCCATTGAATTTCTTTTTCTCCTTGCTGAGATGCTCCATGCATGTCGGAAGCGACCAGATGCATGGGTGCAGCCTGTCAGAGGGCTGCGTCTGTCGGCGAGACCCCCAGGGGAGCGGGCGAACCGCCCGCTGCAGGCCCTCACACACTTCCTGTCTGTTGGTCCACCAGAGCCTCCACCCAGCCCGCCAGTCAGAAAAACAGGCTCTCAACTAAAAAACACATATGCACGCACACACCTACACACACACACACGCACACACACACACACACACACACACACACACACACACATGCACGCACACACGTGAACAAACAGGCGCATGCGCAAGGACATACACACACACATTGTCTTCAGTAATTCACATAATTCCTTATCATTGTATACAATTCAACATGAATAGTTGAGTTTGTAGTGTGCGCTAAACTAACATCAGGAAGCTCAATCTTCTCAATCGAGCATCTACGGTATATTATTCTGGCAATCCCCCTCCCCCCTTGCCTTCGATCCCTATTCCCCTCTATAGACCCTTCTCACAGTACGACAGACGTAGGTGCTGCTCACGGATCTGCTCCTAGTATCTACCAGGGCACAGGTAGTAAACTAGGGAAGGTAACCCTGATCACTGCTCGTGCTTTGCCACACATATGAAACACCTGCATACCTACCCATGTTGTTGGCCACACCTCGGTCGACCCTGCTATGACAGGTAGGAGAGTTAAAGTGGGAACTCGCCAGACACACATTTGCAGAGTGAAAACAGTTTTCATCAGGACGCACCACACCACATCATCTGTGCTGTAAACATGCACTCCTGTTGTCAGGGAGCACGGGTGGGTCATGTGACAGGAAGTGTGACTCAGTGGGTCGATGGTGTTGGGAGGCTGGTGTGCTGGAGTGCTCTGTGACTCAGCACTAAGAGGGGCCCGATGACACCGGGGTGGGACACACATGCACAAGCACACACACACACACACACACACACACACACACACACACACACACACACACACACACACACACACACACACACAAGGTGGCCCCGTTTTGCTCTCTATATTCATCATCAACATGCTCAAGCAGTCGCTCAGTAATGCACTTAGTTAAATGCATCATACGCACATGAGAGTTCATAACTAGGAAGCTGTCAGAGGCTGACGCGTGCATACTGATTCTTTATCAACCCCCGGTAATGCTCCCGGCCACACACACGCAAAGACACATGCTCGCACACACTCTCGCACACACACACGCACACCCACCGACAAACACGCACCCCTAACTCCTCCTACACACGTGTGTGTGTTTGTCACGGTGTGTCACTTTACTCAGTGTTTAATGGACACAAGACCTCTCTTTCCAGACATGTGATTGGCCGCGGGAGGGTCCTTGATCTGGGCGGTTGCCATGCACGATGTTGAATTCCGGTCATGTTTGGCACAACTGTTGGAGGTCATTGTGTTCGGAACGCAGCCTCGCAGCAACATGGACCCTGTTCCCGCCCCCAGACATCGTTAAGGAAACAATTAACAACGACCTCAAACACACAAGAGGAAATCAAAGTCTGAACACTGTCTGAGGAAGGGAGGGCCTGTCATGTGTGTTCGGTGTGTGTGTGTGTTTGTTGTTTGTGCGCGTTCCTTTGTGTGTTGTGTTTTTCCTCTACCTTTTTTAGCTATACCCTTGACTTGATTTCTTGTCTTTTGTCTTCCTTCCTTATTTTCCCTCATTCATTGTTCACCGCTGTCTCCTGTGACTCCTAGACGTTTGTTTGTCTGCTGCTGTGTGTTGGTTGTGGGCCTCTGCGCTGCTGTGTGTTGGTTGTGGGCCTCTGCGCTGCTGTGCGTTGGTGGTGTGCTGCTGTGTGCATAGAGAGCCATCGAGGCATTTCCAGCCAACGCTTGACTGCTGGTTAACATTGATTCACTCCTTTAGTAGCTGCCACACGCGTACATCTGTGGATACACACAGAAGGATGCAAATACACAACCCCACACACACGCTCACCCACACACACACACACACACGAGCATACCCACGCTCACATACAAACACACACACACACAATCAATTCAACCCTTGATCACACAAACTGCACTTACGCACAGACATGCGCAAACAGAATACCCAAACACCAATGCAAACACAGATACCAATGTTCAAACACACACGCACACACACACGCACGCACGCACGCACACACGCACGCACGCACGCACACACACACACACACACACACACACACACACACACACACACACACACACACACACACACACAAACACACCTGCAGCAGGGGTGGAGGGTACAGCCGGCTGTCTGGCTGGTTCAATCCCCTGCTCCGCCTAGCAAACTGCAGAGGTGACACGTAACCCTATAATTGCTCCTGACGCGCTTGTGAAGGGTTGACAGCGCCGCCAGCGTCTGACTGAGCGTGTGGGTGAAGGGATGAATGCCAGGCGCTAATTGTGCAGCACTCTGTGTGGCCGTCGGTCACAACAGGGGTCCGTGAACGCAGGCCATTCACCGTGAGCGTGGGGTCTCCTTCAGGTGCCCCGGTTCCTTCCCACACAGTAGACAGACATGATAGGTTAATGCTACTGAAGACCTGATGAATGCAGCCATCAAAGTTCCCTAAGGCCACATCAAAAGACATTTTGTAGAGAAGGGAATCATGACCACTAGACGTGCATACATGCACGCACGCTCGCTTGCACTCTCTATCTCATTCACTCACTCCCTCACACGCACATATCTATGCATGCAAGCATACTCACACTCGCACTCACTAACACTCTCTATCTCACTCACACATACACACTCACTCACTCCCTCACACACACACTCTTTCTCTCTGTCTCTCACTCACACTCACACACACACACACACATACACACACACACACACACACACACACACACACACAAACACACACACACACTCTTTCTCTCTCACTCACACACACGCACACACACACACACACACACACACACACAAACACACACACACTCTTTCTCTCTCACTCACACACACACACACACACGCACACACACACACACACACACACACACACACACACACACACACACACATGCTTGAAAGAAGAGCATGCTGCACAGATTGCATAACGGCTTCACACGGATAAGGAATCCCATATGCATTGTTGTATAACACACACACTTTGGTATAAAACACAACACGCACACACACAGCTGCATCTCATCCCTGGCTGTCCAGGGCTTTGTCACTTTGATGTTCAATGCATGGGTTCAGAGACGTCGTATTGATCGTATTCAAAGGGTGGACCAGTTCTGCTTTAACATATCAGCACACTCCCTTGAACAGGAAGCCACCCTTTCTATGTCTGCCTTTTAAATACATTCACACCCATGCAGTGTTACCCCGATTCACCTGTTTAATGATGTAGTTTTTACTTAATAAGACCAATTACTTAATAATATTACGATATGAATCGTCTCGAAACGCAAAAGCAACCACACCGACGACAACAAAACCCAAATCAAATAAACCAGTTGGAGTTCCTCCGTATGTATGTGTGTTACCATGGGAACCTTCTATGCTCCCCTTCCTTTCTCATCTCCTCCTCTACCCATCCGTCTTTGTTAAAAGCATTATGGATCCCAGGAATTACTCCCCGTCTGAGAATCTCATGAATATAAGATGAGCACTTCTCTATTCTCGCCAGACCTGGACCTATGGGCCGATGTCCCTGTTCCCCGGCTGGTGAGACCACAGTCGCCACAGGCTTTATGGAGGCATGGTGGAAATGCTTCTCTGTGATGAGTCTAGCCACGCAGTCTTTCATACAACTACGCACACACTTTGTTTATGTGTGAGCAGTGTGTGTACATGTGGGAGCAGAGTGAGTATGTGTTAGATGTGGGTTTGTGTGTTGCTGTGTGTGTTGTGAGTATTGTGTGTCCGTTTATTCTAAAAGACGGGTGCCAGCTCAAGATTGATGACCACCGCCACTTTTGATTAATGGTTCACCACCTAAGAATACACATGCATGCACACACACGCACACATGCCAACGCGCACACACGCACACATGCCAAACACACTCGGGGATGAGCTCAGGAGGCATGACCATCACCATGACCGAGTGATTCAAACTGTCACTCACACTTTGCTGAGGACACACACCCACACACACCCGCACACACACACACAAACACACACACACACACAGACCCACACACCCACTCATACAGATATTATCATGCATATATCATGCATGTCACTCATACTTTACAGATAACAAGCACACACACTCCAGCCAGTGCACAAACACACACTACCACACACACTACCACTAATATTATCATTCGTATATCATGTATGTCACTCATACTTTACAGATGACACAAACACACACACACACACACACACACACACACACACACACACACACACACACACACACACACACACACACACACACACACACACACACACACACACACACTCCAGCATGCACACAAACACACACGGATAGTTACATACATATATCAAGTATTCACTCATACTTTACGTTGACACAGACTCATGCATGCACACACGCACCCTCACACAGCTCGACTTCATGTTTGGTGGGTGCATATCTCTCATCTCTAATCACTTCATCTTGCATCAGGCTTACCCACTTCCCAACGGATGGGGTTTCAGCACTACACTGTGTGTGTGTGTGTGTGTGTGTGTGTGTGTGTGTGTGTGTGTGTGTGTGTGTGTGTGTGTGTGTGGTACAAACACACCAAACGCGTAACCTGCGTAAGATTTACGCACATAACGCAGCTAAAATGTTGCTTGATCATTGTGTGTCACAAAAATGGTTCAACGCGCCTAACGCGCCTGTGGCTGCGCTGGATTTAGGAGTCCGAGGTAGGAAACCCAAACGCCGCCGTGTTTGGGTGCATGTTAGAGTTTAGATCGGGTTAGATTAAATAATCTCGGATATAAATAACAATAATCGGGTTAAATAACTTCACATGGTGTGTCTGGTGTGTTTCCAGCATTCGTAGTGTTGATCAGCAGAGAAATAGTCCGCCAAGATGTTGAGGTTGCTTAGCAACCAGAGACTCTTTCCATGCAAGTGAACGGAGTGTTCACTCTTCGTCATAACTATCAAACCAAACATGCTTCACATTCACCGAGCGAACATTATGAAAGTAAAATGCACATTTCTCGCTATAAATGTTTCCATAAACGCATTTAATGGCGTAATAATGTTACTATTTCCACCCAGAATAAAGAAAGATGTCGGCCGTATGCTTTTGTGCAAGCGTCACTACTCTCTGCCAGTGACGTCGGGTCAAGCTCCACTCTGATTGGCTATCGCGGCTAAGCATCACGCGTTGGAGCGTTGAAAGTTCAATTTTTTGAACTCCGAGCGTAGGCGCTTAGGTGCGTTAGGCGCGTATATATGCAGCTCATACGCATCTAAAATGTTGCTTTAGCGCATGTAACGCATCTACGCAGCTCATACGTGCGTAAACCAATGGTTCCCTATGGAAAAATTGCCGATTTTATACGCGTCTTACGCGGGTAACGCGGTTGGTGTGGCCGTACCTTTACGCTACTGCAGAGCAAAGTAGCAGCCAGGCAGATCATTGTGAAGCAAGTGCAGACTGCTAGTGTCTTAAACTAGCAGTCTAAAGTGAGTTTGTGTGTATCCCGGTTGGTGAAAATAAGAAGTCAGGTTGTCAGGGGAGGAAAGAGAGAGAGGAAAGAGCTCAAAGCGGTCGACAGTTCGTCACCCAGTTTTTTACCAAGAAAGGTATATGCCTTCCTCTACACTTTCCCAAAAACTTGATAAAAAGCCTAGCCTAGCAGCTACCGCTACTGTAGCTAAAATAATTACAACCTGCACTTGATGATAAAACTGAAAAGATCGTTTGCATTACCATTCACATGATATCCAATAGCCTACCTATGTACAAAAAGCCTACATTATTTTTACAAGTCGAGCTGACTATTTAATACCTCCCGTATGCAGGCGTTGCCAAGCAACGTGGCCATAGCGTCTTCATAGGGTCAACGTCTTTCCTAGGGGTAAATTAACACTTTTTAACCTACACCCTCCAGCCAATCAGAATCAAGTATTCACCCAGACCATGGTATAATTGGAGATAATGCAATGATTACCATTCCATACTGTTTGCCAGCATGATAATAACATTTATGTAAACAGATTTTGAATATTTTGATTGGCTGCATTACAATATTAGAAGACATTAAACTAAGGATACTCACATTTTAGCTGACTTTTAAATTTTAAGTCAGCTAATATCACAAGTAGTCTACCCTTAGGATAATAGCTGCAATTTATTGTAGGCTAATGCAGCAAATGAAAACATACAAAAACATATTTAGTCATGCCCAGCTCAATCCAATCAAATAGACTGTTGACAACATTTTTTAATATGTTCAGATAATTATGAGACATATTCTGAATTATATGATGTATTTTAGAGTCAGGGCCCTCTTCAAGCCATGATGATCCCACAGAAGAAACCAGTGAGGTTGAAATAAAAGAAGGGGAGAAGGAGGACAGTCTAAGTAGAAGCAGCACTGTCACAGTCTATTAGCTTATTTCTGTCTATAGTAACTACAACCCAGGTAAATGTGTAACTAAATACTGACTAACTATCTAGTGTACAAAGAAGCCTAGGTAAGTAGGTAGGTTTATCATGTTGTTATAATAATAATAATAATACATTTAATTTAGAGGCGCCTTTCAAGACACCCAAGGTCACCTTACAGAGCATATAGTCATCATTCAAAACTATGTAAAACAGACTAGGAATAAAAGGAAAACAGAGGTTAAACATGAAAAATAATAATAATAAATGACACTCAAAGTTGTTATTCATTTTCTTCTGATGATAATGACTACCCAATTTTGACCTAGTCTAACCAAATATTTAATGATTATAAAATGTGAATGAATATATAAAAATGTAGGCTATATATAATTGTATTTTTTTTTTTAAATATATATTTTTTTTTTTGGGGGAGGGGCTCCATAACTGAATTCTGTCAGGGGGCCCAGAATTCTTAGGGACGTCCCTGTGTGTGTGTGTGTGTGTGTGTGTGTGTGTGTGTGTGTGTGTGTGTGTGTGTGGGGAGGAGGGGGTTAATCTCTTTCGAGGTCCAAAATCGTCCATCTCAACACGTCACAGGGCCGAGGCTAAGCGCTAACTAAAGCCCTGGTCTGCTGTCTGGAGAACACGCGCAGCATACATAGTTAATGTGACATTTACAAATCCTCCGTATCCAAGTTTGCCACGAGACAAGCTCATAGATCACAGATTTGCCGTCGAATTGAGTCTCTCTTGTTTCTCTGTGAATGGCGGCAGCAGATGCTGCCGTCTCTACCCCTAGTCTTATCCACGACAAGCTAACAGGACGCCGTCGGATTACCTCTGAGAGTAGTGTGTGCGTATGTGTGTGTATCGTGTGTGTGTGTGTGGCGAGTGCGTGTTGTGTTGTTATGA
>NC_079414.1:12702489-12842489 GCF_026213295.1 Gadus chalcogrammus | reverse complement strand
ACACACATTCACACATAACACACACAGAAACACACACACCCTGACACATAACACAAACACATAAAACAAAGCTAAAAATAACCAATTGGTTGCTAAGATATTCTGAACGTGATTTCTCTGCAGCTGACTTTTTCCCTCAAAGATGCAGGGGTAACATGACCTGTCGTTCTGTGTATCAGCCGGCAGGGCAAATTGAAAGGGGCAGGGAACCAGGAGAAATATCTGGTGAAGAGTCCAGATCAAATGAGGGGAGCGTGAGAGGATCAGGGAGTGAGAGCAGATGAGGAGGAGTCGAGTGCTCCAATAGAAATGGTGGAACCAGGAGAAAGTGTTACTATGTGGGAGGACGTCAGGGACCCTTCGTGGTCGCTGGGAAGGCAGTGCTTTCTGGGAAGAAATATGCATTTTAGGACTGACACGAGTCAAGGAGAAGCACACTGGCCATGGACGTTTTGGAAAAGAGTTATTTTGAGAAATGGGCTTGGAATAGGTGGAGCGCTGTTCACCCAAATACAATGTCGTGCCCTATTGAACGGTATTATCTGCTGCCCTCTTCTCTTCTCTGCTGCGCTGTCTCTCCTCTCCTCTCTCATCCCCTCCTCGCCTCTCCTTTCCTCCCTTTCTCCCCTCCCATCCCCTCTCTACCCCTCTTCTCCCCTCACAACTCCTCTCCTTTCCTCTCCCATCCCCTCCTCTGCTCTCCTCTCCTATCCTTTCCTCTCCCATCCCCTCCTCTTCTCTCCCATCCCCTCCTCTCCTTTCCTCCCCCTTCCCCTCCTCTCCTCCCCTTTCCTCTCTTATCCGCCCTTTACCCTCCTATTCTCACCTCTCCTCTCCTCTCCTCTCCTCTCCCCTCCTCTCTTCTCTCATCCTCCCCGTACCCTCCTCTTCTCTCCTCTCCTCTCCTCTCCTCCCTTCTCTCATCCTCCCCGTACCCTCCTCTCCTCTCCTCTTCTCTCCTCCCTTCTCTCATCCTCCCCCTACCCTCCTCTCCTCTCCTCTTCTCTCCTCTCTTCTCTCATCCTCGCCCTACCCTCCTATCCTCTTCTATCCTCTCCTCTTCTCTCCTCTCCTCTCATCTACTCTCACCTTCTATTATCCCCTCAATATGCCTTCCTTTCCCGCTAGCAATCCATGCAAGCAGCCGATGTAATAACACTGCTCTAGCTGAGGGAAACCAACTATGATAGCAACAGAAACAGAATAGTAGAGATTCAGCTCTAATGTCAATAATCAAGCAGAGTGTAATGTAAAATATGATGATAGTTAGCATGCATCTCGCCCAGCAGCGATTGATGTATTTCTTATGTTGTCGCTGGCTGCCAGTAGTGCTGTATTCTCATCCTCTCCTCACCTCGATCTCCGGTCTGCCGTTCCATCTCTGCATTGGTGCTTCATCGGGTCCCTGGGTTCCGCTTGTCTCGTCTACGCATCATTAGGCTCTCAGGAAGCGAGGCAGAGAGATCTCTCGCTGCTGTGAGGTGGAGAAGCAGGAAGAAAGGGCTGCATGTGTGTGTATGTGTTTTGGGGGGCGGGGGGATTGGGGGTTGAGGCTGAAACAAGAGGTGGTGGAGAGTGTTTGTTCAATGAGAGAGGGAGGTTTACAGACGGAAAACCCAGAAGATGGAAATATTGTATGTTATCTGAAAAATAACTCGGTATGGAAATCGGCGTAGAAACTGCATGTCCACGTTGACTCACACCAACATACATGACACACCTCTCATCTCCAATGACTCCCCACATCACTACGGCTCTTTAATTAACCTCCCACTTGCTTTGAAGTTCTTAACACTCTTGACAATTAAACAAGTTCCCTTAAAGGGATTTCCCTGTGGAAGACACATGTTCAATCAACCATACTATTAACCATTGGTTGAGAACAGTTAAACCAGCAATAACATTGTACGCAATTAGAGGCAATTACAAGGAGGTTTCTAAACTGGATTAGTTATTGGTGGATGGGTGGGCTGGTGCATGTTTAGTGTTTAGTGCATCCCATAACTTATTTAGAGGTATGTGTTGTGACCACTTTCATCAAGGCAGTGCCAGAATACGTGCTGGGCCTATGTTGTCTTTTGGGGTGAAAGAAGGGGACAGGACTGCGTTGGGTAAGAACAGGAGAGGGCCGAGAATAAAGCCTTGGGGCACACCGGTTTTCACCTGATGTGATTATCAGACGCCTTCGCCCTCCACCGCACCCTGTGCCTTCTAAAGAGGGGGGATTGAAATGCCCTGGGCATGATCCCAGTGACGCCGGTGCAATCAGAAATAGGTTGCCGGAGGATCGGCTGGTTTCACGTGTCTAATCTCTGCCGATAAGTCAGGCAGGACGACATCTGATGATCTACCACGAGCTCCGGGTCGTCTCAGTGGAGGGACGCAGAGCTCTTTTGAAGCCAGCAGGCTATTCTGCAGGAGAAACTCTGAATAACCATCAGTTGAGCTGCAGCAATGGTTGTGTTGTGGATAGGGGACATTGCCATAGTTGTTTATCTGTTTATCTGTCAGAAGTGGCAAGGTTATCCGAGCCTTTCAATATAATCAGGGAGCGTTCCTCCTGGCGTAAAACGCAACGGTTTAAAGTCTGAAATTGAAGGCTTCTATCAATAATTTGTCATTAAAAAGTTCTCCCAGAGCGGGGACGAACGAAGGTCCCTGAGCCAGCGTTGAGTGAAGCAGGGGCCCCTGAATGTGAGGGGGCCGAGGGGCCCTGAGCACGCGGTCTGACTGCACAGATCTATGCCAAGGCCACTCCGGTCCCACAGGGGGGGGGTGTTCATTAAGCCGTCCATTGATCCGGCTCTGGGGTTTCCTGCCAGGCTGGAAAGGAGAGAGGGAGCGCTGGTATTGACCGGCCAGTGGCTCAGCACTTATACCCTCCCAGCAGGTCTCACTCCAGCCCTCCCGTTCTCTCTCTCTCTCTCTCTCTCTCTCTCCCTTTGGGTGTCTGGTCACATCACGGCAATGAATACATTGCCGGGCCGCCTGAGTGCTGAGCAGTCGGTGAGAGAGGCCCGGGATGGGGAGCAGGCTGTTCGCGGCCGCGGGGGTGGGGGGGGGGGAGGGGGGGGGGTTGTACCCGGGGTTGGTAGGGGTGCTAGTGCCTGCCAGGCACCTGCCTTCGGGTGTGGTGCTCATATGACTCACTTGTTTACATGGTCTTCTGTTTTTAATAAAGGCTTTGCCAATGCTTTGTGGAAGCCTGTTGATGAAGCGCTGTTCAGACATGACTTTACCTCACTTTGGCCCTCATTTATCAAACGAGCGTACGACAGAAAACGTGCGTAAAATGGATCTACGCTCATTTCAACGTTGAGCTTGGCATTTATCAATTTGAACGTGAGCGCAGGCTGCGATGAAATCTCACGTCAGGTCTGAGCTCGTGTACGCAAGTTTTTTTGGCGCAACACACGGGTATTTCACTGATGAATAGTGCAGCACAAGTAGCCCATGTTGCACATCTGTATTAATTAGGTACTAAATAAATTGGAATTAGCCCAGCCGTTCAAACAATTACAATCAAGTCAGCCCTAATTAAAAACAGTATTGCTATGAAAATAATTAGAATGTGACAGGTGAAATGTTTATTCAGCTGTCTATATAAACAGGAGCTTTGCCAAATAGGTGGTCGAGTCGCAGCGATGGCAGATCTGGCTCTGTTAGAGGACCTCAACGCACGTCTAAGACGAGAGAGAGGTTTTCGAGACCGCGCCGATTTTTTTATGGAGAGCGATGAATGGCTCTTGAGTCGTTTTCGTCTCCCAAGGCATCTCCTGATGGAGCTATGCAATGATTTGGAGCCACAGTTAAGGCGAGAAACTAGGCGATCAAACGCAATACCTGTGCCAGTGCAGGTGTGCTCTACCTTGGGGTTTTTGGCCACCGGGACCTTTCAGCGGGAGATCGGGGACAGGTCTGGTATTTCCCAGCCAACTATTAGCCGAACCATGCCAGCAGTTTTGGCAGCTATACTGTCCCTCTCTGAACGTTATATTAAATTCCCATACACTAACGATCAGCAAACTGGAATCAAACGGGATTTTTATGCTATTGCTAGGTTTCCAAATGTGATTGGTGCGGTTGATTGTACCCATGTGCGTATGAAGCCACCATCTATTAATGATTACGCGTACATCAACCGCAAAAGCTACCATTCGGTTAATGTTCAGATTATTTGCGATGCCAGAATGTCAATCCTGAACATGGTAGCCCGATGGCCTGGGGGCACGCACGATTATTTTATTTTCCAAAATAGCAACGTTGGGCATCGTCTACATCAGGGCGCACTACATGGTCAGAGTCATCTCGGTGAGTTACGCTGCAGTCGCACTGCACCGGCCTCCTCCCGTTTCTTGCTTGGCCGGCTTCACAGCCGCAACACGTTTTTTGGTGATGAGCTTCATGTCGGACCATTTTTTCTTCACCTTATTCGGAATTAAATAACTTTAACGGAATGCAAACAATAGCATATATGTGAAATGTTTTAAGCTGGATAACAGAAGTTGTACATTTAATTTATTATTTAATTAATTTAATTAACAAACCTCTTCCGTAGCCCGACGAACATTGGAAACAATATTCACTGCAACAGTTATTTCCTTCCATATAGCATTCTTTTGCTGGCCTTTATTGCCAGCTTTTAGGCTGCCAAATAAAACCAGACGGTTCGCATCCACCAGTGACCCGAGCGTCTCCATTTGGGTCTCGGAAAAATTCCTCTATTTTACCGTTGGACGTTTCTCCATGTCGTAAAAGTTGGGGGCGAGACTTCTGAAGACGTGCTTTTATATGGGCGTGTCACGTTCATTACGATCGATCTCAGCCGCCGTATTTATCAACGCAAGATCCTTCGTACGCTGGGATTGGTGTGATACGAAGGTTTCGTAAATCTCACGTGGGTCCTATCGTAAGATGAATCATGCGTTCAGATTTGCGCTCATTTCTACGTTCGTTTGATAAATGAGGGCCTTTACCTCATGGCTTTTTTCCTTTATCTCCCTCTCACTCTCACTCTCTCGTGCTCTCGCTCTCTCTCCGTCTCTCTCTCTCTCTCTCTCTCTCTCTCTCTCTCTCTCTCTCTCTCTCTCTCTCTCCCTCTCCTACTCCCTCTCTTTCTCTCTCTCTCTCTATCCCTCTATCTTTCTCTCTCTCTCTCTCATTCTCTTTCTCTCTCTCTCTCGCCCTCTGTCTCTCAATATCTATTTACTCTCTTTCTCACTCTATCTATTCTCTCTCTCTTCTCTCTCTCTCTAATCTATCTCACTCTCTCTTTCTCTCTCTTTCTCTCTCTCTCTCTCTCCCTCCCTCTCTCTCTCTCTCACTCTCTCTCTCTCTCCCTCTCTCTCCCTCTCTCTCTCTCTCTCTCTCTCTCTCTCTCTCTCTCTCTCTCTCTCTCTCTCTCTCTCTCTCTCTTGCTCTTGCTCTCTCTCCCCCTTTGGTTCTCTCTCCCAGTCGTCCAGCTCATCCCAGGAGCGGCTGCACCAGCTGCCCTACCAGCCCACCATGGACGAACTCCACTTCCTGTCCAAGCACTTCGGCAGCACGGAGAGCATCACCGACGACGACGGCGGGCGGCGGTCCCCCAACGTCCGCCCGCGCTCCCGTAGCCTCAGGTCAGCTGACCCTCATAACGTCTCGATCATAGTTATGATGAGGAATGAGGATGATGATGTCGATGATGATGGTGGAGGTGGTGGTGCTGATAGATGACGATGATGAAGATTAGGGTGGTGGGGGTGGTGATGGTGAAGGTGTTGGATGTGGTGATGCTGATGATGATGATGGTGTTTGTGCTGATGATGATTATGATGATGATATTGATGATGATGATGACGATGATGATTGTGGTGATGATGAGGGTGGTTATGGGGATGATGATGATAATGATGATGACGATGATGGTGACTAATGAATTTTAGTGTCTTAGTGTGAACTAGAAAGTCACTAGTCCCAGTGGTGAAATGAATGGTGAACTAGAAAGGGAGTAGTCCAGTTCACTAGTCCTAGTGGTGAAATAGTTTGCGCACAACCTACCTATTCCTCTGTAGCCTGGTCCTACCAGACTCTCATACTTCATTTTGTTTGCACAGAGAGTCTGGACCTACTCAATTGACAAACGTTAACTCACTTGAAGGCGGGTGTCTGTTGAAGTTTAAAACTATTGGATCTGCCCAGTGCCACTCTGGATCTACCATAACCAATCGCTAACGTTTGGCCGGGAATCAAGTTGCACGCAGGCTGTAAACAAACCAAACACCGTGCGTGAAGATGTCCGTCAACGAGAGCTGACTTTAACGTCATTGTTCTCAGCCACTCCCTCTGTTCACTGATTGGACGAAGAAAATTTGGACGGAGAAAACCCACTCACATACCGCAGAACCAGACGTAGTACTGAAGGGAAAGTCAAATTGAGCGGAAGTACTTAGGCGGGCGGAGCCAGGCTAATTCCTTTGGGCTTTGTTCTCTTGTTTTAATGGTGTGTATCGATTGCTTTTGTTGTGTTTATGTGTGAAAAAAGACCCCACCATATCTCTTCTCTGTCCAAAACACCGCAAATCTTTGCATCTGTGCAACCTTTCAACTAATTGGGGCAGGGAATTTAGGTTGGTAAAACTCCGCTGGTGGCTCCCCTAGTGATGTGGGATGTATGTTTCCATTTCTCTAATCCCCCGAAGGTTCAGGGCTCCACCCCCACCTTCCTGAGTCTACCTGTGGGCCTTCAAGAGCGAGAGGGCCTGACCCACACCCCTCCCTTAGGACTGGGATCTAAACCAAATCCCTTTCAGGCCTTCTTCGAATAAGAGCACCTGCTAAATGACCCACTGAGTGAATAGTAAACAACACACCTGAACTTGGTGGGTGAGCCTGCTTTAGCCCAGCGTCCTACCTGACAGCCTTATACACAAGCCCTAGGGCTTTATGAGGGAGTACACTGCTGTAGTCTGACCCCCCAATCTGTAGTGATTGGGGGGGTCCCCAGAGAGTGTTCCTGCTGAAGTGTACGTCCCATGGGCTATGACACCAATCACAGCCTCTCCTCCTGGTACAGCCCGCCCCCTCATTAGGAGACACTGCTCAGAGACTAGCTCCTCTTTTATGACATCTGGGGGTCTCCCCACACTGTGGTCCCCCCAAGAGGGAGCAAGCTGCCTTTCAAATTAAAAGTTGTACATTGCTGATGTAATTCTGCACATTAATAAGCTGTTGTTTAGTGTTGTTAATATTCATGAAGTCACCCAGACAATGTGTTCCGTGTTGTGCTCCTTTGGGCCCCCGATGGGCTTTGCGCTCTTCAAGCATTTGGCAGAGCCCTGGTTGAGATCCCTTGACGTTTCTCATACTAACACGTACATATATGCATAATGTGTTGTTAATATGCTGAGGACTTAACACTGTTCACCAGCACCGTTCATCGGGCCTATACCAATACGACTGCCTATCCTTTAATGTGTTGGGGAACCGAAAATAATTTCCTTTGGTGGCTGGAACTCGAGTGCAGAAGTGTCTGTTGGTGTGAGTGTGTGTTGGCGTGTGTTGGTGTGTGTTGGTGTGTGTTGGTGTGTGTTGGTGTGTGTGTGTGTTGGTGTGAGTGTCTCCGACACTGTTGATGGAGGAGTGCGGCTGGTGCGGGGCTCAGCCGCCAGTGGGTCCATTAGTGAGACGAGTGACGCTGAATGTGTGATTGTGCCATTAGCATAACGCACAGACACAACGCACACATGCTGGGGACGATGGGAGTTATCCCCTCACGTCGAGCTGAAAAATGCATCCCTGCCTTGCTCTCTCACTCTGTCTTTGTGTGACTTTACATTTATTTATTTTCCCCTGACATCAAATGTATTGTGTTCACTCTTTCTCAACCTCCCTCTCTCTCTCTCTCTCTCTCTCTCTCTCTCTCTCTCTCTCTCTCTCTCTCTCTCTCTCTCTCTCTCTCTCTCACTCTTTCCCTATCCTTCCCTCTCTTTCCGTCCCCCCTTCTCTTTACCCCCCTCTCTCTCTCTCTCTCTCTCTCTCTCTCTCTCTCTCTCTCTCTCTCTCTCTCTCTCTCTCTCTCTCTCTCTCTCTCTCTCTCTCTCTCTCTCTGTCCATGTCTCTAGCCCGGGGCGATCGCCGTCCTGCTATGACAATGAAATAGTGATGATGAACCATGTCTACAAGGAGCGCTTCCCGAAGGTCAGTCCTTTGAACACACACACGGCGGTACACACAGAAAAAGGCACAAACACACACACACACACATAAAAATGCAAAAAATGCATAGGTTTACACGTGCACAAAAACACACACATACATTCGCACAAATGAATTTATTGACACGTGCGCACACACACACACACAGACTCTACTGCTAACACAGCAAAGCAGTTCAAGTTCCACCTACGCAGTTTGCCCTTCCATGATAAGCTCCCCAGATGTGACATCCGATAAAAATCAAAACAAGATTAACCGCAGCGAGCGACAGTAGTGATAACGCTATCAGGGAGAGGGCACACCAAGAGGAAACTCTATGGATGCTAATGACGGAAATGTCACCTTTCTATTATGTTGCATTGTAGTGTTGTTAGATAATAATGCCCCTATCACAGTGATTAAACAACAGACTGGCGATGAATGTTGACAAACCCACAAAATCCCTACACAGTGACTGCATATATTCCAGCTGGAATACTATGTGCATTGTGTCATGCCAAAACGTATATTATAATCTGTATTATCCGCAACCAGGAACTAACCAGGAACCACAGTAACAGTTGAAGTCCATTCATTGGTCAAAGCTTCTGTATTCCCGAAGCCAGTCACAACAGGGTTGACCGGAAGATCATAGTCAAAATGTGCCTGATCCTACATCGCTGCTGGATTATGGAAGAAATGATCGTGGAGATGTTACAGAAAGTCATTCATGGCTCGAAGCGTCATGGGACTAAACGTGGTGTTATTATGCACCCTGATCTATAGACCCTCATTAGGCCGGCAGGAGTCGATTAAAGGACCTATGCAGTTTATTTGTGTCCCTTGGACACTATTAAATGTATCAGGTTGCAAGGAGCCAGACAGAAGTTCAATTGAATATTAGGCTGTCTCCCGCTTATGTATGTATACAAAAAATCGAATTGCTTTTAAACTGCAAATGGGAGAAGTCAAATTTGCTTTGATAATAGAAAGATGAGAGCAGTGACTCCTTATTACTAAACACTTGATCCTCCTGGCCATCTCTGATGGAACCAAACGTTTGCAATGGTTATCCGACCAGTTCTTAACAGGATCTTAAATCAATTGCCATATTGTGGCTGCAAAGCCACAAACTATGGCCCAAGCCTAAAGTGAAGCAGAAAGTGGAATGACCTTTTGTTATGTGCAGATGTTGTGACTTATTTGAAGTGTTAGTTGTTTTGGCTGATTATTTTATCGCTATAATTTTTTCTTTTATTTATTGTATATTATAAAAAAATATTATTATTATGTACAATTATAAAATTGTATTTTATTTATTATAATTGATATATTGTATTTATAATTTTTATAAACTAAAAATAAATCAAAAAAGGATTCCTCACAATTCACCTGACTGTTACCCCTTGCTGAGATTCTATGTGAAGCCCATGTATGTTGTTTGAGCGTGCTGTGCTAGCTAGCCCCATGTGACGGTAGCACACGTGTTTACCGCTGCCGCTCTAACCCTTAGCCCCATGGGATGGTGGATCACATGTGTTCCTCTGCCGCTCTAACCCCTAACCCCATGTGACGGACTCTCCAGGCCACGGCCCAGATGGAGGAGCGTCTGGCCGAGTTCATCCACAGCTACTCCCCCGAGAGCGTGTTGCCGCTGGCCGACGGGGTCCTCAGCTTCATCCACCACCAGATCGCCGAGCTGTCCAGGGACTGCCTGACCAAGTCTCGCGAGGGCCTCATAACCACCGTCTACTTCTGCGAGCTCCAGGAGAACCTGGAGAAGCTACTGCATGACGTGAGGAGGGGGCGGGGTGCACATCGCGTCCTTATCCCGTGTGGAGCTTTGTCTGTGTAGTCTGTTCACACCGCTGCAAAAAATACCTGCTTAATATTTCTAACCAATATTACAATCTTCTTTATGTTTGGTGTTCCTAAAATAATACACACCGATACGGCACTTTAAACACTCGACCAATTCCATTCTTTGTCTACGCTGTACTTTCACTGGCATCCTAAAATACTGGGTGGTGTGGTTCTGTTGAAGCGGCCCTGTGTACAAAAGCTGCGCTTCCATGCCACGATGTCATGTCGTACACGGTGTGATTCGACTTTAACACAGTTAGCACTCAAACCATTACTGAATAAAGATTTCCGCAGCTGTAGGCTAGCTAGATTCAGGTCAGGGCCCATTTACTTGTTTGTTAGCTGCCAGGCTTTTATCTTTATTTGGTATTTAATGGGTACATTCATCATCGTACCGTCATTTTTCATTCACACTTAATGTGTGGATATTTCATTCAAATGTGGCTCCAGACAAGGTTTATATATGTCTATTGAATATGTTTATTATCTCCTCGTCTAGACGTCAGCAATTCATGAATTTTTATCGCTGCTGGTTACTGTTAGAGGAGTTAGACAGGACAGGAGTGAAGGAAGGTGGCCGAAGGCATGCAGAGGTGGTGGTGTGGGGAGGGGGGTTGAGGGAGTGTCACCTTGATTGAGTGAGTGGTGAATTGATGACTGGTTCACAACGACAGCCAAACACTCACGACGACAAGCAGAAAACAACACAATGCAATTCCTCCTGACACGATTTAAAAAAAGGATGGATGTGTATTAATTTCCCCAACATTTATTGTGAGAAAATCAAGTGTAAAGTTTCATGTTGTAAAGTGATTAACGCTCTCTCCCCCCCCCCCCCAGGCTTATGAGCGCTCGGAGAACTCAGAGCTCACCTTCGTCACAGAGCTGGTAAAGAAGCTCTTCATCATCATCTCTCGCCCAGCCAGACTCCTGGAGTGCCTGGTGAGTTTCCCATCCATCACTACTTCTGTCAGTCAGGCCGGCCTCTCCGTCCGTCTGTCTGTCTTTCTGCCTGTCTGTTCCTGTCTGTCTGTCCTTCACTATATCTGCCTGTCTTTCTGTCTGTCCGCGTTGTCTTTCGGTCGGTCGGTCTGCTCTGTTCACGTCTGTATGTATCGGGTCGGTTTAGCTCAGGAGGTAGAGCAGTTGTCTTGTAACCGAAAGGTTGCTAGTTCGATCCCCAGCTCCTCCTAGCTGAGTGTTGATGTGTCCCTGAGCAAGACACTTAACCCTAACTGCTCCTGACGAGCTGGCTGTCGCCTTGCATGGTTGACTCTGCCGTCGGTGTGTCAATGTGTGTATTAGCCGATGTAAGTCGCTTTGGATAAAAGCATCTGCTAAATGCCGTAATTGTATATCTGTCTGCACTGTTCGGGTGAATATAGCTTGAAACTACCCTGATTTGACTTCTCTTCTCACGTTAAGTTTAAGTGTGGATCTGTTGATGTTCATGCTCAGGTTAAGTGAAAGTGTGGATCGGTTGATGTCCATGATGTCCATGCCCAACATGATGCCTCAGAGCTCTGACAGCATGCCACTACGCCAGGTCAACAGCGTCATGACGATCAGCCACGTACACACACACTTCAGAAGTGGCGGTGGCCTCAGGAGTTGGCCCCTCCCACGACCCGCCCAAGCCTATGTTCGATCTAGCACTCGTCCAGTACTCACTACCTCATTGCTCATAAATCATAAATTTAGAGGAACAATGAGCATGTATGTTCCCACGGTTTCTATATAATTTGTGCCCTGCCTCAGTCTGGCTCCAGGTGGCCATAGGCCCGTCCTTGGGAAGGATTAGCCCGCCTTCATTAATACCAACCCATACTGATAAGTACGCTGTTTCTGTCTGGATTTTTTTCGCCCGTGGCTGTCTATATATATATATATATATAGACATTAATCTTTTTCTTCTTATTTTTAAACTTTTGTACGCACGCACACACACCCACACACACACAGAAACACACTAGGTCAGCTCAACAAGCCATCCTTCAACAGAACACACCCGGGCCAGCCTGGGGCGCTCTGCTCCACACCCACACCGCCAGGCCACTCTGCCTCCAAGGGAAGGCATCCGATTGGACAGAATCAGACGGATGTCTTTGTCCTTGCGCCGCTGATACAGACGAACATTAACTCTCCAAAACGTCTGAGCCGTGATTGGCTGCTCGGCACATGCAGGGGGCGGGGCCTGACACCTGGGTTCGCCCTCACCGACGGATCGCTCTCTCCTGCGTGCCTCGACCGGCCTGGCGCCGCCCCTGCCCTTAAGGCTCATCTTTCCGTTGTCACGGCAACCGTCGGAAGCGGTCGATAGGGTCGTTCAGGATGTATACTTGAGATCTGTGTGGCAGATTGTTTAGAGGGGAGGAGGAAGAGGGAGGAGGAAAGGCACACAAACATACACGCACATGCACAGAGACGCACGCACACACACACACACACACACACACACACACACACACACACACACACACACACACACACACACACACACACACACACACACACACACACACACACACACACACACACACACAAATAACAAATTACCCATGCACCTTCCCGCGGACACACATACACGCCCAGGCACAATGTCTGCACAAGTTTATTTAGCATTCATGTCAGTCCCACACTCTGAAATGGTGGAAATGTCTCCGACCGGTAGACAGAAGGATATTATAGTGAGGAGATTATAGCAATTGCCCCGTATTTTTTCTCTGGCCATCTCTATCCATTTGCTCCATCCTCGCTCCATTTTCTCTCTCCGTCTCTCTCTCTTGCTCTCGCTCTCTCCCTCTCTCTCCCTCTCTCTCTCTCTCTCTCTCTCTCCGTCTCTCTCTCTCGCTCTCTCCCTCTCTCTCCCTCTCTCTCCCTCTCTCTCTCTCTCTCTCTCTCTCTCTCTCTCTCTCTCTCTCTCTCTCTCCGTCTCTCTCTCTTGCTCTCGCTCTCTCGCTCTCTCTCTCCCTGGCCGGCCGAGGGCAGGGTATACACAAGAGCTCCGGTGACCCTTGCTGCCCTGTGCTCTTATTTCTGATCAAAATGTCATTCCCCTCGCCTCCACCCACCGGCTGAAACAGGACCTCACACAAACACAGACGACCTTAACCGAGGGGTGATGAGTCATTTACAGAAGGCCTTTAGAATCGACGGCGGTATTACAACCAAAGGGCTTTGGTATGGCGGCTCCTGTGCTCTGTTTGATTACAAACAAAGCGAAACCACTGAGACCTAGGAAAGGGAAAGTGCTTTGACCGGAGACTAGAAACCGATTGCAGATTTCGTGCGACTGGTGCGGTCGTATGCGATGAAGGCAATTCCGTGTGAGTGAGATAGGTCATAGCGTTACACGGTGCGCTTCGCTGCATTTTCAATGACATCCTCAGATTATATTTCGCACAAAGAAGGGTTAAATTGAGCCACTAATTGTACTGACGTTCCTTGGGTTTTCCATTCAAAGCTGTGTTAGTTGCATTCTGACCACTAGAGGGCAGCGGGGCAGGGACACGTTTAGACAGCAAACTGTTTGTACGATTTGATGCATGTAGATTGTGTGTCAATAGTGTTTCACTGTGTAAAATGTGATTTTTTGTATGCATGTATGTATGCACATGCATTCATTTATGTACATATCTTTGCATTTATGTATTATAGCTCAGAGGATTCTGAGCCTAAACGTCTAGCCACAGTATTAATGTGTGTATAATCGATCCACTGGAAAATAACGTGGCGTTTTTATCCACACTGATAGACCCTTATAGACCCTCATTAGGCCAGCTAGACCGAAATTGATCTGAATACTGCAATGTCTCTCCCTCTTGTATACAAAAATGAAAGAATGCATCAAATAACACGACACATAAAATAGTAATTCCATGTGCGTGTATGTATGCAGCTGTGTGTGTCTGACCGGCGTGTGGTCCGTCTGTGTGCGCCAGGAGTTCAACCCGGAGGAGTTCTACCACCTCCTGGAGGCTGCGGAGGACCACGCCAAGGAGGGCCAGCTCCTGGGCACCGACATCCCCCGCTACATCATCAGCCAGCTGGGCCTCACCCGCGACCCCCTGGAGGGTGAGGCAGGGAGGGGGGAGGGAGGGAGGGAGTGAGGGACAGGGAGGAGAGAAGGAACGCAGGAAGGAAGGAAGGAAGGAAGGAAGAGAAGAAGGGAGGAAGGATGGTAGGAAGAAAAGGAAGGTAGGCAGGAAGGAAGGAAAGAAGGAAGGAAGGAAAGAAGTAACGCAGGAAGGAAGGAAAGAAGGAAGGAAGGAAAGAAGGAACGCAGGAAGGAAGGAAAGAAGGAAGGAAGGAAGGAAGGAACGCAGGAAGGAAGGAAGGAAGAGAAGGCTGAACGGTTGGGAGGAATGAAGGAAACAGAGTAGACTAGGGTACACTCCCCGGGGGAATGGTTGGTCTGAAGCCTCCTTGTTAGCTGTTACCTGCTCCTCAATACCCTGTCAGTGTGCTGTCACTGTGACTCACTGTGGATTAGAGGGCTGACTGAAACCCTCTGAACCCTGAAAGAAGCAAAGCAGTGAGAAAAACACCCCAAAACAAACGGTGAATATCATGAATGAGCTCCAGAAGAGGTACAAAGGGTCTCTACATCGGTGGTCGGGGTCCCACCGGTGGATCCTCGCAGTGGAGCCACCTCTGGCCCGGCCGCCTCTGCCTCCCGTCCCGACGCCGCGCAATTAATCACCGTGAGACCCTCAGACGGAGACGCCCCCCCTCCCGACGCTAGCTCACATCTGCTCAGTCTGGCCCGGTGATCCATCTAGAGGCGCTCATTAGCTGACGGGCTAAATGGTGTGGAATGAGTATTCACAAAGAGCTACTGCCGTCCCGGCCCCAAATTAAAACATCCTGCGTTGGGCTGGAAGCCTCGTAGCTTATCTCAGATAACAACATGGCTTTATCCAACCCTGTATTTTGAATTTCTACACACACACACGCGCGCGCGCGCGCATAAACCAAAGACAACAAATTGAGGCACGCATTTAGTCAATTTTTTTTCTTCAGGACTTTTTCATTTGCTGACGCTGAACGCAAGATTTCTCCATTGTCTATCAAATCAGCGAGGAACTCACAATCTCCTCCACATTGTGAACTCGGCTGATGCTCAGCCAGCAGTGGCAGCGCAGCTTTATATCCCTGCTCCTGGGTTTTAATTACACTGGCTGTCCATGTGCTGCCTGGCTTTGTGGGCGTACAGCTGCAATCAGCGCATTTCAACTGCTGTCACATCCAAGAGATAGCGAGCCCAACAGACAGGGCTGCCAGGAACGCTTAAGCACATGGAACATTTAAATCCTGGGGTCGGGTACACACAGACTTGGGCAGGCGTGGAGGGCGGGGGGGGATTGTGCTCTGGTAATGAGGCTATTTTTATGCCACCAAAATTTGGCTTTGCATTTGGGGATAATGACACAAGTTTCAAACGCGAAAATGATGATGTGTGCAAAGTTAAATTGCATTGTTACAACGGGACTTTTATTTTGACACCTGCTGTTGCCGAGTCAACAGTCCTCTGTGTGCTTCCTCCCTCTCAGACATCGTGGGGTTGGACAGCTATGACAGCGAGGGGCCGCACACACCGGAGACCGACGACTCAGCGGAGGTGAGCAGAACCAGCACACGCACACATATACACACATACATACATACACACACATACATACACACACACACACACACACACACAACCTCACTCCAGGAACACATGTGTGTGCACAAATTCATGCTTTCATACATTACATTCACAAACATGCACACTCACAGATTGTGTTTGTATTTCATTTGAGGGCGTATCCTTTTTAGTGGTTAGGGTGTTAGTGGGTAGCCCATTGCTCAGCAGCCTAACCAGGCGGCATCCACGAGCAAGACGCCTAAACCTTTACTGCTCACTAATAACATCCATTCATTTAAACCACGTCCATTAGGAAACATGAAGGTGCTGCATGATGACAGAGTGGTCATAGAGGATGGAGGACCTCAATGCCTTGACGTTAACACATGTTTACTGTCGCTTTGCTCTCAGGGGAAGTCGCAGCCGATGAAGCCTCCATGTGAGGAAGACTTCCAGACCATTAAACTGATCAGTAACGGTGCTTATGGGTAAGGCAGGGAAAGGCTTGTCTGGGTTAGCGTGGGACAAAATGAACCAAATAAACAATCATATTAAGTGACCCCCTCTGCCTCTCTCTCTCCCGCTCTCTGACTTTCTCTCTCTCTCGCTCTTTCTCTCCCTCCTCTCTCTCTCCCTCCTCTCTCTCTCCCCCCCCCCCCCTCCCCCCCCCCGCCCAGTGCGGTGTACCTGGTGCGCCACAGAGAGACCCGGCAGCGCTTTGCCATGAAGAAGATCAACAAGCAGAACCTGACCCTGAGGAACGAGATCCAGCAGGCCTTCGTGGAGCGAGACATCCTGACCTTCGCCGAGAACCCCTTCGTGGTGTCCATGTTCTGCTCCTTCCAGACCCGACGCCACCTCTGCATGGTCATGGAGTACGTCGAGGGTGAGACCGCTCGAGGCTTTTATCTTGAAGGGCTACTGTCTCATGGGAGATTGTCAGCGCAGGATTCAGGCGTAGAATCCTCGGGGAGAGTCGGTGTGCTCGTGTCTGGATTCAACATTTTAAGAGATCTCTCTGACACACTCTTATCAATGACGACATAAATAAGATATAATGTTCCCTTTACAGATGGAATAGAAGAAGAGCAGACAAAATAAATAGGTCCAAGATTTTGGTTGGCAGATCCACCCTTATTTTTCATTGCTATATTTTCAAGTTTATTTCTAGATTATTAGAGTCCCCTTAATTACACCGTCAAAGAGAGCATTATCAAGTGAAAATTGCAAAAAAATATATAAATACATTAGTAGCAGTGTGAGCTTTCTATTTCTATCTGCTGATATTATCACCCCTAATAGCACACCATGCCTGTTTAATAAAACACTAAATGACCAAACATGGCCAATTCACCTAACTAAAGTGTATTTTATTATATGGATGTATATATATATATATATATATATATATATATATACATAAATACGATGGCTGCAAAAGCGAGGTCAGGCCGCGGTATTGTGTTCCGCCCTGTTTGCTGTGATAACAACACATCACGCTGCATCAGGCGAACTCAAGCCCTCTGCGCCGGCCCCTGCAGAGAGGTCCAAGTCCCCACCGGTCGCCTCTGCTGTTGGTAAGGACAGACGAGCCGACGGACTGCTCCTGTTTCACCTCCACCTCCACACTCAGTAGAGAGAGCCCAGAGGGCTGAGTTTAAATGCAGCCACCGGCTAAAAGTGGCAGTGACATGAACCTGTGTGTTCACTAACCTCTACTGCAGCCTCCAGGAGTCCTCCTCTCGGCTTTCACAGAGCGCTCCGGAGAGGGTGAGAGCGACCGGGCCGTGGTCTTAAGGGGCCGGACACACAGGAAACTTTGGAAGGCTAAAGAGGACGCCACCTCCTTTAGTGTTGAAGATCAGGACATTTGACTGTTGCAAAGCACCTTCGAATATCCACACCTAAACCTATGAGGATGTTGGCCGCTGTTTTATGCTGGAGTGATCTTATGATATTATTTTTACTTATCTACCTAACTACTTTAAAACATGAAAAGTTTTATCTGCTCAAGAGCGGCAAAGCAGGGTGCCCATCAGCAAAGGAGGGATGTCCCCCCGTCCCACGTGCTTAATTAAACCCGCTGAGGTGCAGCCGGCGCTGGGTGCTAACCGGCGTCACGCCTCTCTGGTCCTCCCCAGGGGGCGACTGCGCCACCCTGCTGAAGAACATCGGGGCCCTCCCCGTGGACCTGGCCCGGATGTACTTCGCCGAGACCGTCCTGGCGCTGGAGTACCTGCACAACTACGGCATCGTCCACAGGGACCTGAAGCCTGACAAGTGAGGCCTCCCGCGGGCGCAGGACAGATGTTAGCCCTTAAATGTTGAATTTCGCTGCACAGGTGGACCACAGAAAGTTAAATAAGAACAGGGATTTTCACAGTGTTGTCAAACATAGAGAGAGATACAATGTAAAATATAAAATATCAAAGTAAAAACATTATAGCTTGGTGATTGACACAATCAAAATGTTAAACAAATGGTATTCAGAGTTTTCTTTGTAGTCAAACTAATCATTGTACTGAGATCTTTAGGACCTCGTGGGGCCCGACTCGGATCCATAGTCATCGTGTTTTACGATATCCGTTCCTGAGCGAGTGTATGAGTGATCTGTCGAAGGGTGGAGGCTGCTTTTACAACGTGGTTCGGGTGATGAAGTGCTCGCTGTAACTCTGTGTGTCTGCAGCCTGCTCATCACCTCCATGGGCCACGTGAAGCTGACAGACTTCGGCCTGTCCAAGATGGGCCTGATGAGCCTCACCACCAACCTGTACGAGGGACACATAGAGAAGGACGCCAGGGAGTTCCTCGACAAACAGGTAGGAGGAGCCGGCTCATTCTTGTAGTACTGAATGGAGCACTTTACAGGACTGATTATAGCACTGATTAAAGGACTGACTGATGCACTTAGGACTGACTGGAGCACTGATCATAGGACTGACTGGAGCACTGATTATAGGACTGACTGAGGCACTGATTATAGGACTGACGGGAGCACTGATTATAGGACTGACTGGAGCACTGATTATAGGACTGAGTGGAGCACTGATTATAGGACTGACTGGAGCACTGATTATAGGACTGACTGAAGCACTGATTATAGGACTGACTGGAGCACTGATTATAGGACTGACTGGAGCACTGATTATAGGACTGACTGGAGCACTGATTATAGGACTGAATGGAGCACTGATTATAGGACTGACTGGAGCACTGATTATAGGACTGAATGGAGCACTGATTATAGGACTGACTGGAGCACTGATTATAGGACTGAATGGAGCACTGATTATAGGACTGACTGGAGCACTGATTATAGGACTGAGTGGAGCACTGATTATAGGACTGACTGGAGCACTGATTATAGGACTGAATGGAGCACTGATTATAGGACTGAATGGAGCACTGATTATAGGACTGACTGGAGCACTGATTATAGGACTGAATGGAGCACTGATTATAGGACTGACTGGAGCACTGATTATAGGACTGAATGGAGCACTGATTATAGGACTGACTGGAGCACTGATTATAGGACTGACTGGAGCACTGATTATAGGACTGAGTGGAGCACTGATTATAGGACTGACTGGAGCACTGAGGATAGGAGTGACTAAGGTACTAATTATAGAAATGAGTGGAGCACTAATTATAGGACTGACTATGTTACTGATTATAGTGCTGCTGACCAACCTCTAATTATAGTCCTGATTATAGTACTGATTATACACTTACCATACCTTAAATACTATTATATGTATTAATATGGTATATTTACCATTGCTACTACTTGTTATACCACTACGTTTACTTATTCTACAAATATTACTTCCTTTACTAATAATTTCCTTGACTTCTGCTACCGACCGTATGATGATTGAATGAGAGCACTTAGGGTCGAGGCTATGGGCTGTGTCCCCCCTGACACGTCTCAAGGGTCTGGGCCAGTCAGAGGCGGCCAGAGTGCATGCATGGTCACTCTGTGCTCACTGTACTGGGGATGCCCTTACTGGCTCCCTGGCTGCACCTTAAAGGAACAGATCCATAATTAAAGGGTAGGGGCGGCGTGTGTCTGCCCTCCACGTCTGTGAGGAGGATCCGTTGCAGGCCTGGCCGTCCTCTTCCAAGGCCCCGTCTCACTCAGCTCTGAGACTGGGGTGATTGAGAGCTTGTTGTCCTTGTGTTTGTTCTAGCCACTTTGCTCAAAGTCACCTGATGTGTTCTCACGTTCCGTTATACGCACGTTGACCTACCCAAGAAGGCCATAGTTGTGAGTTTAGAGATGTTTTCTGTGTCTAATCAGGTGGGACGCGTTGCACGAGAGATGGAGACCCCACCGTTTTATACAGATGCATTCTGGGTTAAAGAAAGGGTTGTAGAATTCAGATCAGGTTCCATTGACATTGATTGCTTATGTGAATGTGTCTGAAAACTACAGTTGGCAGTGCAACTCTGACAAAGCAGCTGTATACACAGGCATGGCGTCCATCAGTAGAGGTCATACATCATGACAATAAGGTCGTTAAGAGAGAGAAATTGTTCATTTGGACCCAACACGCGATATTATGTTGTTAATAATGCATGAATAAATTCATCATCCCACATCCAGAAAATCAAGGGAGGGTTTTTCCCCGTCCAGCTCGCACGCGTAAACATGCAGTGGTGGGCTGCGCGGGTGATGATTATCCATTATGAAGACACAGCACCCTGAATCGGCCATGGGTGCCAGGATGAATGGATTCTTGCTGCTCCTCGTCCTCCAGCACAAAAGAGACATTCGGCAATTATAGTTATTGTTTGTTCCCCCAAATTAAACCAGTCATAATTAATCTGATTGGCCCACGAATCCTTCAGCCAACTGCGATAGCAGGGAGCATCTGTCTGACGGGGTGCAATCAGCTCACGCAGATAAACAGCCGGGGCCTCTCTGTGTTTCTATTAGAGTACACAACATGGTTTTATTATGGAGATGAGGGAGGCTTTTTTTCTCTTTCCTGTTTGTCTCTGGCCTAATGTCTTCGTTGTAAGGCAATGACACAGAACCTAGAATCATACACACATATTCCAACACACGCACTCACACACACACACACACACACACACACACACACACACACACACACACAAACACACACACATACACGCACACACATATACACATATATAGACACAAACACAGACTGACATTTTACACAAACACATACACACCCAAACACAAACACACACAGATACACAATCACGCACACACACAAAAGTATTTTCACGTGTTTGTGCGCGTTGTGTGCGCACACATACCTGCGTGCTTTCGTACGTGAATGCTCATGCGCAATGCGCGTGTGTGTATGCGTGTGTGTCTCCCTCCAGGTGTGCGGCACCCCAGAGTACATCGCCCCGGAGGTGATCCTGCGGCAGGGCTACGGGAAGCCGGTGGACTGGTGGGCCATGGGCATCATCCTGTACGAGTTCCTGGTGGGCTGCGTTCCCTTCTTTGGGGACACCCCCGAGGAGCTCTTCGGACAGGTGATCACAGGTGAGCACAGGGTACACACACGGCACGGGTGATCACAGGTGAGCACGGCCTACAAACTCATCCAGGTGAGAGTAGGTAGGAAAGAGTTAAACCCGACGTGCTCTCGATTTTTTTACTCATAAAATCAATGTCAACGTTACTTTCGTATTGGTGGTTAACGTGCGAAACATTGACAAAAGTATTTTATTGAAATGACAAAACATTTTATAGATGATGAAAAAACAATGCATCACAGTGGTTTTCGGTTATGCGGTTTGATAGACGATCATGAGATAGGTTGTGACATTTTGGTGTGGCTTAGCTTAGTATTTATTGTTGTAACCTCTTCCAAGGCAAACATAACCATTTGAATCCACAGATAGAAGGAATTTATATTAAAATAATTCAAGGTCAGGGTATCGACCAGGACCCAAGGCACTGAGAGCATGTGATATAGATGACGTTTCTCAGAAATAACTTTGTTTATTGATTTATTCCCTTCAATTTAACTTGAAAACTTATTTGCTTCCTATTTTACCTCATGTACTCCATTTAGATTGTCTGTTGATGGTAAAAGCAATTCCTCAAGGGTCAGCAATCCTCAAAATAGCTGCCTGTGTTGTAGCACACTTCAAAATAAAAGCTCTCTGTTCCCTGCTTGACTCTGATTGGCCCCTGCCAGACGACATTGTGTGGCCTGATGGAGAGGAGGCCCTGCCTGCCGACTCCGAGGCCCTGATCTCAACCCTGCTGCAGACCAACCCCCTCATGAGGCTGGGCACAGGTACTGTAGGGGCCCGGGCCCTCTGCTTATGTTACCGCTCCCATCTGGATAACGCTACGTAGATCCGTTAGTGGAGACTAGAATAATATTACTTTATGTTAGAGACGTTGTGGAGCTACAGCTTTCCAATTGTTATGATCATATTCTTCTTCCGTCTTCTTCATCTTCGTTTCCTTCTTCCTCTTCTTCTTCTTTTTCTTCTTCTTCCTCATCTTCTTCTGTTTCTCCTTCTGTTTCACTTTTCTTTCTTCTTCTTCTTCTTCTTCTTCATCTTTTATTTTATTCTTCTTCCTCTTCTTCCTCTGCCTCTTCATGGTAGTAGTAGTTGTCGTATTCTTTTCCGGTCAACCTTACAGCCCAGTTGTATTATGTGACCTGATTTGCCGCGCGAGGTCAGAGGCCAGCGCTTCAGCTCTGTAGGAATACAGCGTCCTCCATTGGCAACCGTTGTTAACCCAGTGTGTGTGTGTGTGTGTGTGTGTGTGTGTGTGTGTGTGTGTGTGTGTGTGCGCGTGTGTGTGTGTGTGTGTGTGTGTGTGTGTGTGTGTGTGTGTGTGTGTGTGTGTGTGTGTGTGTGTGTGTGTGTGTGTGTGTGTGTGTGTGTGTGTGTGTGTGTGTGTGTATGCCACCAGGGGGAGCGTTCGAAGTGAAGCAGCATCCGTTCTTCTCTGATCTGGACTGGAACAGCCTGCTGAGGCAGAAGGCCGAGTTCATCCCACACCTGGAGTCCGAGGAGGACACCAGCTACTTTGACAGTAAGTGTGTGTGTGTGTGTGTGTGTGTGTGTCTGTGTGTGTGTGTGTGTGTGTGTGTGTGTGTGTGTGTGTGTGTGTGTGTGTGCGCACATACACTGCGTTCACTTCCTCATCCCCTCTCTCTCTCTCTGTTTCCTCCCCCCTTGGTGCCGTCTCCCCCGTGGTCTCCCAGCGCGGTCTGAGCGTTACCGCCATATCAACGCGTACGAGGAGGACGACACCAACGACGACGAGCCCGTGGAGATCAGACAGTTCTCCTCCTGCTCACCGCGCTTCAGCAAGGTGCCGTCTCCCCCTACCCCCTAACAGAGCGGCCCGCACGTGGTCAGCGGTCGGCGCCATCCCATAATGCATTGGGACAAAGTTGGGCTCCGAGGCCCCGACCTAGCGTGGTCAAGCTAGCGTTATCAATTTTCACCTCTGACCCCGGTGGACACCGACATGGTCAATGCGTGGCCAATCACATCACAGCTTTGCTTGATGTTGCTAATGCAGACGTAATCGAAACGCAAACTCAACCTCAGTAAGAGTGAACGGTGTCGGCTGGCGCCAAACGCACAACCTAGCATCCGATGCCGTGCTGAAAGCTGGTGGTGTGATCACCCCCCCACGCTCTCTTCAAGGTTGAGTCAGAGTTGGGTTCCTGCTGGCGATCAGCACTCCACTCAGTGCAACAAAACAGTTCATCTAATGGCAGCGGCGGCGGCTTTTCTGATTAAACTTTATTTTCAACATGGGAGTTTAATTAGCATTTCAACAGCTCTCTATTACAGATACCATGCTTTCTGCCTCAAATGACGGCATTGCTCGGATATGTGTCGAAACAAAAAGCCGAACGATATGTTAGAATATGCTATGGCTTTGCACAAGCTGGCACAATATTTTGGTTGCCATGCATTCGTCTTGTCCTGAATGATGCTATCCTCTAGCTGCAGATCCCTTCAGTTTGTGTCTTTGAAAAGAGAAGGAGGTCCCTTCAAGGCAGCCCTGCTCTGCGCATCTCATCTCGTAAACCGTCGGGTGTGGACCACAAAGCCTTCCCGAATCGTCTGTCCCGAGAGCTGCTTCTGAACGCATATGCTCCTTTCATCCTTTCAAGGCAGCGTGTTCTCTTCTCTCTCTCGTCTCACCACATTTTCATCCTTTTCTGTGCGTCTTTCATGCTACGGTTATTTATTTCTCGCTTTATTTTAAAATACTTTCTCTGTCCACCTCTGTGGACTGTTTTCATTTCACAAGAAAAATAAGAATTGAAACCAGCCCCACTGTCAGAACAACTTCCCAATGTTTAGAGGATCAAGGAGAGAAGAGGAACTGAGAGAGAACGAGGTCCATGTTTGCCGAAGGAGGAAGCAGAACAGGTCGACGGGTGACTGATTTGAAAAGCGCCAACCGTTTCAGACATCATCGGGTCGCCGAACCGCGGTGAATCTTTCAGTGTGGTGTCAGTAACCCCCACCCTCGCCTCTGTTCGCTCTCCACTCTGGATTGGCTTTTTTTATATCACCTTGCCATGCTCCTCTTACACCATTTCAATTCCCATTTGCCCTCTCTTTCTCTCCCTCAGCACACTCTATTAACCATGGTCACTTTCAGTCCGCCCCCTCTCCCCTCGCTCCTCCAACATTCTCCTTCAGCATGGGAGTTTTCAAGTCTCTCCCTCCTCCTCCTCCTCCTCCAGATTCTCCTGTGCTCACCTGTTGTCTGTCTCCTCTCTGGGCTCTCCTCTCTGGATCCAGGAAGGAGGAGAGGTAGATCCTTGAGTACACAGGATGTGCTTCACCTCCCGTGATTGGAGTAGAGAGAGGTGTGAAGGGCTCTTGGGGCCCTATAGCGCAGGATACACTGTATCAGATTCACACCCACCCCTGCCCACTCACACACAGCCACACAAGGTGCACTGCCCTCTCCGCCCAACAAACACTTTGCATGTTAATGTAGAACGCTTAAATAGTCTCACAGAGCTGTCCTTACCTTATCCTTTCAGAGAGTCTTTTATTATATATTTTATTAACCGGGTCAAGAACCGCCTGCTTGTCAGTGACAGGTCTTGATTGACATGCAAGCACAACCAGTACGGACACGCTCCAGAATCAGCACTCGGTTATAGAAATTTGAAAGTGGATGTACAACAGTTGCTCATCGGTCTAGGAACCGAATAAACCCATGGATGTTAATAAGAGGATGGCTACATAAGAGCCCTGCTTTAACCATGTTTACTAATGGATCAGCTGGAACAGCAGCTGTGTTGACGCTCCATCTCATTTGACGTGATGCTGTGTGCTGTGAAGCCTCCTATCCGCTGAAGACTTGCTTGGTTTTTTCCTCAAATGGAAAATCAAATCAGATATAAAAAAAAGAAGATAAAAAACGAGTCAACCAATGCATCCAAATGTAAGACTGAGGTAAGACCTTTCACACCACTGTGCTCCAAAACCCCACTTCAACCACCCACCGACATTCAGGTCCTGCAGTCAACCGCTCGCTATTTCCACTTCCATTTGAATCCCCCGGTCTCAGTGTGTTGTGCGACGCGGCGTCCTTGGGTCCTTTAAGCACGCTGGCACTGCCACTGCGGGTCCTTGGCCATTCCCCTTCCCGAAAACCGTTGGTCTCCACACGACCTCCACGCCGCCCTACGCCCCCCCCCCCCCTCCTACCCTCCGACCAGCGGCCTCCGGTCAGACGCGACCACCGTATGTGTCCCTTTCGGATGCACTGCACTGAACTTATCCCAATAAGAAGCAGTGGCTGAATCCATCGTGTCTGTCACAGCTCCCAGACATCACACATCATGGGATCTGGGACTCAGCAGTCATACCGGGCTCTGGGGAGAGACGTCAGCCTGGGCCAGATACCGACCCAATACTGAAAGGGGTGGAGTTACGCCTTCTTCCCTGTTCCATAACGGAGGAATGGTCTACCGAAGAGATACTTATTTGCAGATGAAGCATTCAATGGTAGAACTTTTAAAACGTGTATTTCTACAGTGAACAGTCTTCATGGTGTTTGTTTAAAACCTTGACAGACACTTTCTCTAAGAACTGGACAGGATGTTTTAGCTGTTTTAGATGACTTCTACTGGCTTGAATTTGTTTTCTCTGCTAGCAGATTACACGCTTTTATAGCCCCGTCTCCAGCGACATGATTGGTTGAAACAAACAGATTCGAGCTCATCGGCTATGAAATATGATATTAAGAATCTTCAGATTCCGATTTTATCTTAGAGATATTATTTGATTATTCTCAGGTTCATTGTCCTCCTGACCTCTGTCTCTCCCTCCCTCCTTCCCTCTCTTCTCTCCCTCTCTCTCTCTCTCTCTCTCTCTCTCTCTCTCTCTCTCTCTCTCTCTCTCTCTCTCTCTCTCTCTCTCTCTCTCTCTCTCTCTCTCTCTCTCTCTCTCTCTCTCCCCTCCTCTCTGGCGCCATCTGCAGGTGTACAGCAGCATGGAGCATCTCTCCCAGCTGGAGCAGAAGGGCAGCAGCAGCTCGGTGACCCGGCGCGAGCACCGGGGCTCCCGGGAAGAGAAGAAGTCCAAGAGAGAGAGCCTGGGCAGCTTCGGCATGAGGGACAAGAGCTGGAGGACCAGCTCCCCCGAGATGTAGGTGGTGTGGTGGTTGGTGTGGGCGTGTTGGGGTGGGTTCTATTAACAGCCTTATTGTACCGACAGCGATATATTGTTTCACTTTCTTATGACAAATGCACTCATTGTAAGTCGCTATGGATAAAAGCGTCTGCTAATTGCCCTCAATGTAAATGTACATGTAATGTTAAAATTGATTCTGTAGAACTAACCCTGTCACCGACTCAACCATTCCCCTCTGACAGGAGAAATGTTCAGAAAGAAGCGAAAAGCAAACAAACAGGAGCTTAACTGTCCATTATTCAGTCATCTAAGCCTTGTGATTATTATTATATATACAGGATGGCTGTTGCCCCTCCCCCCCATAGCATAAGGGTGTGTAAGGGCTGAGAATCAAAGGAAGCCAGGGTAACCTAGCGAGAGGTTACCCTGCTGACCTCTAGCTAGTCTAGACCACGGGTTAGTTAGCCTACTCTTGCTAGCTGGTCCGTCCCTGTCGGGGGGCCGAGGCAGAGCTAACCGTCGGTCTCCGTGTGGCAGGAAGCGTCTGTCCTGCTCCGAGTCCCTGTACTCGGAGGGGGACTCCAGCCCCCCGCTGGGGGCGCGCCGCCGCTTCTCCGCCCTGATGGACACCCACCGCTTCGCCTCCCCGATGGAGGGCGAGCCGGACCCCCTGTCCCGCCAGACCCCCGTCAAGGCCCGCGGGACCTCGCTGGACGGGGCCTTCGGGGCCCCGCCCCTCAGCCTGCTGGAGCAGAGGGCCGCCCCCCGGGAGGCCAACGCCGCCCCCCTCGGCCTGACGGAGCCCCGTGGCGGCGGCCCCAAGGAGGCCGACGGAGCAGGTATGTGGGGGGGGGCTGGTTGGTGCTTGGTGGTGGGGGTGGTGGGTCCCGATGCTGATGTGGTACTGAGACAAGGTGCTCACGGTCTTGGTTAAGGCTCTCAGAGTGTCAGCTACCTTCTATATGTTTTGTTTCTTTTGTTTTGTTTTATCTGACATTAAGCTGAATAGCTAAGCGGCTAGAGTGTTGGGACACCCAGACAAAAGTAGATGTCAGATCACATAGTTCTCCTTTCTTAGATTCCTCAGGCCCACATTCTCCTGAAGACAAGCAGCTGGATTCAAACATCCCGGGATGCTGTTGAATCAGTCTGAATAGTAAAATAGCATGGGACACCCTTGGACGATGATATCACCCTAGTCTAAAACCTTGCCCACACGAAAATATGCATATATTATTGATTTATTAGCTCTGTTATTCGACTTGCATTCTATTATTTCCTTGAATCTTAACGGATACTGAATACTGAATACTGAATACTGCGACTCTTGATGCTGGATGCACAGAATCCGACTGTGATGTGCAGTACATACATCTGATTACCAGTCACTTTAGACAGTAGTGTCTGTTAAAGGCTGTGATGCTATAGAGTCTGAGGAGACGCACTGTATAGGAGTGCAGCAGACTGTGCGGCAGACAGACGGTCGGCCTGGAGAAGTATATAACACTAACGTAATAAAGTGAGAGTGAGGAAACACTGGGAGGGACGGGAGAGAACGGAGAGAGGAGGTGAGAGGGAGAGGGTAAACCTGACAAGAGCAAAAAAAGAAATCCTAACAGCCCCAACAGTTAGTATTTATAGCTTGAGTTTATGCGCGTGAGTAAACCGATGACACAGACACAGTTTCACTTTCCGTTACTCTTCCGCTGTGGCCCTCCACTCTTTCCCACCCTCCTCGACTCCTCACCATACCACCCTCTCCGGTCCCTTTCTCCGATCCGTAGACCCCAAGCCCCCGAGGCCAGGGGAGGGACCGCCGGCCCCCGGCCACGCCGACCCCGGCCTGGACCAGGACGTGGTGGCCCCTCTGTTCGACCACCAGGGGCCCCGGGCCACCAACGACCTGGTCCTACGGCGGGCACGGCACCAGCAGATGTCGGGGGACGGGCCCGAGAAGCGGGCCTCCAGGGCGGGGAACAAGGTCACCAAGTCGGCCTCGGCGACCGCCCTCTCCGTCATCATCCCCGCAGGTACGGACCGGGGGCCAAACGGACTCACAGTGAGGTCCACTAGACGCGTCGTAGAGTTAGGAGTGGGATCGTGTAACTGAAGAGGGATCGCTGTTCCTTTAACTGGGTGAGGCTGTTTGTATCTGTTGTCCCTCTTCTGTGGACAGGGGACGGGCCGGGGAACAGATCGCGTCGTATTGATTAATTTTATGGGTCCCAGGGGGGGGGGAATGGTTGTTACCTTTACAATTGTAACTGTGTCACTGAAGTGTGATAGCGGCCCCTTAAACAGGGTGTGCTTGTGTGTATCAATAGGGCCTTGTCTGGTTTTATCGTGATCTGTTTTGCTTCCTTGTCTCTGGTCTTCCGTCTCTTTGTTTGCAGTCTAGGCCAGGTCTTCCTCTGTAAATAGGTTTTAAGATCTTCCTTTTAGATCTTTGCTCATAAATTAAAAAAAATACAAATTGTAAAGTAAGGAAATGGCTCTGCTGAAGCTCCTAGAAGGGCAGAGCGGAATAGATTGGAGTAAAACACAAGGATGTGTGCAGAACGCAAAGAAAATAAAAACATAGAAAACAATCTAGGAAAAATGTACAATATGTACATTATATCTCAGCAAGCAAATAAAATGTGCATATAGAAATGTAAAATATTCAATATTCATATTGCTATACAAGTGTCATCATTGCTATAAAAAGGTTTAGATAAGATTATACGTGTGTAAATATAATTTTTTAAGCCGAGCTGTTAGACTAGCTTCCCTCTCCACCTCTGTGTTCCCCTCTGTGTGACTTCCTTTCTCTCTCCCTCCCTCCAGTGGAGCACTATGGGAGCTTCTCCCCGCTGGCCAGCCCCATGTCCCCCTGCTCCTTCTCCTCCAACCCCTCCTCCCGGGACTCCTCCCCCAGCCGGGACTTCTGCCCGGCGGTCAGCGTGCTGCGCTCCCCCATCACTATCCACCGCTCGGGGAAGAAGTACGGCTTCACGCTGCGGGCCATCCGCGTCTACATCGGGGACAGCGACGTCTACAGCGTGCACCACATCGTCTGGGTGAGGCTCCGCGGGGGGGTCCACTGCTGGGTGGTTGCTGGGGGGGGGTTGCTGGTTCAATGCCTGGGTCCTTGGCTGGTGCCGGGGACAGCAGAGAAGAAGCGGTCAGGCGGGTTTGTACAGGGTTGATGTTTTGGATGCATGCGCACCTGTTCTTTAAGGCAATAACTCAGCGTTCTGTTGCTGTTTTAAAATACTATCAGAGTCTGATATTATGTGCAGCAACAGTGAGCTTTTGACCGTGTCTCATGACAGCATGTGGAGGACACCGGTCCTGCCCAGGAGGCGGGGCTATGTGCCGGTGACCTCATCACCCACGTCAACGGCGAGTCCGTCCACGGATTGGTCCACACCGAGGTGGTGGAGCTCATCCTGAAGGTACGGGGGAGGGGTGAGGTCACGCACTGGCACTGGACTCGCGGGAGGGTCCCCCTCCACTCACAGCTGTGGTTCTAGTTCCGTGGAGAAGGTCTATTCATGGTTATATCTGAGGCCCAGCCGTGTCCTCTTAGGGCGACCAGTTCTCAACACCATCCATTCATTTGGAATCAGCCAATGGAAATGACATGGGTTGTTTATGAGGAATACAACTGTATTCTGCTTTATGTATGGTTAACAATAGGGGGGCAGGGGATAGGCTCAAGAGGTTAGGGGGGTTGTTCGACTTCCAGAGGAAAAGCACTGGGTTCGATCCCCAGTCAACTGAACATCATATTCAGATTTGATCCATTTAAGTATCAGAAAATATTAACCCCAAACAATCACGTGTGTGATTGTGTGTGTGTGTGTGTGTGTGTGTGTGTGTGTGTGTGTGTGTGTGTGTGTGTGTGTGTGTGTGTGTGTGTGTGTGTGTGTGTGTGTGTGTGTGTGTGTGTGTGTGTGTTTGTTGCAGAGTGGGAACAAGGTGACCGTGACCACCACTCCCTTTGAGAACACCTCCATCAAGGTGGGGCCGGCCAGGAAGGCCAGCTACAAGTGTAAGATGGCCCGGCGCAACAGGAAGACCCCGGCCAGGGAGAGCCAAGACATGTAGGGGACTGCTCTATGAAATCCTATCAAACAATGTTATGGCTATGGCTGTGTCGCCAGGCGTTACATTAGATCAGGTCGGATTAGGTCATGCTATTACTGATGAAAATATATATTCGTCATATATATGAAGAATATTATATATAAAGTAAAGTAAAGGAATAATAGTAGTGATATAAGTAATATTGGTAGTAATTGTTCAATGTATTTCGAAATGAACCTGTAGCCAATTTGGAGCCGCAGCAACATATACATGTTCACACATTCTATATGATCAATATATATATATATATATATATATATTGTGAATAGAGAATGTTACGCAAAAAAGCAATAATAACACAAATTCCGACTAATATTGTATTACGGCCTCTTCAACATGCAATGCTCTCAGTGAAGCAGGCTGTATCTTAAGCAGCATGGACGTTCTGACCACCGTGTTTCTGACGCAGCGTCTCCTCCGGGCTGGCGTCCTGCGGTAAGAAGCGGAGCTCCTTGTTCCGCAAGATCACCAAGCAGTCCAACCTGCTGCACACCAGCCGCAGCCTGTCCTCGCTCAACCGCTCGCTGTCCTCCAGCGACAGCCTGCCCGCCTCCCCCACCCACGCCCTCTCCGCCCGCTCCCCCACGCAGGCCTACCGCGGCGCAGCCGAGACCCCGGGGGCCTACCTGGGTAGGCACCTGTTCGTTTGGTTCGGTGTGTGAGAGCCTCTCCCAGGCGTGAGGTGTCTCGCTCGAGGGCTTCGAGGGTTGCGTCTCTTTTGAGGTTTGGCCACTGATGTCACTCTGGCCATGGCATGGCAGTCATTGATTTCCAAATATGGCCTTTTAGTTTTTCCTGAATCTCTATCCAATCACAATGACACTCTTGATCTCTTCATTCATTCGTCAAGTAGAAACCGATTGTGACCTCACAAGGTCAGGACGGTATCACGAGGCCATCGATTTTCAGTTCTGCGTTTTTCTGGTTCTGTTTTTCGGTTTCGTTCATTAAATACCAGTGGTAACGGTGGGAAGTGAATCAAAGTTCACACAAAGTCTGGTGAAGTCACGTTAACGCTTTCCCCGTTGGACTGTTTTCTTCTGATAACTATTGTAATTAGCTAACATCTCTCTCTCCCCCCCCCCCTCCAGGGACCTCGCCCCAGAGCAGCTCCCCGGCCTCCAGCACCCCCAACTCCCCAGCCGCCCAGCAGCACATGAGGCCCAGCTCGCTGCACGGCCTCTCCCCGAAGCTGCAGCGCCAGTACCGCTCGGCCCGCTGCAAGTCGGCCGGCAACATCCCGCTGTCCCCGCTGGCCCACACGCCCTCCCCCACCCAGGCGTCCCCGCCCACGCTGCCGGGCCACACCGTGGGCAGCTCCAACACCACCCAGACCTTCCCCGCCAAGCTGCACTCCTCGCCCCCCGTGGTGCGGCCGCGGCCCAAGAGCGCCGAGCCCCCGCGCTCGCCGCTCCTCAAGCGGGTGCAGTCGGCGGAGAAGCTGGGCTCCCCGCTGCTGGGCCAGCCCGGCGCCACGGGGGGCCTGGGGGGCCCGCTCCGCAAGCACAGCCTGGAGGCCCAGCACTCGGACTACCGCAAGGACGTGTTCCTGTGCGAGGGCGGCCTCCAGAGCCTGCTGGAGACGGACGGGGAGAGCCTGCCGCCGCCGCCGCCGGCGACGCCGCCCCCGCACATGGCCCCGGGCTCCATGTCGCCGTCGTCGTCGGGGTCGTCGGGGTCGTCGGGGTCGTCGTCGTCCATCGCCCCGGAGACCGGCGTGCTGAAGCCCGCCAGGAGGCTGGGCCGGCAGGAGTCGCCGCTCAGCAGGGAGACCCTCCTGGCCGGGAGGGAGAGGGAGAGGGAGAGGGAGAGGGAGAGCGAGGTGGAGCGAGAGAGGGAACGACACAATGAGCGAGAGAGGGAATACAAGGCAGCCCTCGAGGCGTCTGAGACCCAGTCGTCGCTGCACAGAAGGCTTGGCACCAGCCACTCCCCCGTCGGCCTGCAGAGCTTCAAACTGCAGTCCCAGAGCGGGGCGGTCGCCAAACCTCCGACTCCCGGTACACCGACCAGGATCCCCGCGGGCCTTGGCGGGCTCCGGGGCCACGATAAGAGCAGTGAGGGCCACGGCGATCTGTCTCCAAAACAACACCAACAGGACATGAAACCGTTTTCCAACGCCAGTTATCTGCAGCAGAACCAGGTGATCAGAACTGAACCAAAACACACGGGGGACTCCCGGTCGGGGGCCGGCTGGCCCGGGCTACCCAGCGGGGGTAAGAACCCAAACGCTAACCTCCCTCCGGAGCAAAGCACCTGCATGTCGACGGGGGGAGGGGCGACCGCCATGAACAAACCCTTCAGGGCCCAGGCCGCGGGGAAGAGTGGCGCCGACAGCAACGGCCTGAAGAGCTCCGACCTCGGCTCCAAGAGCCCCAAGCTCGCGGCGCGGGTCCTGGCCCCCGTGGTCCCGCCCCACGGCCAGCCCCTGTCCCTGGGCAAGGGCAGGCCGGGCCTGGGCCCCGTCAACTGCTACCGGGGCACGCTGGACTGGGAGGACAAGTGCCGCCTGGAGGTGGTGGAGGAGGGCTCCCCCAGCCCCTCCCCCTCCCCCACCGCCACGGCGCCCTCGCTCTGCGGGCCGTCGCTCTGCAAGGCGCGGCCCGCCTCCCCCGGCGACAAGACTAGCTTCGTCTCCCAGCTGACGTCCGTGGCCAAGACGGTCCTGGGGCCCATCAAGATGGTGACCCAGGACGTGGTGAGGAGCCGGGAGCAGCCGCCCCGGGCGCCGGAGGAGAGGCAGGGGGGCGCGGTGTCGTCGCAGCCGGAGCAGCAGGGGCCGACAGGGAGTGGCTCCGCCACGCCCAAAGCTAAATGGGACCCGGTAGAGGGGCCGGGGAAGGGGCCCCCGAGGGACAAAGACATGCCTTTTGAGAGAACAGTGCAGCAGAAGACAAGCACCTGAAAGGAAACATTGTACATTCCCTAGCTCCGAGTGTGTCGGGCACTTCATGAGTGGATTCCAGCTGCGGTCTCCTCTAGAATCAGGGTCGGTCAAAACAGCTGCCACAACGATGCATTCTCTGTTGTTTTTTTTCTAAGCTAAAGTATCTATTTAATATATCAGAATCCTCCATGTTGTGTAGACCTCTATATCAGATGTGTATCTGTGCGTGTGCGTGGCCGGGTGTCTGTGTGAATGCATGTATTACGATACGTATGTATTATAGGTACACAAAGGTCGAAAAGTGCTTTACCAATCAAAACATGCTGAATACTGTGAATACCAAATCCTACTCTATTTTGCACTTTTCTTTGCAGAATTTCTTTTCACGTTAATCGAAAAGGACAATGCGGAAAACTCACAAGCAAAGACTGGGTTACAAACAAACAAACTGCGATGTTGGCATAACCCAGAACAACCAACGCCGCGTTAGGAATTAAAAGTTGTCAGTGAGTCCATAGCGACTCGGCAGCGGAGCAGCGGTCCAAACGGGTTGACCCGTGGAGGAAGGCGTTGTGCAGTTAATGTCCCATCACGCTGCATGTCCTCGCCGTCCTCTGTTTCTCTGTGTCTTCCTGGGTCCAGATGGTGGCGTTGGGCGGCCATCTTGGCTCCGTTTCCAGGGGTTGCAGTAGAGCCGGTTGCAGCTGGTCTCTGGGGCGGAGCTTATCTCTGTCTCACAGGACGGCCACCAGCGGCCCAGCTGCTGAGTCATCCTCTGACACTCACATGCCTACATATACATACACACACCCACACACACGCTTACAGGCAGGCACACACACACACACACACACACACACACACACACACACACACACACACACACACACACACACACAAACAATGCATACATACATGTGCATACACTGACAAGCACACACACACACACACACACAAACACATAGCATGCACAAACATTCCCAAACACAAACATACAGCCACACACAGATAGCCTACGCACACACATGCAGGAAACATACAAACACACACAGCATACACATACAGTACACCTACACAAACAAGAACACACACACAAATACACATTTGGCCATGCATACTTAAACACACACACACACATGAATATATAACAAACACACCATGCACACAAGTGCACATAGACACAGACAAACAACAAACACAACAAACACATTGACAAACATTGGCATGACAGCGAATGAACAGAGGGAGGAAAGATTGGTTAAAGTATGATCTCATTCAACCAGTGAAGCTGACCCAGTTTCATAGTTTTATCTACGGTTGTATTCTTTTTGTGTCTATCAAGTGAGTCAAATTTTACAATCAAATCACCGTAGACCGTCCTTGTAGATAGCTGTAGAGCCCAGGTACCATAGGAGTGCTGTAACTTTGTACAGCACAATCATGCATTCATTTGATGAAGCCAAAACACACAAGAACGTAGATGTAGCATTATGTTTTTTCACTGAAAGGGCGTCCACTAGATAAGGTTGTATTTATTGTACATAATGATCCTGCAAACAAAGGGAACTCAACTCAAAAAATGGTTGGCCTCCATAGAAAAAGGTTTAACTCATTATACTGTTCAGTAGGAGAAGTCTCAGAATATGAAGTCAGAGATGGGATACACCACGACGAAGGATACAAATGGACCCACAGCATAACAGAACATCTAAATTTCGCACAGTCTGGCCTTGCTATTTTTTTCAGTCTTAATAACTTGCCATTCATTATTATGCAAAACAATTGCAGCTGTCGGTGAGGCCTGCCCTATATCACTGACTGTATATCACTACAAACATATACAATTGAAACTAAATGTTGCGATGTGTGGAACATATACACATATATACATTGGGTTTCCCTTTGGAAGCAGCAGATAATGTTGGGTATGGTCCTACACTGCCCTCAAGTGCTACAGAGTGGTAATTGGTTGAATATTGTGGAGAGCGGCATGGGAATGATCAAGCGGGAGCCCGTGTTATGTGAGAATTGCAACTCCCGTGCCCCATACACCTCACGTCCCAGAGAGTTGCCATTATTCTACATACAGAACAACGGCACAACACACCTATCCCACGAACATAACTGCTTCGGTTACGCTGTTCCCTAGCCGATCCCACCTGTCACGGAGATGCAATCCCCCCAATCAACCACATTCATAATTCCAGCAGTGAACCAGAACAAGTATCCCTTGCGAAAACCCGGAACATGGCGACCACGGCTGTGATTGCTTAACGCCCCCACCTGACTGCATTCAAACCAAAAGCGAAGGCGAGACGCAAATACATACAATGCAAAGATGTGAATAGATGCACATTTTTCGCCGGATAAGCAGTGCCTCGCCTCGAGTGTGGCAAAACGTGGCAATGCCCCGCACTCTCTAGACACGGCTGCTTGTGGGAGTATAGCACTTTGTCGATGGAAGTGCTTAAAACCAGGATATTCAATTCCACCACTAGTCCGTATGGTCCACACAGTACTTGTTCGAAATTCAGAATGTAAATCGTCCAATCGTATGGCCGAACGCACTCTGTAAGTTGCATCAATTAACGGAAGTTCAACTTTTGTCCCGCCCCTTCAATGCAAGCCTTCCCAGAATCCCTTGCCCCAGGCGAGAACGCCACCAATGCAAAGTGAACGGGAGACGAGGGCCACACTCGAGGCCACACGTTTGCTGCGGCCGAGCCGTTACACTTGCCGCGATCATCCGCCTGTATGCGAGCATACACAGAATCCCTTGCCAAACGTGAACACGCGTACAGCACGCATTAAATACAAAGTAAATGGGAGCTGTTTTCCACATTCAAGGCTATGCATTTGGTGGGGCCGAGCCATGAATGGCGCAGCGCGAATGATTGCGCGTATATTGCAAATTCAATTAAACATTTGGACTTTCATGCAAATTAGGCTTGATGCTGAATCTCTCACGTGAGAAAGGTTTGTGCGAGCAACCTTGCCCAAGTAACGCAAGTAAAATGTTCGCTTCGCTTTGAAGCAGATGGCTTGAATGCCGCGACCCAAACAACCTGGTTCACAGGGATTTTGCCTGATTCTTCTTGCACAAACAAGGCAGATTTTCATGTTTTATCTTTGGCGCAAATTTCGCTTGATGCTGAATCACTCGCAAGAAAGGTTTTCGGTTCGATCAAGCAACCTCGCCCGAGTAACGCGAGCAGAATATTTGATTCGCTTTTGGTTTGAACTCATCCTAAGGGGTCGGTCATCACCGAAGGCCCCATCACCCAGCACATAGTCCCTCAAGTGTTCAGGAAGGGCACTGACAGGACCGACAGAGCCACTCAAGAAAGGCAACGGCGGGTGGACCTACAATGGGTTCTACAGCCGTTACCGGCTGCAGATGAGACGGAAGGAATGTCCTAGATAAGAGGCTGACCTGTGGGACTGTTCTAGAACGGTTCTAGAACATCCCCATCCTGAGCATCACCAAGGGGTACGAGGCCCGCTGGTACCCTGGCCAAGTTCATGCAGCCACCACTATCCAGAAGAACCAGAGGATGTGTGTGGCTCGCCAGCTCTTCAGAGACAGGCAGGCAGCGGCCCTGGCCGTGCAGACCATCCTCAGGGCCTACATGGTCAGGCAGAAGTACCAAGCACTGCTGCGTGAGAGCAAGGCTGGGGTGATCCAGAAGCACGTGCGCGCCTTGCTAGCACGACGAGCAGCACAAAGACAACCACATCACGACGGAGAGGCCAGTGGTTCTAGAGACCACCCTTGCGAACGCACACCGAGCTGTGCAGCCTAGAGGAGGAATCCAACCGGGAGAGCTAGAGAGGCTAAAGAAGGAGCTGGCCACTACCCAGAACGAGTAGAAGGGCATCCAGGACTGGGCCCAGAAGTACCGGGACGAGATGGAGAAGAGGGTATCCGGGTTGAAGTCGCAGAATGGATTGCTGGAGGCGGAGGAGGATGACCTTAACAGAATGATTCAGGAACAGAGTCAACAGATGATAGAGGTAATTACAAAGGTGAAGGTGACAAAGGTGTGAGCGATCGTGGAGGAGTCTAAGACTAAAACGAGGAGCGTTCTTGCTACAAGAACGTCCTAACGAGCACCTCCGCCTGGAGGAGAAATAGGACGACCACAAAGAGAAGGTTGCTCTTTTCTCCTTCAACCTGCTGGTGGAGTTGCTGGGAGAAGGCCAGCAGTCAATCAGGCCGGGCGCGGGCACAAGCACCTCAGCTACAAGCTCATCAAGGGGCCAGCCCTCCAGCAGGGAGCACAAGAAGGCCGTGGGTTGTCAATTCCAGAACTCTGCAGATGCTGATGGACACCACTACCCCCCCCACCCCCCACTAGAGCCGTTGAATCCAACCCAATGAGTTCAAGTTGATGTTTTTGTTTGACGCCAGGCGGATCGTGCAGCAGCTCCGACCCTGCAGAGTCCTGGAGGCCATCCTCATCCCCGCAGAAGGCTTTCCATCCAGGCAAAACAGACCCAAAAAGGAGCTGTAAGTCCCAACTGTGAGATAGTCCAAACCATCCCAGGATCCCTTTGCGGCAGCCTGAACCACGGCAACCATCGCTGTGATCGCCACAATATTGTAGCAGCCCTGCTTTTATTTGCACATGCACCACACAGGTGGTTTAGTGGAACTAGATGACGGTAGACTGGGTACCCCCAGCCCATTCTGTCTGCGATTTGAATTCGCCCTGCAGAAGGGTTTGGAGAAGAGCAATACATTTCTTTCTGCTTCAGACACGTTTTTGCGGGAGCCAATCACCAAGCTGTTTTTTCCCACTTACGCGCTATTGGCTGGTTTAACACAATGACGACAGGGAAGCGAGGGCAAGCAGACAGTTGCGTACAAGGTCGTTTGAACTAGGCCAGTGGATCACACTCTCAAAATGAGAGCAGCCTCCCCAGACCAACGTGCAATCTACGATGGAGCTTTGTCTGGCAATAGCCAAGCTAAAACGAAGGCAGAACATGTGCTCTTCTATTTACCTAACAACAAATTCCCGCGCTCTCTCCCCTACCTGTATCTCACCACCCCAAGGCCCGCCCCCTCCCTCTGATCACCCAATAACAACAGAAACACTGAACCAATACGTCTCAAGATGTTCAACTTAGAACTATATGATTCCATTACCCTCAATTCAAGTAAGGAAAGTGTGTTTTGGCCCCACTCACAATTGCATATAAGGTAGAGTTTATTACATAATTGATTAGTTAAACACAGAGACTGGCAGTAATTTACTAAATCCACTCTAGAAATGCAAATAATTGTTTTAGTTTTATTCACCAACTTCATTCTACATTATGGCATATACACACTATCCACCGTTTATATATTGATGTAATGCAGTTATTCGTTCTTAAGTCAACCAAACTCGATAAGTATTTAGGCGATATGTAATTCAAGCATTTCCATGACTCCATACAAGTGTTACATGTATGAAGTTGCGTATTAGTCCCCTCTGACTAATAAACGAGTAGTATGAAATGCACTTTATTCAAATGTTTACTATTATGTTTAATCTATACAGAATTACAGGTGGTACTGTGTATAGGAATGGTTTGAATATGAGCATAAATCCAGTATATGACGACATTCCATGTTTCTCTGTACACTGACATTGTATTTATTTGTGTCATAGGGCATTTATGTTTGTGATAGATGTAATTATACGGCAGACACCTGAAGTGCAGTATGTTAAATAAATAATACGATTTGATCCAGACTCTCGTTCACTTTGATGCTGCTGTAACCGTTCACCAAATTGGCCGACAATTAACATTGACGCTATTCGAAATAAAACGTCCTTGTTTCCCGTCAATATGAGATCAACGGATAATGTCGGTGGACATTGCGATTACTCAAGCTGTATCTTGTATTTTAAAAAAAAGAAAGTAATTAATTGATATAAATATATTATATTATCCTACGTTTTATATTGATACACAGTAAGATAGCAACACAATAACCCTACTTGTATAATAAAACAAACATTGAATTAGACAATCTTGATGGTATATAGGCCAATCAGTAACCGGTAGGTTTTATTACATAAATTGACCGCCGCAGAGGGCCCCGTTAACGCCCACAGATGACAATGAACCAATAGCAATGGACCAACGAAAGACAACAGGAAGTACATGTCATTAGCATTATTCTGTCAAAGGCGAAGCCGCTGATATGAAAAACCCACTCTGAAAACTTGAATCAATTCAATCAATACTTGGTGTAATTTGCTTAAATGCTATAAAACCGTCTTACTAACTTTGTTTCTGGTAAGACACTGGAAAAGCGATAATCGGAAGTAGATTTGACTCCAAAGGCTAGCAGATGCTAGCCACCGCCAGTGGACAGTAGAAGCTAACAGCCAAGGAAGCCACTCATGCATTGTCCTGCAGTGTGAAGATCATCTTCCTCCAGAGCAACAAACGCAGGAAAACCAACATGATACACACTACTACCAGGTAACTAGCAATTTGTCATAATATACTGTAGAAAACTAGGTTTCCGTGTCATTTACCCCTAGTACATTGTGTTGTATCCTAGAGCTCCTTAGCTCGTTCATCGAGCTCCAGAGACCTGGTATTAAATCACTATATAAATAGTTTCTTCAGGGCTAACTGACGGCCGAACAGATGAGTCTCATCATTGGAAAGGCTTTATTAATGCTATATTGGATAAACTTGAACAAATATATCACTATCAAACTTGATTACTAGAAGTTGTCTGGATAAGTAGTTCTTGACATGTGGATCTGTTGGAACTGAAATCGCAGTGCAATAGGGAGACAGACTCAGAGATACACTACTGAGTGCATTTGAAACCTTCATTGTTAAATGGATCATGTGGACTATGACAATTAGTTGTTATCCGTTTCGTTTTTAGGGTAATGCGCAGCTGGGGCGACCGTCACGTTGCTATCACATGACTGCGGTCAAGCTTTTAACCGATTACGATCGAAAGAAGAAACAATAAATTGCTGTGTGAAACTGCTGCTCTTCAGTTTTGGGTCGAGCAATAAGTGACTCGCGCTCATAATGACGATGTTGCAATGCGGAATTGAACCATATATGATTTCAGAGTCTAGAAAGAACATAGACATGCTCTAAAAGTTAGCAGTTTTGTCTACTGAAATGAAGCGAACACAAAGTTAGATTGCGTGTTTTAGAATTGTGTATCATAAATAAACCAATCCAAAAGGTTTTTTCTTTTGTATTTTTTCTGTATTTTTTTCTCTAAACTCTTGATTTCAAAGAAAGCTAAAAATGGAGCACTGAAACAAACTCTTACCCCTCCCTAGTAACCATAAAGCTATTGTCAACTGTGTAACATTCAAAACCACGTCATCAGATTCCTCCTTTTCAAAAGATTGCATAACTTTAAAACCTCCGTTGTTCTTCCCACCATTAGGCGACCTAAACCATTTATTGAAACCTAAGTCTGCATCAGGTGGTTCAATGGAGTGTTTCCATCTGCATTGCTTAAAGGGATGCACAGATCTATCTGTACATTGGATTGGACATTACCTGTCTTACCCAAATTCAGATGAGTTGTTTAATTTTCAAATTCATCATTGTGCGTCCAGAGGGTGATTTTCCTGGATTTGCTTTCCGTTAGCCTTTCCATTGACATGCAGAGTTAAAGTAGCCAAGCTTCTGTTCATGTAAAGGGAAACACCTTTAATCACTTTCCAAAGAACTAATGTGTTCCTTTAGAAATAGTTCCTTATTAAAAACAAGTTTGAGACACATCATGTTATAGTGTCTACAAGCAGACTGATTATAGTACAAATATTTTAGCTGCTCTGTTTATTAGGTTACCTGTGATGCACCGCTGACGGGCTCTCTCTCTCTCTCTCTCTCTCTCTCTCTCTCTCTCTCTCTCTCTGTCTCTGTCTCTGTCTCTGTCTCTGTCTCTGTGTGTGTCTCTGTGTGTGTCTATCTATCTATGCCGTATTATCTGAGTGTTAATAGACAAACTGCAGTATTGTTGTGTTGTAACTGGCTCTCTTTTTGGCAAACACTGAAGGGAAAGCAAATTCTAACCCATTGAACTCCCCTTCTGGTCACAAAATGACCCCCATGTTCCTCTGGTCTCTCCTGCTCAGTGCTGTCATCGCTAAGAGGACCAGCGGGGCCACGCTCTGAGAGCCCGGAGCCATGAACTCTGTGTCCCCCAGCGCGGTGCAGTATGTGGGGGGAGCATTGCAGGAGGAGCTGCTGGAGGGCCAGAGGACCGGCAGCCCTGCCCGCAGGCTGCCCGGGGGCCCGGAGGCCGCGACGGAGCCCGACGAAGTGGACAAACTCAAGGCCAAGCTAATGTCTGCGTGGAACAACGTCAAATATGGTTGGTGATGGGGCACCCTGTGCGATCTATGTTGTTGGTGTTGTTCTTGTAGTGGGTGGAGCTAATGGTCATGGGCATCAACCTCATCATGCACCTGCCCCATTGAAGTCCACGATGCCTGTGTGTTGAGGGTTCAGGGTTTTTGAGTATTTGTGTCTGTGTTCCAGTGAAAATCCCTAGGTTTTGTGCTGACATTAGACTACTTGTGCTACTTTCTGTATGATATCGGTATTTCGTAGTTATTAGGCTTAGTCATTACAGGGACCTAAAGTCAATTATTACAGATTTTGTTGTCAGTTTAGTCATTATATGTACATTGTATTGTATGAATATACATTTTAAAACATGCATTTTATTTCCGTAAAATGCTAAATTTGGTGGTCATGGCCCAGTTGGGGTAAATCTGATGCCGCCCAAGTATAGATTCCTGTCTGGTCTTCTTTGAGAAATTCCCTGATCCACTGCTTCCCCTCTCTCAGGATGGTCCGTCAAGTCCAAGACGTTCTTCAACAAGACCTCCCCCATCACGGTGCTGGGCCAGTCCTACCTGCTCAACAGTGAGGGTAAGCTCTCAACCCAGGTGCACCAATGCGTTGAAGTCCGGTAAAAAAAAGGGTAATTCTGTAGTGTTCTCTGAAAGGGGAAATGTATGGTAGAGAAGGGCTAATATTAAGCTGCTGTTTTTGGCCGTTGTCATGGCGAGTAGTGTTGCAACGGTTTGAAATGTTCCTGCTGTATGTTCTTCTGAAAACACAGCAGTGTTCCACCGTAGTTAGACCAAAAAAAAAGATTACAAACGATTTTTCTAGGTGCATATTGTTGTCTGTCTGCATTGAAGCCACCGGAGACATCTGCATCTACATTTTTGCTAACTGAGCATCTTTTAATTGTCATATCTGAACGGTTAAATTTATTCAACCAATGCCTTGAATAATAACAAAGAAAGCGTATACAATCCCATATGATTGATTTCGGGTCCACTCCGGGTCGGAATGGGTTACAGTAGAGCTTCAACATAGCCTAAAAGTTAAAAAAGATCTCTCATAGTATTTCTTATATTATTAGTTATTCTCATACGCTCTTACAATTAGCTTTTCCTGCAGGATTCCTGTGTTGAACTTTATTTTTGACTTGAATAAATGCACCGCACTATAATTATTATAATATTAATAATTATCTCAGGAGACAATAAGCTTTCCCTCAATCAGTGCCCCTTAATATCGCTCTCTGTTCCTCAGACGAGGTGGAGCGTTTCCACGGAGCGTTCGTCTCCAGGCTGTGGCTGACCTACAGGAGAGAGTTCCCCCAGCTGGAGGGGTCCAGTCTCACCACTGACTGTGGCTGGGGCTGCATGCTGCGCAGCGGGCAGATGCTTCTGGCCCAGGGCCTGCTGGTGCACCTCATGCCCAGAGGTGGGTCCGTCTGTCTCTGTCTCTCTGTCTCTGTCTCTCTCTCTCTCTCTGTCTGTGTGTTACTGTCTCCTTTTCCAGCTCTAAAGCCGTAAATGCTCTAAGATAATTAGGGTAGATTGTTACGCTACTCTGCACACATCCTCTTGTATTTTATGTTTGGGGTGAGGGGTTAAAGATTCAATTATGTAGCCTCGCGGTTGAAAGGATTGACGAGAGGCTCTGATATTTACGCCAAACCGAAACCTGTAGTTTGGGTTTGTTAACGCGCGGGGAACTAGCCAGCTTATCCATGGCTGTCATCTGTGGGAACGGGTCGTTGAATATATGATGGCCAGTAAACTGTGGGTTGGATGTGGAAGTTTTTAATTTTGTCACAACCAATGCTGAAGTAGTAGCAGTCATTGCTTGCATTAAAATTTAAGTGTTCCCAGCTCTCCTTGACAATGATAATAAGTAAACACAATAAAATAAATAAGTGATAAAATAATAATATAGATTGTACAGTTACTGAAAATATAACTATTTACGTAGTAATGCAGTATGCAGTATTTTATGTGTATGGGGGGGGGGCAGAGTTCAATAGTCTTGTGGTTTGGGGGAATGAGCTGTCCTTGAACCTGTTGGTTTGTGTGCGGACGTGCCCTGTACCGTCTGCCAGACAGTAACTCTGTGGACAGTTTATGGCAAGGGTGGCTGCGGCTCCTGTGAGTGTAGACTGGGCTTTTCTCCTACATCTCTGAGTGGAGAGGTCCTGCATGGCTGGCAGCCCAGTCCTGGTGATGTGCTATGCAGTTCTCACCACCCTCTGGAGGGACACTCTCGATGGTGCATCGATAGTAATTGCTGAGTATCCTGGAGCCCATGCTGAACCTCTTCAGCCTGCTGAGGACTAAGAGCAGTTGTCTCTCTGTCTTGACGATGCTCCCAGTGTTAAGGGACCAGGACGCGTCCTCGCTTGATGCCGACGCCAAAGAACTTGAAGCTGCTGCCCTCTCCACTGCAGCCCCGTTGATGTAAATGGGGGCATGCACTCCCCCCTGCAACTTCCTGTAGTCCACACTGGGCTCCTTTTTTGTTTTGCTGACGCAGAGATGAAAGTTGTTGTCCTGGCCACATGATGACGGGGCGCTGACCTCTTCTCTAAAGGCTGTCTCCTCGTTACCTGAGATCAGAACCTGATCACTGTCATGCCGTCAGCATACTTTAGGATGGTATTGTAGCTGAAAGTGGTGAACAGGGAGTACAGGAGGGGGCTGAGCACGCACCCCTGTGGAGCTCCAGTACTAAGAGTCAATGTGGAGATAGGTGTCGGTGCCAATCCGCACAGCCTTGGGCCTGCCTGTCAGGAAGTACCGGATCCCACTGCAATGGGCTGTGTTGAGCTTGCACGGCACGATGGGTGAATGCTGAACTGTAATTAATGAACAGTATTCTCACATATGTGTTCCTATGGCCCGGGTGGGAGAGGGCAGTGTGGAGGGTGAGGGCGTTGTCTGTAGACCTGTTTTGGCTATAGGCAAACTGTAGTGGGTCCAGGGTGTCGGGCAGTGAGGAGGTGATGGAAGCACTTCATGATGAGAGATGTGGGGGCTACGGGGCGATAGTCATTTAAACTGAGGGCTTTTGTTTTCTTGGGGACAAGAGAACAGTGCCTCTTTTTGATACCTGCCGGGGCTGTAGACGGGAGCAGGGATGTAGACTACTTCTAGTGTGTTCGCGGCTGACCTCTCGGCCTCTTTCTTACTCGCCTCAAACTCTCTTTCCCTTTCTTTCTCTTCTCTCTCCTTCTCGGTCACTCCTTCTTCCAACCCAGGGTGTTTGTAGTCGGATGTTGTGTCTGTAAATAATTTGTTTTCCCCTTTTTAATAAGTGACAATGCGTTAAAGGAAAAACCTAACTCTTCACCAAAAGACACAACTTTTAATTTACACATTGACAGTTGCATCCTGCCAGAACCGCATGTGACATGAGGTAAACCGAAGGGGTGGGTGGGTGTGTGTGTGTGTGTGTGTGTGTGTGTGTGTGTGTGTGTGTGTGTGTGTGTGTGTGTGTGTGTGTGTGTGTGTGTGTGTGTGTGTGTGTGTGTGTGTGTGTGTGTGTGTGTGTGTGTGTATCAGACTGGGTGTGGCCCGACGCCCAGCAGCTAGAGGACGTGGACTTCGAAGTGTTCCGGCCGCGCTCCCCCGTCCGCGCGGGGGGCGTGCCTATCCCCAGCTTCGGCTCCCCCCGGGGGTCCGGCGCCCCCCCGAAGTCTCTGACTGGCCAGCAGGTGGCCGCCGGCGGTGTCCAGAGGAAGAGGCCGGGCTCTGCTAGGGACAGGCAGGCGGAGCTGCACCACCGCCAGCTGCTGTCCTGGTTCGGGGACCACCCCCCCGCGCCGTTCGGGGTGCACCTGCTGGTGGAGCTGGGCAAGAGCTCCGGGAAGCGGGCCGGGGACTGGTACGGCCCGTCTGTGGTCGCCCACATCCTGCGGTATGTGTGTGTATGTGTGTGTGTGTGTGTGTGTGTTACTTCACTTCACCACAGGTAGTGTTGTTGAAAGGACAACCCACCAACTCTAACAAGGAAACGCATCAGGAAATATAGTTTAAGACTTTTATTTAGAACTTTAACGAAGTTATATAAAAGCCGGCAAACTGTTTTTAGTCTCGCTGCTGTGATTCCTCCCATGAGCTCTAAGACAGGTTTGTTATCAAATGTGACCATAGATCACCAACCAACTTATCAACTTCCTCAAACTGTTTTTATAGTCTCGCTGCTATGATTCCACCCATGAGCTCTGACAGGTTTGTTCTCAAATGTGACCATAGATCACCAACCAACTTATCATCGTCCTCAAACTTTGTATCAGACCCTCTCATGCAATGGTCATTCACATATCTCGTTGTTAAAGCCCTGAAGACGACAGTACAGACTCTTCACACCAGGGGTGTAATCTGTCCCTGAACAAAACCGTATAGATGCTTTGTATGCTTTGTCTATCTGAACAAACCCTGATTCTCCCCTGGTGATATGGCCTTGTGTCACCTGGGGCAACATGCCTGAACACTTGGTACATACTGGTGGAACAGAACATGGGATGTCCTTTCTAAGAAGCATGAGTCTCTTCAGAAGACTCTCGCCTCTCCCACGGTCGTCACAGCTAACCATTGATGGCAACTCTGATGCAATCTCTGTTAATCTTTTCAATGGGTTTCTTCCACGGTTCATTCATGCATCCCTTTTATGTTCTTTGTCTCAGGAAAGCGGTGTGTAAAACCACCGAGGTCAACAACCTGGCCGTCTATGTGGCCCAGGATTGTACAGGTACACAACTTTTCACGTATTTACACTACGTTGAATATGTTCACCTTGCATAAAAAACCCCTCACTTCATACTCGTTTCCTTCCTGGCATTTATAAAGCAATAGCTATTGAATGCCCCTCCTTTGTATGCTAGTTCACAATGGACGGGGAATAACCTTGCCTTGCAAATATCCAATTGTGCGTTTGAACGGGAATGAGACATTAATCCTTGTGGTGGCTAGCAAAGTGCCCGATGTTTTCAGTTATTATCCGGTTTTCCAACTGTTTATGTCGCCAGTGTACAAGGAGGACGTGTTGCAACTGTGTGAGCCTTCGCCTTCGAGGGACAAGGGCCCCCAGATCTCCTCCAACGGCCCCCAGATCTCCTCCAACGGCCCCCAGATCTCCTCCAACGGCCCCCAGATCTCCTCCAACGGCCCCCAGATCTCCACCATCGGCCCCGACACCACCTGGAAGTCGGTCATCATACTGGTTCCTGTTCGCCTGGGTGGAGAGGCCCTCAACCCAGCTTACATTGAGTGTGTCAAGGTGTTTAATCGTTCTCTCCTATCTGTCAATTGACACACATGCAGGCACAAACGCACAGGCTGCCAGACGCATGACATTTGGTGACCTGTGGTGATGAAATCTCATCACGAATCCTGCAGTGGCACTGCCGGATTATCTTTTAGTCTTCTTTTGCAGCTTTGGCTTGAAGACGAGTAGCTCAAATGAAAACAAGTTAGTTAATGACATCCTTAATGCAGACCACCAGACAAGGCAACCTTCGAGTTGTACCATGTTAATCCTACTATGGTGTTGCGTGATTCTCTACCTTTTTAATGAACCGTAAAGCTCACGTGTGTTTATGTTCCCAGCGCATCCTGAAGCTGGAATGTTGCATCGGAATCATCGGTGGGAAACCCAAGCACTCGCTGTACTTCGTTGGCTTTCAAGGTGAGAGTGGAACCCGAAACACCAAGAAACGTCCCCTCATTATAACTTCCCGCAGGTCCCATTCACACCAAATCAGTCTTCACTCCCTTCATTCAATGAAACGTGCTTTATATAGTCCTTTTTTCTATTATTAAAGATTATCATTGAATTGGCTTGTTCAACCAACGCATTTGGAGAGGGTGTGTTTTTTGATGTATTGATCTCTGGAATCCACATTAGGACCATCACACAAGCCAGTACGAGCGTGGTAGAACCTAAATGCGCATGTTTTCTGAATGGAACTCTACGGGGTATAAACTAAAGTTGAGACCCAACCAGGGAAAATGCGGAGAGCACGCGGAGCGAGCTGGAATTCAAACGATTAACATGGCTATAATTCCATTTCAAGGGTAAACCTCACGTGCATACCCTTAACAAAATTGTTTTCACATCAAGTGAAAAAGCACTTCAAGTGGAGTTGCGGTCACACCACACTGTCTTGTTGCAGTCTATTTCCCATAACCCGTGTGTCCACACCTGAAGTGTCCTCTGCTCCCTACCCCCAAGGGGAACTCTAGGGCGATGTTGACCTTTAGATGGGTGTGAAGAAGCACTGATGATCACTGTGTGTGTGTGTGTGTGTGTGTGTGTGTGTGTGTGTGTGTGTGTGTGTGTGTGTGTGTGTGTGTGTGTGTGTGTGTGTGTGTGTGTGTGTGTGTGTGTGTGTGTGTGTGTGTGTGTGTGTGTGTGTGTGTGTGTGTGTGACAGATGACCAGCTGCTGTACCTGGACCCCCACTATTGCCAGTCCGTGGTGGATGTCACACAGGCAGACTTCTCACTGGAGGTTCGACAGACACAACTGAACTGCAGTCTCTCTCTGTCTCTTTCTATTGTCATTATTCCACGCATGCCTTTTATAGCCCGGAATTCAAAGGGCTTCTTCTGTCTCTCTGTCCCTTTCGTTCTGTCCGTCTTGTCTTTCTGTCTCACTGACATCATATTCAAACGCTACAGTTGAATTTAGTCCACGACCCACTGCCTCTTAGAGGATAACCCGGGCCTCTCTCTCTCTCTCTCTTTTTCTCTAGTCCTTCCACTGCAGCTCACCCAGGAAGATGCCCTTCAGCCGCATGGACCCCAGCTGTACCATCGGCTTCTACGCAAAGAACCAGAAGGACTTTGAGTCTCTGTGTTCAGCCGTCAGCGAGGTAACCGCTTCCAGCGCCAGTCTTTATGTCACAGATATTCTAATTGTCTTCGCTGAAGAAGTTGTGTTCCAAACAGAGATCTTCTTGTGCACAGCACAGGGGTGTTTTCGAGGTTCCTCAAGGCAAAACAGTACTCTTTATGTGTATAATGTGAAAGTGCACTGAGCTATTGTGACTGAGCACTGCACTCTGTACTCTGAACCATATCTGCATGTCACGTCATCTTTCCCTACTTTGCCTTCAGAAAAGTATGAAGCCTTTTCTGAAGGCTTCATACTTTGAAAATCTTTTGTTGTTGCTAAAGATCCCCCCCCCCCCCCCCCAACTATTTAAAAATAGCAAAATTTAAATCCCTTCTTTTCTTTTCGGGATCAAATGGCCTATTTGAATAAGGCATTTACCTTTGCATGATTTATGGGTTGGTCAGGCATTGCCATGGGTGCCACAGTTTGACGTCAGCTGTTGCTCACCGTGCACCGAGCCCTCTTCAGGGGGTTTGTGTTGTTGGCTCAGATAGTGGAAAAGTAAAGGGAACATTGGTTGTTACTTGTTTTCCAATGTTATTACTGAATTTAAAAAACCCTTGCCCGTTAACAAGACGTACTTAGGAAGTCAGGAAAGGGGGATGCTGAAACTTGGTTGAGAGTTTAAGTAGAAAAGCGAATACTGAGTATTGGAAAACATAAACGTAACCGGTTTGTTTTAACACCATACTTCATGAATCCCCGTGGTGTTTCATAGGCTCTGTCCTCATCCACGGAGAAGTACCCCATCTTCACCTTCATGGAGGGCCAGGGTCAGGACTACGGACTGGAAGGCCAGAGTCCTGCCGGGCCGACCCACATCCTGCCCCCGGGGAGGCTGAGCAGCAGGAGCAGCAGCACCAGAGCCAGCACGGACGACTTTGTCTTCCTGTGAAGCCGGCTCCCACACGGATGAGCTGCTGGGAGGAAGTGGGGAGGCGGGCCCTGCCGACACTGACCACCAGGGGGAGGGAAGGAGAGCCTGTGCGGACTCTATACTCTCTTCCTCCATCGCTATGGGCTGGAGACGTCCCTTCAGCACAGAGGGTGGCAGGAGAGCATCGCTGTTTGTTTTCCTTTACAAAATAAGCTTGCAAATAGCCGGAAAAAAGAACATCAGATAAACAACTTCATGAAAGAGTGGAGCTGTGCTTCGTTTACTATACTGGACACTAAAAATGGCCCGACACATGGCAAGATATAAGATGCATCAAGTAAGCATCAACTAAGACTTAGAAAGGTTTTTTTCTAGCTCCAGGCAACTTATTTTGCCCACCTTTCAGCGTGTGGCACAGAAGTGTGTCATTGGGTTGCACATGGTATGAAATGGACACATCAAATACCATGGGAGAGAGTAATATAATATAGTCCTAATTTATAATTTCATCAACTCGATTAATTTATCGTGTACGTGTACGTGTGTGTGTTTTTCGTTTTCTCTCTTGTGTTGCGTCGTGCACCAGGCACCGACTCGTCAGTTGAATTCATAGGTGTCTCGTACCTATGGCTCTGCTATCTAACCCTACACACGATGCACAATTCTGCAGGCTCTCCCCACTTTGTGCTCTACTCGGGCCTGGCCTACACTATCCTTAGCAACCTCACAGAAATTAGCCTGCTCAAATCTTTCTGCTTCTCAGTCCAGCAACCCTATACGTCCTAAATTAAGATAAAGTCAATACAGGAAGATTGTAAATGTGTGTTTCTTTCCCCTGAGCTCTGGTTGCTTCATTGCTTGTTGAGTTGAGTAAAGAAGGGTTGTTTGGTTTAGAGTTGCTATGTTGTGTCTTTTGATTTATTGTTATGTTGTGTTCTTTGTTAAATGGCTGGTTATTACAAGTTACTCTGTTGCTTGGATTCTTCCAATTAAATGTCGGCCACTGGAACATTTGTATTTTATTTGATCGCACACATCTCTCTACAGTGTTGGTTCTGTTTTAATATTTAATATTTAGCTATTACTGGAATAACGGCACAACAACCAAGTACCTTTTTTACACCTATAATCTTTCCAAGTTGTTGTTGGAGTAATGTTAAGTGTAGAAGTGAGGTACTAACATGTGGAATTGATATTGAATTGTAATGAAATGGTATCAATCCACTATAAAAACCAATCACTTGTCGTTTATTTAAAATATATATAAAACGTGTGTGGGAAAAAACCCATAGAAACATGTGATATCCTACATAACCTGCATAGATTGAACAGCTGCGCACGCATGCGCCTTTGTCGGAATCGCCGACTACACCGTTCGGGCACAGCAGCTGAAAAGGGGGCGCTCGAGCCACGGCGGTGAAACAAATCAACCGTCAAGGCAGATTACAAAGAGGGGGGAATGCACTAATTGCGAAAATTACTGCGCTTTTATCCTATAGACTTTATATCAACTCGGGGAACGCAGACTTTCACCAGGACTGCCTTCCATTTACGCTGGTAGGTCTGTCGCACAAGCACAGTCCGCCATTCCCCTTTTTGTTATATTTAGCTAGACAGCCTTTCACGGTTTATAAGAATTGTATCTGCCAATGGTATGCGATAATTCTCGCCAAGGCTCAAGTTCAGCTACAGTCGCCTTTTCTGGCTTTAGCTGTGTGTGCGAAACAAAAGATATAAGGTTTGGTGCAGCTCAGCGCTGATGTAAATACTCTGCACCTGACAGGCGCCAGACAACAATTAATATATTCTTCAGATATTGACCGTCCGCGTTATTTAGCCGGCAGGTCGCGTGAGGATAAGCGCTCTCCTGGGGATTTATCATGATGATGAATTGTTAATGATCAAGATCTCGAGTGTTTGCCAAAGCAGTAATGTATCCATTATTTGAAAGGGCTGACTTGGGGATGAAACAGGATAATACCTTTATACCTTATACCTTTTATGTTCCTGCAACAGAAAACCTTAAGTGATATATTGTTCCTCACTCATCATTTTTACTAATGTGGGTCAAAAGTTCTGTGTTAGTAAATTAATGTATACCTTTATTTCTCCACATCACACCTCCTCTCTTTTTCCCCACTCATCCAACTGGGAACCAGAACGCCGGGGTCTATGGCGACTCCGGACCCTGCTACGGGGGGCACCCCTCGTCCAGGTCCGTCCCCAGGTCCAGGGCCCTCCCCAGGTCCAGGGCCCTCCCCAGGGGCCATGCATGGCCCCAGCCCTGGCCCCTCCCCTGGCTCTACTCACAGTATGATGGGTCATGGCCCAACGTCCTCAGGGGCCCCTCCGTCGGGCCCCCCTGGATACAGCCTGGACACCCTGCACCCGCTGCACAAAGTAAGCAGTAGACAGGCCCTGGTGTTGGAAGGGAGCCAAACGCAGGTCCTGGTAAGACACGCCCACACTTCCTGGAGGCGCTCTGTGATTGGCTGGCGATACGTTGCTTACTACACATAACCACCTCCAACCTAAACCCAAAACGTAACCGTCTATAACTAACTAATACCAAAATTCAAAATCTTAACCAAAAATAAAGTCTCTCTAGCTAGTGTATCTATGTCTTTATCCGTCTCTATCTGGCTCCATCACCTCTTTCAGTTTCATAGCACTTACAGTTTTTTCCTATCGTTTTAGGCAATTTACCTAAACCATGTTCACATTCCCTAAACACTTCACACAGTGAGTATACCAGTAGACCATGTGAACCAAACTGTGGTTACTTGCCCCTATGCTAAGATACAAATGCTGGCAATGACGCCTTCTTCCAAATTTCATGGATACCTGCCCCAGTCAATGTTCACTACCGGCAAAACGCTGTGGAACTACAGCATATTTTACCAATGTTTAGATACTCTGTTCAAAACAGTGAACTTTCTGTTCAAAACCTAACAGTAATTTAGATCACTGTAGATGGAAAGATGCTGCATTTGGACAGACAAATGAAGTTAAAAAAATATTTAGTTTATAGTTTATTTATTTTATTTTACAGTAATTTAGATTTTTTTTCCCCCTGTGCACCATAGTTCTTGGTGAATTGGCATGGAATTACTTTTTTTACGTAAAAGCAACACTACATACAATGATCTGTACAAAACACAGAGGATAGGTTTTGCAATGCAAAACACCTGGTGGTCATTTCAGCTAAAGACCTACTCAGCTAAAGACCTACTCAGGTGTTTTGCATGTAATTTTTGCCTCGTTGAAAATTGTTATTCTCAGTTTCTCATAAAACACTTGGAGTATTTACTGTATTTACAATTACAGTACATTTACCACACTCAATTGTGACATCTTTTGTGGGAGGTAAACCGACATATGAACACTGTCAGCAGATACTTGGCTTGGATTGTCATACTGTAATATTACAAACTTTATTACTGTAGTCCAAAGAAGTGTTTGTCTGTGTTTTTTCTCTTTTTTTCAATGCAACACTACAGGAAATCTATGCCAAACTGGAGGACACAGCAACATTTTATATATGCAATTGGCAATGCTTCAAGATGTTAGTGTTTTTTAGGTCATAGTGTTCTGAGAGGAAACATGTGTTAAGTTATGGCAGCATTGTTTGTGGTGTGGTTGTTGTAGTGCATTTTGCACCAAAGCTTAACAGATATGCAGAGGTGTGTGTCTCTAAAGCCCACTGTGTTAAGTGATAGGGAAAAGTGACCATAGTATGGGTACATGACCGAAAACGATTGGAAAAAACTGTAAAAGCAGTTGCTTTGCTTATTAAGTTGTATGCACATAAATGATTCTTGCATTTTTAAGTTAATAGTTATCATTGAATGCCCTTACTCTTAAGTTGCTTTGGACAAAATCATCCGCTAAATAATTGTTTATGTGATGTAACCAAATACAAAAATGAACCATTTCTAACATAATACCTAAACTTAACCATCTCTAACCTACTACCTAAACCCATCAATCTCTAACCTCCTGCAGCCAGCCAATCACAGTGTGATTCCGTGCAGTATGGGCGGGTCTTACCATGAACATAATCACTTCATGTCTGTCAACTACCATTACATCGACCAACCACTACCAACACTTACCATCCTATAAGAAATCCATCGGGGTAAACTCCACGTTAGTGCTATTCAATTTGCTCGGTGCTCATTGGTCGAGGAGGTTAACAGAACTGTCTCATTGTTTCTCTCAGCCAATCGAGGGAGTGCATGAGAAGAGCGGGGCTGAGGAGGGCCGGTTCACCCAGATGAAGGGCGGGTCTCTGAGGCAGGGGGGGCACAGTGGCATGGGCCCCCCACCCAGCCCGCTGGACCAGCACTCCCAAGGTAGGAGCTGCATGCCTGGTGCCTCAGGTCCCTGTGGAGGGGTGGGAGCCTACAGTCTGCTCCAGTGGCTCTCTCCGGCGTGCCTTAGCTCGGTCGTCTAAAAGGCACACCCGAAAAATCTCACGCACATTACCGGGACATTACTAGTTATTAGCTATTTTTTCACACGGCAGACCCAAAAAGTATAACATGTATACAGGATTTCTAGAAATCTGTATGGCTTTGGCATTATTTGTCTAATATTCTATTGTACGGGTTAATGACGTTTTATAACGTGAAACGGAAAAACATGTCGCGGCTGGGCAGGAGTCATATCAAATTTGTACCAACTGTATGAGTATCTTGTGTCAGTTAGGTGTTTCAAATCGCGGAGCACACTTTGTCTTCTACCTTACATTTAGCAGACGCTTTTGTCCAAGCGACATGCAACGTTTCATACACACATTCATATACACAAACCAATGGCTGTGTCAACCATGCAAGGCGACAAACCACTCGTAGAGTGCTGTTAGGGTTAGGGGTCTTGCTCAGGGACACCTCAACACACAGCAAGGGGGAGCCAGGGATGGAACTAGCAACCTTCCGGTAACAAGTCAAACTGCACCACCTCCTGAGCTACGGCCACACCCTCGTCTTTGCATGCCTTAGGGCTTTGTCTTGCCCTAAGGCACGCTGGCAGGAGGGAACCTACTGGGTTACACACTGTGGTGTGTAACCCAGTAGGGCCTGACGGTGAGTCGGAGGTGGGTCTAATCACCTGGTTTGCGACTGTGTCGCAGTTTTAGCTTCCCAGACATGTGACTCACTGCCTTGGGTTTTACTGAGATGGAGACACCCAGGGTGAACCTGTCTCACCTCTTTGAGGCGGCGCTTTGTGAGATGTTGATCGCTCAGCTAGCGCTAGGCCTGTAAATATGCCAATAAAGGCTGTTTTAGTCTTCCTAGCGTAGCATCAAATAAGTGTATGTTTCAATCATGCTTGACTTAAATACTAGCTACTAAATGTAGAGATAAATCATCATAATTTAAATAGCGCAGTTGTCTTCTAAATAGCCGAAGCTACTTCCCTAGATAATCTTACAAGTGCAAATATGTTGAGTTTCAATTTCTCTTGAGGAGCGACTAGCCTTGTGGTTGGAGTGAAAGAAAATAGATTCATGTCCAGTGGAAACCAGCTCTGTACCTAAATTACATGAAAGACCATGTCTTGATATAATCATTGCTATGGACTAACTCATGCCAGCCATAACTCATCTGTGATCCTGTAAGACCTCAACATCAACGCTCTATCGGCTGCGTTCCCCCCAGGTTACCAGTCGCCACTAGGGGGCTCGGACCACTCCAGCCCTTCCAATGGGCCTCCTTCGGGTCCCCTCATGCCGTCTTCAGCGCTCACCCCCTTAGACGGCTCCAGCGGAGATCCACAGAGCATGGGTCCCAACAGCAGAGCCGGACCCCCCGGCAGCGCAGGCCCTGGACCCAACACCAACCCCGGACCCGGCTTGTGCCCTGGTGCTACGGGCCTGGGACCGGGCTTAGTATCCATGGGCCCCGTTGGACCCGGGGGCCCCGCCGGCCCCACGCCGTTCAACCAGACCCAGCTGCAGCAGCTCAGGGCCCAGATCATGGCCTATAAGATGCTGGCTCGTGGGCAGCCCCTGCCGGACCACCTCCAGATGGCCGTCCAGGGGAAGAGGCCCATGCAGCAGCAGCCCATCCCCAGCCTGGCCCCTGGTGGTGGGGTAGGCCCAGGAGGGGGGCCCCCTGGACCGTGCCCGGGACTCGCAGGCTACGGCAGAGCCCACGGTGAGGGGATTCAAGTGTTTTTTCCGCCCATGAACAAAGACGGAGCTATGAAACAAGTTGTAATCGCCAGGGTGTCGGTTGTGTCCATAGGACTGATGGGACCCCACATGCCTCCACACGGACCCTTAGGGGTCCTGACCGGAATCCAGGGGTCTAACCCCAATGGTCCACCTAAGACCTGGTCTGAGGGTATGTGGAGGTGGCTTTACATTACAGTAAACTGGGTGTGAACTCAATTTATATGTTTCAGAAATAATTGTTGAGAAACAGACAAAATATCCTCTTATATAAGGAATTTATTTTCTAAATATTACATAACATGACATTCAGCCCATTCCACCACTAGTTAGGGTCAGGGTTAAGGTATAGTTGGATACATTTTTCAGTGTTCTTTGTCAGTTGACCTTGATTCCGTCGATCCAATGTTCGAGTGCAGTCGCTCCAAGGGTCTCAGCGCAGTCTCCCCTCGTCTCCATGTCGTCGTCGTCCCCCCCCCCCCCCCACACACAGGCCCCCCGGTGAGCTCCGCCGCCCCCTGCTCCGGCCTCCCCCAGAAGCTCCTCCCTCCGCAGCCCGGGGGCCGGCCCTCCCCCGCTCCGCCCCCCGGGCCCGCCGCGGTGGCCGCCCCGCTCATGGCCCCGCAGACCCACTCCCCGGGGCACCCGGCCCAGCCCGGTCCCGTGATGCCGCACCACGCCAAGCCCAACCGCGTCACGCCCATCCAGAAGCCCTGCGGCCTGGACCCGCTGGAGATCCTGCAGGAGAGGGAGATCAGGTACCGGGCTCTGGGCGTTAGGGTCACACCCGCAGGGCGGAGCACTGGAGAGCATGGACCCGTCTCTGACAGGGCTGGAGAACCAGCGCCCATCACATGGGGATCCCTTGATGTTTACTGCATTTTTATCTGGAATGTTATTCTTAATGTAATTATGTTTCAACACTGTGGCAAGTTCATCAACCATCTTGAGGAAGTACTTTTGTCACTACTCTACCTGGAGTATGCTATCTAGTGTAAGGGCCAGGCCATCTGAGCACTTTGATCCCTCCGGGTTCAAAGTTGAATGCTCTAGTAAACATACAAAACGTTGTTGGTTGCTTTGCATGCTGGGAACATCATTTACATTGCAAAGAACTCAGGAGTGGGGTTTACTGCAGCGCTCTGACCTCCGTGGCGTCAGCAGAGGGGAGGCGTCCGACTGGGAGGCCCTGGTCGGGGTGAGGGTCAGGGTTAGGGTCTGGTCTGAGGTGTAGGTCCTGCAGGAAGATCCTCCTCACAGTGTGTTGTGAACAGTGTACCGGTGTCCCAGGCTGCAGGCTCGTATCAGCCACCGCATCGCGGAGCTGGAGAACCTGCCGGGCTCCCTGGCCGGTGACCTGCGCACCAAGGCCACCATCGAGATCAAGGCCCTGCGCCTGCTCACCTTCCAGAGGCAGGTAATGCTCAGGGCCAGAGTGTACCTGTGGGGTAAGCCAATCACAGTGAGGAGAACCATGTGGTTGGAGAGTGAGCCATGTCAACAATTTAGATGACTTTGGCATAACAATTTTAAAAATAGGGTCAATGAATGTGTGTGTGTGTGTGTGTGGGTGTGGGTGTGTGTGTGTGTGTGTGTGTGTGTGTGTGTGCTTTTGCTTTTGCTTTATGTGTTATTTATCGCAACTTACAATTACATATTTTCTTCAACATCTATCCTCAAACACATGTTATCCTCCAGAATTATTGTAAAGGTTCTCATTGAACATGTGTGTGTGTGTGTGTGTGTGTGTGTGTGTGTGTGTGTGTGTGTGTGTGTGTGTGTGTGTGTGTGTGTGTGTGTGTGTGTGTGTGTGTGTGTGTGTGTGTGTGTGTGTGTGTTTTTGTATGTGCGCCTGTGAGTATGTGCTTGTGTGCCTTTGTATGCATGTGTGTGTGTTTTCCTGCGTATGCATCTGTGTTTGTGTGTGTGTGCGTGTGTGCCTGCCTATGTATGTATGCGTGTGCGTGTGCGTGTGTGTGTGTGTGCTGCAGCTCCGTCAGGAGGTGGTGGTGTGCATGCGGCGTGACACCGCCCTGGAGACAGCCCTGGACCACAAGGCCTACAAGCGCAGCAAGCGTCAGTCCCTGCGAGAGGCCCGCATCACGGAGAAGCTGGAGAAGCAGCAGAAGATCGAGCAGGAGCGCAAACGAAGGCAGAAGCACCAGGTAGCTGAGCATGAAGCGAGCTCAGGGGACGGGGTCACAGCTGAGAGGGGACGGAACAATGTCCCCTCGTCTCTCCTCGTCTCTTCCTCTTCTTTACATGCCTCCCCTCTACCTCTCTCCATCTCTCCCCCCCCCCTCTTCTCTCTTCTTCTCTCCTCTCCTATCCTCTCCTGTCTTTTCTCATCTCCTGTCCTTGGCTCCTCTCCTCTCCTTATATTTTCTCGTTTCCTCTGTTTGTCTCCTTACTTTTTTCCCCTCTCCTTCTTTCCTCGTCTCTTATGCTGTCGCTCAATATTATTGTCCGATAATAACTCTCTCTCTATCTCTCTCTCTCTCTCTCTGTGTCTGTCTCTCTCTCTCTCTCTCTCTCTCTCTCTCTCTCTCTCTCTCTCTCTGTCTCTGTCTCTGTCTCTGTCTCTGTCTCTGTCTCTCTCTCTCTCTCTCTCTCTCTCTCTCTCTCTCTCTCTCTCTCTCTCTCTCTCTCTCTCTCTCTCTCTCTCTCTCTCTCTCTCTCTCTCTCTCTCTCTCTCTGTCTCTCTCTCTCTCCCCTTCCCAGGAGTACCTGAACAGCATCCTGCAGCACGCCAAGGACTTCAAGGAGTTCCACCGCTCCATCGGGGGGAAGATGCAGAAGCTGACCAAGGCCGTGGCCACGTACCACGCCAACACGGAGCGCGAGCAGAAGAAGGAGAACGAGCGCATCGAGAAGGAGCGGATGAGGAGGCTCATGGTGAGTGTGTGAGTGTGCCTGTGTGGGTGTGGGTGTCATGGGGGGAGGCAGTGTTTCCCCTACCATTGTTCAGGCCTGGCGGCCCGCCAGGCCAACGAGCGTCCCCGCCAGGCCAACAACCGGCCAAAAAAATGAAAAAGAGAAAAAAAAAAAAAAAAAATTGTTTTTTTTATTATTATTATTAGCCATAATATCATAACCATCCAAGGTCACCACCAGCTATCTCAATATGTATTGGTGCTTTATGCCCCTGTACATGAAATTAGTTTACATTAAATCAACTTTGTTGAATTTTTTTTTTTTACCATTGATTTTCTCCTTATTGCCCAGACGAAGTTTGAAGACATACCCCCCCCCCCCCCGTCAACAATCGATCTCCCCCCCCCCCCCCCCCCCCGTCCAACAAATACCAACAAATACTCTGGCATCCCGTGAAAAATTTATAACAAATCACACTATCAGCTCTTACCACCGGGCCTAAAAAAAATTCTAGGGGAAACACTGGGGGGAGGGCTTTATATGTGGATGCAGATGTGGTGGCCTGTGTGTGTGTGTTTGTTTGCTTGTGCACATGTTTGTGTGCTTGCAAGGCCTGTTTGTGTGTGTGTGTGTGTGTGTGTCTGGGTGTGTGTGTGTGTGTGTGTGTGTGTGTGTGTGTGTGTGTGTGTGTGTGTGTGTGTGTGTGTGTGTGTGTGTGTGTGTGTGTATTTGTATGTGTGTGCACGTTGGTAATCCTAACTCTTCCAAGCTTTGAGTGGCCATGGGGCTTTCAAACACTCAAGGTACTATTGAAACATTTTACCATTGATATACTCGTACTTACATAAACAACTCACACACGCTGCATCTGTCTGTGTGTGTGTGTGTCTGTGTCTGTGTGTGCGTGTGTGTGTGTGTGCGTGTGTGCGTGTGTGTGTGTGTGCGTGCGTGTGTGTGTGTGTTTTTACGTGCGTGCTTGTGTGTGTGCCAGGCGGAGGACGAGGAGGGCTACAGGAAGCTGATCGACCAGAAGAAAGACAAGCGGCTGGCCTACCTGCTGCAGCAGACGGACGAGTACGTGGCCAACCTCACGGATCTGGTGCGCGCCCACAAGGCCGTGCAGGCCCTCCGCGAAAGGAAGAAGAAGAAGAAGAAGAAGAAGAAGAAGGTGACGCTCGGGGAGTACTGCTCTCTATTGGTGCTATAACCCATTCTGTGTTATATTACGCAGAGACAGACAAACAGGAATCAAGACCATCAGTGTCTAACTGAATATAATTTATTCAGTTACAGCTGAACATAATATATTCAGTTAGAAGACGGTGGGGGTCATATAGTTTTTCTTTATTAGCTCAATGCACAATCACTCAAAAGCACAATGGCTATATATTAGTTACTTTCATCTGTATTATTATCGGGTGGTGGTGTAAACAATGCGTCATACCACCGTGTGTGATGATGTGTTGTTGTCGTGGTGCGTGTGTTCCAGCTGGAGGCTGCAGAAGGACAGGCTCCCGCCCTGGGCCCTGACGGAGAGGTGAGCGTGGCTTGTGCTGCTGATGGCAGCGCTGAAATGTGCTGCATCAGGTCCTACTGATGACATCATCATGTGTGTGACATGATGCACATGTTGAAAAGAAAGAGACGGTATTGGTTAAGATGTAACAAACTAGAAGCTCACCTGTCGCTGAGTGTGAGCGAGTGGCCTTCAGGGGTACTGATGCATTGAAGTAGTTATGTTGTTATGTTTGTATTGTACCCAAAGTGTTCTTACCTTTATTCATGCAGCCGCTGGATGAGAGCAGCCAGATGAGCGACCTGCCCGTGAAGGTCATCCACGTGGAGAGCGGCAACATCCTGTCGGGAGTGGACGCCCCCAAGGCCGGCCAGCTGGAGACCTGGCTGGAGATGAACCCCGGGTGAGACACGGACCCCCCAGTCCTCCTCTAGCTGCTCTGTTTACTACTCTGATGTCCTCTTGCTGCTCTGTTTACTACTCTGATGTCCTCTTGCTGCTCTGTTTACTACTCTGATGTCCTCCTCTAGCTGCTCTGTTCACTACTCTGATGTCCTCTAGCTGCTGTTCACTACTCTGATGTCCTCCTCTATCTGCTCTGTGTGCTACTCTGCAGAGCCTCGGTCTAAGCACTGTACTTTAAGAACACATTTGAGTGCACATTAAGCAGTCATGAAGTTATATAAAACATAGGATACATTTGTGTTCCTTCAGCTACGAGATGGCCCCGCGCTCAGACAGCGAAGGCAGCGAGGAGGAAGAGGAGGAGGACGAGGTGGGTCCTTCATCCATGCTGTGTCACAATGCCAAATATGGCAAAAAAAATAGCAAAGTTGTGTAGTGATGCTACAAAAAATTAGTAAATCACAAAGAGGCTTCCTTTGATGGTATCAAGGTTACAGGATTCTGCTCACAATTGAGATACAGTCAGCCATAGAAGCATGGCTGGCTGGTGGTTTAACGGGTCCTGTGTGGTCTGAAACGGTTGGGCCTGCAGGAGGAAGAGGAGGAGCCTCAGCCTTCCGCCGCTCCAGTGGAGGAGGAGAAGAAGAAGAAGATCCCAGATCCAGATTGCGAGGAGGTGTCTGAGGTGGACGTCCGCCACATCATAGAGTAAGATTACCCCTCCCATGTACAACCACATTACCACCATTAAACCATACCTTACCCCATATACCACCACATTGCCACCATTATACCACACCGGTTTTCTGTTTTTGTGCAATACTAGTTGTGTGCCTGACAGTACAGGTGGTGTTCCCTGTGCAGGCACGCCAAGCAGGACGTGGACGATGAGTACGGCAGCGCAGCCTTCGCGCGCGGGCTCCAGTCCTACTACCTGGTGGCCCACGCCATCACGGAGCAGGTGGACAAACAGTCTAGCCTGCTGATCAACGGACAGCTCAAACAATACCAGGTGACCCCCCGGACCCTTGAGACCCTCCCCTGGCCCCCCACAAATTGACGGGGTAAGGGGGGACGGCGAGAGTGGCTTATAGTGAGTGTGGAGTCTAACTCACAAGGTTGTGTCGGGACGGAGACTAGATATTGTTTTGAAGTTCCGTGACCAAAATAGACCTCGGTCATCAGAAGCAAGCAAATTAGACTTCATATTGCTGTTGAGTCTTCCACTTTCTCTGCTTGCTACCATCAGGTAATGTGGGTGCAGCCAGTCTGTTGGGATAACGTGTTCCAGTCACACAAAAGGGACAGTAATGATTATTATAATTATTCATCATTACAACAATAATTATTATAATTATTATAAATTATTGCAGCCGTTTAGCCTATGCTACATTTTTTAAACTTTGTGCATTCAAATTTCGATTTGGACCAAGATATATTCGTGTCACACATTAAACACTTTCGTGTTTGTCTTTGTGTGGGTATCTGTGTCTGTGTGCGTGCGTGCGTGTGTGTGTGTGTGTGTGTGCTTGCGTGTGTGTGTGTGTGTGTGTGTGCGTGTGTGTGTGTGTGTGTGTGTGTCAGGTGAAAGGCCTGGAGTGGCTGGTCTCTCTGTACAACAACAACCTGAATGGGATCCTGGCGGACGAGATGGGCCTGGGGAAGACCATCCAGACCATCGCCCTCATCACCTACCTCATGGAGAACAAGCGCCTCAACGGGCCCTACCTCATCATCGTCCCTCTCTCGTGGGCCCCCCACACACACACACACTCACAAACACACACACACACACACTCACACACTTAGCAAGAGTCATGAAGAATATTCGTAGCTCGTCAGAGTCAGTCAATCCGTTCTGGTTCTGCATTCGTTTTTTGGTTGTGACAACAAAGTGAGATGTTGTTTGTTTTTTGTTGGACAGAACTCTCTCCAACTGGGTATGCGAGTTTGACAAGTGGGCTCCGACGGTCGTCAAGGTGTCCTTCAAGGTGAGAACGGTGAATGACATCATACTGAGCGTGAAATGAGAAACGGAGGCCACTATCTCTGGAATCTCAGGACAACAGTACTGGCCAGGATACCGCCACAGACATAGCAAACATCTGCAGGGCTCTCCTGCAGACCCCGTGGCCTACAGACGTTCATAAACCCCTCTCTTGTGTGTCTACAGGGCTCTCCCGCTGCCAGGCGGGCCTTTGTACCTCAGCTGCGCAGCGGCAAGTTCAACGTGTTGCTCACCACCTACGAGTACATCATCAAGGACAAACAGATCCTTGCCAAGGTAAGACACAAAGTTGACATCGCACACAGACACAAGCACACGCACACACACACAAGTAAGAGCGCGTGCAAACACACACAGACACTTGCATACACACACACGCGCTTACATACACACGCACACACACGCACAAGCACACACACACACACACAGATACACACACACACACACGTGTCCACTCATGCATGCCCCAACACCCACACACACACATACACATACAGTCACATGCATGCACTCGCACGCACTGAGACGAATGTACAGATGTGTTCATTCATTCATTCATTCACTAAGGAATTAATGATCAACGATCAGACGCACTGCACACACTCATGAAATTGACCCCGCCCAATCTGACACCCCCTCTGTGCTGCGTCTCAGTGCTTTCTCCTAGGTGCTGCCGCCTGTATAGTTGAACTGCATCTCCGCGTATCCTCTTTGGTCATCTGCTGCTATGCTCCATATGCTCACATGTTGTCATATAGGCTTCTTGTTCGAGCTACCAGGTGGGTGTTGTAGGTCAGGCAATTGTCCCCCTATAAGTGGCTCGGGTTTTGGTTTGGAAAACAGAACTACTAGGGTCATGGGAGGAGAATGGGCAAGATGTCTTTTGTTTTGGGTTGATAAGGCATTACTTATGGGCTGGGGACACCTAGCTTTCTGTCCATCCATCTTGAGATGTATAGGTTTTGAAAAGAATGAATAGCATCATAAGTATTCTCTTATCTCCCTTCCCCTCCTCCTATCCGCTTGTCTCCCTTCCGCTCGTCTCCTCTCCCCAACTCTACCCTCCTCTCTTCTCCCTCACATTTTGTCCTCTCCCCTCCCATCCTCTCCTCTCCCCCCCTCCTCCTTTCCGCTCCTCTCCTGTCCTCACCTCTCCCCTCCCCTCCTCTCCTCTCCCCTCCTCTCCTCCCCCCTCCTCTCCTCTCCCCTCCTCTCCTCTCCCCTCCTCTCCTCTCCCCTCCTCTCCTCTCCCTGCCTTTCCCCTCCTCTCCTCCGCTCTGCTCTCCTTTCCTCTCTCCTCCTCTCCCATCTGCTCCTCTCCTCTGTCCCCCCATCCTCTCTTTTCCCCTCCCATCTCCTCCTCTCCCCTCCCCTTCTCTCGCTACCCTCATCTCATCTGCCCTCCCCTCCTCTCCTATCTCCTCCTTTTCTCTCCACTCTCCTCCTCTCTTCTCCCCTCCGATCCTCTCCTCTCCTCTCCCCTCTCCACCTCCCCCATCCTAACTGCTATCCTCCTCTCTCCTCCCATCCTCTCTTCTCCCCTCCCATCCTCTCTTCTCCCCTCCCATCCTCTCCTCTCCCCTCTCCACCTCCCCCATCCTAACTGCTATCCTCCTCTCTCCTCCCATCCCCGCTCCTCCTCCTCTCCTCCGTCCTCCCCGCTCCTCCAGATCCGGTGGAAGTACATGATCGTGGACGAGGGCCACCGCATGAAGAACCACCACTGCAAGCTGACCCAGGTGCTGAACACCCACTACCTGGCCCCGCGCCGGGTGCTGCTGACGGGCACGCCGCTGCAGAACAAGCTGCCCGAGCTCTGGGCGCTGCTCAACTTCCTGCTGCCCACCATCTTCAAGAGCTGCAGCACCTTCGAGCAGTGGTTCAACGCCCCCTTCGCCATGACCGGGGAGAAAGTGAGCGTGAGTGTTAACCCCATGCTGTCCGCGGGCATGACACCATATGACAGCGCACTCTGTCTACTGATCAAATCAATGCTGTTAGAATGCAAAGGTGGACCTGCTTCAACTTTTCTTGTTCCAGACGGATGTAGATTCCTGTGGGCCACAGCCATTGATCCGGGTTTCTGTGGACTTTAAATTAGATTTTCTCTCTCTCTGCTCTCTCTCTCTTTTCATATCTTTACATATACATATAAACATACATCATTAGGTGGATCTAAACGAGGAGGAGACCATCCTCATCATTCGCCGCCTGCACAAGGTGCTCCGCCCCTTCCTGTTGCGTAGGCTCAAGAAGGAAGTGGAGGCGCAGCTTCCGGAGAAGGTGAGGGCTTACCTTTTAAAACAATGCACATCCCATATCTGATATTCGCCCGTTCTATTATTTTTCTACTCTGGCTCCTCAACCGCCCCCTCCCTCCGCGTGTCTGCTCTGGGTCCCTCTCAGGTGGAGTACGTCATCAAGTGTGACATGTCGGCGCTGCAGAGGGTGCTGTACCGACACATGCAGGCCAAGGGCATCCTGCTCACCGACGGCTCGGAGAAGGACAAGAAGGTCACACGGCGGCGCACACAGTTCACTCAGCCACACGCCGCGTCCTCTCCAGCGCTTAAAGCTGCCATCGGGAGCATGCAGGGGGGGTGAAGAGAGAGAGCAGGACAGGGCAGAGGAAAGCAGGATTCTGGAACTAAAGGATCAAAAACACGTCCCCCTTCCTCTGTGCTAACTCCCTACCTACGTTTCGCCACCATTGAGAAGTTTGCCACATTTGATTGACTGGAGAGATTGATTCCCAGGACCAATCACAGAGGAGATACCCCGATTGGTCAGAAATCAATTGGGAGCATTCTAAAAAAGTTGAATTGGCTCCTATACAGGCAGGCGAGGTATACTCAAAACTGCTAATCTCACAGTGCACTTCACTCACTAATAACTGACGGATGGCAAAAGCATTTACGTCAAATTATACTCTAAGTGTAGGACTTAAATCTTAGCTAAAGCACCTTTAGGAAAAATATACATGGAAACTTAAATATGCTCAGTTGGAAACATGCCCTTTTCTATTTTCTCTCTTTTCATGAATATCTTCCTTTGTTTTTTCACTCAGGGGAAATGGCTGTTTTATATCTCAAAAACATTTTTTTTGCTCTGCAGGGCAAAGGAGGAACCAAGACTCTAATGAACACCATTATGCAGCTGAGGAAGATCTGCAACCACCCCTACATCTTTCAGCAGATAGAGGTGTACTTCGACAGTCATGAATTAATAATAGACCCAAGACTACACTAACACACTAACGATGACATTGGCGCCAAATCAAAAAATACAAAATAATATTAATTAAGTAATGTATACTGTTGATGGGCTGACAGCGAGAAATGTAAACATGATACTAAATTATGAATACAAATTGTGTTTTTTTCAGGAATCATTCTCCGAGCATTTAGGCTTCACTGGTGGTATAGTCCAGGGGTTAGTATTTAACCTGTATCCATTTGATCCGTCCAGCTTTCTTTAATGTGTTCAACTTTACCTGGTTAAATAAAGGTTTCATAAGAAAGTTATAACATTAATGCATCCCATTTGAATAGAATACAATGTGCCTCACCTAGTCGTTGTACCTATGTTTATACGGGTTTGGGACAAGAGTGGGAACACATGTGTTTCTCCTTGGGCCAGGCCTGACCTGTACCGGGCGTCGGGTAAGTTCGAGGTCCTGGACCGGATCCTGCCCAAGCTGGAGGCCACCAACCACAAGGTGCTGCTGTTCTGCCAGATGACCACCCTCATGACCATCATGGAGGATTACTTCGCCTACCGCTCCTTCAAATACCTACGCCTGGACGGTGAGAGGGCGGCCCTGTGTGTGTGTGTGTGTGTGTGTGTGTGTGTGTGTGTGTGTGTGTGCTTGTGCCTGCGTGCGCATGAGTGTTATCACGCTTGTCATTATATCTAAACAATTATCATCATGTTGTGGTGACTGTTATATTTGTATTATCATCATGTTGTATTATGTATATTATCATCACGTTGTAGTATGTGTATTATTATCATCATGATGTTATTTGTATACTATTTTATCATCCTGTTGGGGTCAGGCACCACGAAGGCAGACGACCGCGGCATGCTGCTGAAGTCCTTCAACGACCCCGACTCCCAGTACTTCATCTTCCTGCTCAGCACGCGGGCCGGCGGCCTGGGCCTCAACCTGCAGTCCGCCGACACCGTGGTCATCTTCGACTCAGACTGGAACCCCCACCAGGTAGGAGGGTCCACCCCCCGTATGCAACTAGCGGGACATTTGGGTTCAGCCGTCCACAGCGTTCCCACCGACGGCGTTGTCCACCATGCGAGGCGACAGCCAGCTCATCAGGAGCAGTTTGGGTGAGTTGTCTTGCTCAGGGACACCTCGACGCTCAGCTAGGAGGAGCCGGGGGATCGTACCAGGAACCTTGCGGTTACCAGCCAACCCGCTCTACCTCCTGAGCTACCGCCGTCCCTCTATCCCCCCCCCCCTGCACCCTGGCCCCTGACAGCCCTCTCTCCGCCCGCCGCTCCCCCCAGGACCTGCAGGCCCAGGACCGGGCCCACCGCATCGGGCAGACCAACGAGGTGCGCGTGCTGCGCCTGTGCACCATCAACAGCGTGGAGGAGAAGATCCTGGCGGCGGCCAAGTACAAGCTCAACGTGGACCAGAAGGTGATCCAGGCGGGCATGTTCGACCAGAAGTCGTCCAGCAACGAGCGCCGGGCCTTCCTGCAGGCCATCCTCGAGACGGAGGAGCAGGACGAGGTGTGTGTCTGTCCTTGGGTGGGTGGTCCGCCTTCTCTCCTCCTGTTCCACCGACATCCAGTGATGAGTTCCCCGCGTGCATCACGAGATTTACATCGCATGGGTCGAGGCTGATGGGGAAATTTGAAGCAAAGCTGTTTTGGGCTGTTTGTGACTGTGTGTGTGTGGCTGTGTCTAGGAGGAGGATGAGGTCCCAGACGATGAGACGGTCAACCAGATGATCGCCAGGAGCGAGGATGAATTTGAACAGTTCATGGTCAGTGTGTAGTTTGTCAGTGTGTAGTTTATCAGTGTGTTGTTTATCAGTGTGTAGTTTATCAGTGTGTAGTTAATCAGTGTGTAGTTAATCAGTGTGTAGTTAATCAGTGTGTAGTTTATCAGTGTGTAGTTTATCAGTGTGTAGTTTATCAGTGTGTAGTTTATCAGTGTGTAGTTTATCAGTGTGTAGTTTATCAGTGTTTAGTTTATCAGTGTGTAGTTTATCAGTGTGTAGATTATCAGTGTGTAGTTTATCAGTGTGTAGTTTATCAGTGTGTAGTTTATCAGTGTGTAGTTTATCAGTGTGTAGATTATCAGTGTTTAGTTTCTCAGTGTTTAGTTTATCAGTGTGTAGTTTATCAGTGTTGAGTATTTCAGTGTGTAGTTAATCAGTGTTTAGTTTATCAGTGTTTAGTTTATCAGTGTTTAGTTTATCAGTGTGTATTTTATCAGTGTTTAGTTTGTCAGTCTGTAGTTCATCAGTGTGCAGTTTATTAGTGTGTCGTTTATCAGTGTGTAGTTCTTCAGTGTGTAGTTCATCAGTTAGTAGTTCATCAGTGTGTAGTTTATCAGTGTGTAGTTTATCATTGTGTAGTTCAACAGTGTGTCGTTCAGCATGTATTTACAATGAAAAGAGAGGATAAAAGAGGGGAAGAGAGGATACATTGGCAGATGCTTAAAGATGCGTCTTCATCTCATCTTCTTTTCTTCCCCCTTTAAACCAGCCTGAAAACAAAGAGACATCCCAGAATACTAGTCTAGCTAACGCTGCTTTAAAATGTGGAGAGGAAACCAGACAAAATCGCAAAATTATCTTTGCTCTATAAAATGAATAACTTTCCTTGAAATTCAGGAGGGACTAAAACTCAAATGTTCCAATCTCTCTCTCTCTCTCTCTCTCTCTCTCTCTCTCTCTCTCTCTCTCTTCCCGCCCCCAGCGTATGGACCTGGACCGGCGCCGTGAGGACGCCCGTAACCCGCGGCGCCGGCCCCGGCTGATGGAGGAGGACGAGCTGCCGGCCTGGATCCTGAAGGATGACGCGGAGGTGGAGCGCCTCACCTGCGAGGACGAGGAGGAGAAGCTGTTTGGCCGCGGCTCCCGCCTCCGCAAGGAGGTGGACTACAGCGACGCGCTGACGGAGACCCAGTGGCTCAAGGTGAGGAGACACCCTGGACCTGGGGGGCGCGGACGTGGGCGCCGTAGGGGTAGAGCCGGGGGGAACCTAGGGCTGTGAAATTAATCGACCGTAATTTTCGGACTATAAGCCGCGCCTTTTTTCCCATTTTTCGATTCTGCAGCTTCTATAACGGTGCGGCTAATCTATGGATTATTACAGAAAACGGCCACTAGGGGACCTCCTAAATCTATGGATTTTACAGGTTACAGTCCAACAACTTTAACTCTATGGGCTCTATGCTCGGTCCGCGCCCCCCCACCTTTAAGCGCGGGCTCCAGTGCGGCTTATATATGTACACATCATTCAATTGAGCTGCTGCGGCTTATACTCCGGTGCGCCTTATAGTGCGGAAAATACGGTAATTTTAATCTTGATCTCGATTTTTCAGTCAAATGATCTCCAAACGAATATAATCAAATTTATGTATATATATTTTTTTTATAATTATTATCCAGGACAGCTGGATACATATTTGTACATTGTTTTTGGTTTATTTTTTAGGGGTAAATGTCAAAGCTCGCAGTTACAAAGTATTTTTTTGAAGAGAGATGCTGAATAATTGCATCATGTTTTAAATCTCAAAAATAATCGTTTGAATAATCGTGATTCATATTGACCAAAATTATTATTTTGGATTATTATTTTTCCATGATCAAGCAGCCCTAGTGTCACCCGGTGACTAGTGTAGTCCGGTGTGTGAACACCAAACCCAGTTTCAAAAAGGGATGGATAAGCTGTGAGTGTTGACTTTAAAGTCTAATGAACACGAGGATGTGAATTAATACAAACACAGCGAGGAGGAGCCAGGAACTGCCATCTGGGATGTTCGTTAGGGATACAAACATTTTCTGCTCATTTGGCAGTTAAGGAAGTTAGAAGTCAGGTCAAGGCAATTGTATTTGTATAGCCCTTAAAGGTTCCATGGCATGAAAACTTCACTTTAGGAGGTTTTCTAACATTAATATGAGTTCCCCTAGCCAGCCTATGGTCACCCAGTAGCTAGAATTGGTGTTAGGTGTAAAAAAACGAGCACTAGGTATCCTGCTCTGCCTTTGAAAAAACAAAGCTCAGACGGGCTGATTTGGAGTTTTCCCCGTATGTCATCATAAGGGACATCCCCTTTCTCTGCTTTGCCTGGCCAAAGAATTTGGCCTGCCCATGAGACAATTAGCTACGACCATGCGAGCGCCACGTGTTTGTGCGTGCGTGCGTGCGTGCGTGCGTGCGTGCGTGCGTGCGTGCGTGCGTGCGTGTGTGCGTGCGTGCTTCGTTACAGTGTGCGAATACACACACTGTAACGAAGTGTTGTACACTTCTTTGTTATTTCGATAACCGTTCTGCTGTTGGTTTTATGGCGCAGAATACGTCGGGTTCTCCGACGTCTCTGGTATTTCCATAACAAGACTCGTACTGGGGGGTTATCTCAGCCATGGTTGAGAAGGAATTGGGGGAAAGGAACTTTGGCTTTGACTCCCTGAAGTACATGAACCACGACATGGAGGAGAAAGGGATTGTTGCCCGGGATTGTCTCCCGCCGGAGCCCCGCTGCCGAGGCACCACCGCCGCAGTGCCTCAGCGCTGCCCGCGGGAGACAATCACGGTCAACAATCCCTTTCTCCTCCATGTCGTGGTTCAGTCTACTTCAGATTGATGTGGACGTGGAAGAACCAGAGACGTCGGAGAACCCGACACAGTCGTTTGAGATTCATAATATCGTCTGGAGGCTCACACAGCTTTTGGCTGTGATAATATATATTATATGACATAGATATCTATGTATAATATGATATTAATTAGATAAAGAGCTCCAGGACTCCCGCCGCAGCACCCGGAGTGTTCTAGAATATTTACAGAACAGGGCCAAAAGTAGTGTGCGCCTCGCCATTGCTAGACATCCACTGTGAACACGAGCGCATGGTATCATGGCAACAAGCTGGTCAGGGCCACAACCCCACCCTCCTCCTTGACCCGCCTCTAAAAAACGGTTAGTTTGTGGAAAGCTCATTGTGGGACTGGCTCGTAGTAGCTGTAATTCTTCACCAAGGTAGAATTTTTTAAACGTCTTCAAGTACTGTATTAGGGGCCCACTAACACCTATATGAAAGCATTCATAAAGTAGCATGCCACGGGATCTTGAAAGAGAGTTCCAGTCTCATAGGGCAGAGGGGTCGGTTGTAATGAGGGCTTTAACCAAGCCTCCATCATGGGAGGATCAATATGGAAGACCGGTTGGTTCTCTCCTGAACACAACCTCTGGCCTGGGACACCGATGCCCCGATTGGTTTTGCATCCAACCCCTAACCTCTGACCTCTGATCCCCCGGCAGGCCGTCGAGGACGGGACGCTGGAGGAGATCGAGGACGAGGTGCGCCACAAGAAGACCACGCGCAAGAGGAGGAGGGAGCGGGACCCGGAGGCCCCCGGCCCCTCCTCCTCCTCCTGCTCCTCCCGGAGCGGCCTCCGGGGGGGCCAGGACGAGGAGGGGAAGAGGCACCGCAGGAGGGGGCGCCCCCCGGTGGAGCGGCTGTCCCCCAACCCGGCCCCCCTCACCAAGAAGATGAGGAGGATCGTGGACGCCGTCATCAAGTACAAAGACAGGTAGCAGCAGCCGGTGCGCCGACTGGGTCGGCCCTGGGTCTCCCCTCTGGGGGGCCAGACCCCGCTGGGGGGCCCCTGGTATGCGTATGGGGTCGAGGGGATGGCTGAATTGTAAGCTGTGGATATCTGATGATACATGATGTACCAGTGACAACCATTTTGTCCTAAGAATGGGGTCATTGACCAAAACAGGTTTGGTCACTTCTGGGCTGGCTCGATGCATCCATGTGCTTCCGTGTGTCATGTGGGTTACTGTGTTATCACACCGCTCCATGCTGACACCGTTGCACCGTTGTGGTCCCACGGCCGTAGCGCCAGCGGCCGGCAGCTGAGCGAGGTGTTCATCCAGCTGCCGTCGCGCAAGGAGCTGCCCGAGTACTACGAGCTGATCCGCAGGCCTGTGGACTTCAGGAAGATCAAGGTGCACACACGCGCACGCACGCACACGCATCGACCAACAGACAGACGCACACACACACACACACGCACACACGCACACACACACACACACACACACACTCACACACAGACTTTTATATACTATCACTCATAGACACAGACGCATAGGCACACGCACACTCTATACTGCAGCGGCCCGTGTACATGGAGGTGTGTTGTTGGGCTGCAGGAGAAGATCCGAGGCCACCGGTACCGCAGCCTGGCCGACCTGGAGCGGGACGTCATGCTGCTCTTCCAGAACGCCCAGACCTTCAACCTGGAGGGCTCCCTGGTGAGGCCCCCCGCAGCTCTGACTCCCACCTCAGCCCTGACTCCCACCTCAGCCCTGACTCCCACCTCAGCCCTGACTCCCACCTCAGCTCTGACTCCCACCCAGCCCTGACTCCCACCTCAGCTCTGACTCCCACCCAGCTCTGACTCCCACCCAGCTCTGACTCCCACCTCAGCTCTGACTCCCACCTCAGCTCTGACTCCCACCTCAGCTCTGACTCCCACCTCAGCCCTGACTCCCACCCAGCTCTGACTCCCACCCAGCTCTGACTCCCACCCAGCTCTGACTCCCAGCCAGCTCTGACTCCCACCCAGCTCTGACTCCCAGTCCCTGCTGGGTCCCAGGCTGGTCAGCAAATCAAGGACTCACGCCAGTCCAGTTTGTTCTGCGGTGGCCTGTCTAATTTTGTGTTGATTACGGTGGCTATCGTGACACAATTCACTATTGAATACTTTTCTATGCAATGATGATTTGACAGAAATTGTATATTCTTGGCTTTAATCAACAAATACAAGGTTAAAGGGGACATATAATGAAATATAATGGGTGTTGTTTTGGGTCTTTGGTGCCCCCACACGCATACAAACCTTGAAATAAGTCTTTACATGTTTTTTTGAGTGAGACATACATTTCTGAAAGTACCCTGCCGACAGTTACCAAACGAGTGAGTCAGTTTCGGTGCCTACACATATGCAGGAAGCAGGCACATTTTCATATTACCACCCACTTCCCCAAAGTTCCATTCCCCCAATTCTTCTCAACCATGGCCGAGATAACCCCCACTTCGAGTCTTGACTTGTTGTGGAAGTACCAGAGACGTCAGACGCAGTCTTTATGATTCATAATATCATCCTAGGCGCACATCGATTTTGACCGTGATATTAGATATTAGATTGTATAGATATCTATACATTATATTATTATTATTGTTATTATAATATAATATAGATATAGAGCTCTGGGAGTTCGCAAACGGCAACAATCACTTCACTCTGACAGCTCATTTGTCAATTGTTTCCCTAAAAGTTATTTCCAGCAAACAGTTAAAACACCATAATATAGTAGTCTCTCTCATAGTCTCTTTTAATGTTGCTCACGGCTGGTAAATGTAATCTTTGTGTGTGTGTGTGTGCAGATCTACGAGGACTCCATCGTGCTCCAGTCGGTGTTCACCAGCCTGAGGCAGAAGATCGAGAGGGAAGAGGAGAGCGAGGGGGAGGAGAGCGAGGAAGAGGAGGACGAGCAAGAGGAAGGCTCCGAGACAGAGTGTGAGTGTGTGTGTGTGTGTGTGACGATCGGTGGTGTCTCGACGGTTCTCTATGCTAGTTTTCTCTTTGGTAGTTTGGGTTTCAACAGTGTATGCCTGGAAGTTAGGGGTAGAGATGGATGACTTTGGTCTCCTGCTGTGAGCCGTCAGTGAGGTACATTGAAGTCAGCACTCCTCTAAAGACGCACCAAACAGGACAGTCACTCCGCAGGAACGGCGCCATCTATGGTGACACATGTGTCATGTGTTTGGAACCCCTGGTTTCAGCCAATCACATTGAGTTCCTGTGTTTTACCACAGATGATGGTGTTTTTTCACGAGTGTTTTCTTACACTGTATGCTCGGCCTGTAGCAGTGCCATAGTGAGTGTCCCGATGGTCATGGCGTGTGTGTGTGTGTGTGTGGTATCTCCGCAGCCCGCCCGGTGAAGGTAAAGATCCGCCTCGGTCGTCGGGAGAAGGCGGGCGAGCGAGGAAAGGGCCGCAGCCGGAGGTCCGGCCGCATCCGAGCCAAGCCCGTCGTCAGCGATGACGACACAGAGGAGGAGCAGGAGGAGGTGTGTGTGTGGGTGTGTGTGTGTGTGTGTGTGTGTGTGTGTGTGTGTGTGTGTGTGTGTGTGTGTGTGTGTGTGTGTGTGTGTGTGTGTGTGTGTGTGTGTGTGTGTGTGTGTGTGTGTGTGCGCGAGTGTGATTTGTTTTTGTGGTTTCCCATATATTCCCACTATGGATTCACATCTGGACTCAGACTTTGGATACAGAATTTGGATTGAGATACAGACTAGTTGTTAAAGTGGCTATCACAAAGAGTTCTGTTATGTTCTGGAGATAAGCAGTAATTGTTCCCATCCATCAAAACAGTGATTGCCACGGACAACCAGTTCATAACAGTACTGCAAATGTGAGTGCTGTAATAAGTGAGACAGGCTCATCACTATTGTGTTACCTCACACAGCGATAGGTCGATTACACATCGTTTTTATTTTTGTATTACACAATTTATTTAGTAAAGGTCACAAAATATCATAGATCACTATGTTTATGACCATAGAAGATCATATCAAGGGTTAAAACAAACCCAAAACACAATCTGGGTTCACTGGCACTCTAACATACACAACCATCCCCTCCGGTGTGTTAATGCCATTTCCTATCTATTCTCCTCTTTCCCTGTTGTCTCCAGGAGCCTTCCCCAAGTGCCTCAGCGGAGGAGTCCTAAACCACGACTTTCACAAAGTTAAACTTCACAGCTTTCATCATATAACCTTTGTCTGCTCCATTGGTACCAGTGAGTTAATTTAGCTAGAGCCAATACAAGGTTACGGCTATATATGATCACTTTTTGGTTTTCAAAACACAGTATTAACAACAAGAATTATCGTTTAAATTTAAGTTCCTTAAGTTGAAATAGGACATTATGTTTGATATATTTATTTGATACACATGGGAGCTCAGTTTGATGAATTGAATGTGTGTAATACATTTTTGGGGGATTCTTAAAGGATGAAATAATGTAATGATCATTTTGATAACATCGACTGTATAAATTGTTATGACGATAATAACTCTTCCGTATATTGTCCAGCCCTGAGGAATAAAGAAAGATGATGCCCATTCATAATTTGTACAAAACAAAAATACCTCCCTCTACATTTAAGTATATTTAATATTCATCATCAAATTAGCTGAGACAGGATTTACGTTATCGATCGTAACATATTTCAAATGCAGCGATCTGGGAGCCATGCTTCAGACTCATTGCTTTAATTCAGTGTGATCATACGATGAACATACAATCAGTCGGAGGCTTGGCTTCCTCTGACGATCACTGTTTGGATTCCCATTAGCACACCGTTGCTAGGGCTGTATCTATTCCACCCCGCTATCTGTTTACCATCCCGGCCTCGCACTCTGGCCTCAAACGTCATATTCTACATCTCAATACGTAAAGCTGTTGATCCGACATAAGCCCTCTACTCACTGTAGACGTAATAACCACAATGTGATTCCTGTTAAGTAGGCTACTGTGGGTTCACAGTATTTAGTGCTTCTATTTAGATGTTGAACGAGTTTCTGAATTTCTGAAACAGCTGTTTCACATGGATGTACACAGGCTTTTCTGTAAGACAAAGAGCCAGGGGGACGGGCGTTCTCTTCTGTTTATAAAAGCCGCTTGGCTGGACGTTGATGAATATACATGATGGGTGGCGGTTCGGTGGGGTGTTTGCATGGTAATGGTAAACGAGCTGTAGTCTGATCCAACTGTTCCTCCTTCCATGTGATAGTAAACTGGAGCATTTATAACTGGAAACCAAAGCATTCATGTTCTTTTTTTACCAAAATATTTGTCTTGTGCCAACTTTCTCATTCTAGTTGTAATTTAAAAAGGTACAATAAATGTTGTTGATGGTGTTTATGACCGTGGTGGTTCTTTATGCTATTACAAAAATCGCGATAACGTTTTTTGACTTACTCTTGACAGGATCATGAATACATGTGACTACTATCAGCTCAGTGTGCGGCTGAGCCTTTTGGTTGGCATGTCACCAGAAATTAGACAGCACATTCTAAATTTTTTAAATACGTGTCGTTGAATCGCCACCAGAGGAAAATAAATTGGAAATAACAAGTGGTTTTTAAATGATCGTACATAACAAACTCTGTAGGTGGCTAACAAGTAAAAGCTGCCCACGTTTTGAACTACACACTTTTTCCATCTAGATTCCACTTGGGTTTCGGATTGTCGGTGCCATTAAAGTAGCATTTATAATTGGTTACTACTTTAACGGCACCGTCAAAAAAAACATGTTATTTCCCATAGACATTTGACCGATGGAACCAGGAGCCTCACTCCCCAGGACTTATTCTTCAGAGGTCTATTGGAAGGGGTCGGGGCTTCCATGCAGGGGGGGGTCGTCCCCCGAATGGGAATTAGCAGGAGCAGCTATAAATAACACAGAGGAAAGACTGCACGTTTGGTTTAGTTTTTAATGGAAGATGCTTGACAAGGTCAAATATACCACAGGCATGCCTATACTCTGTTTCTGTTTCAGTTGTTATGTCCCTTGGGCAGAGAAGAGCACATGTGTGATTATGGGCTGCGATATGATTTAAGGTTATCTAAGGAAACAAACTGTCAGGGTCAGCCTGATTAGGGCCTGCCTTTGGTAACCTTGACACACACACACACACACACACACACACACACACACACACATACATATGCACACACATGTATACATATTTATACACACATACACACACAGACCCTCACACAAACGTGTGTACACACGCACATGAATGCATATGTATACACATACACAAACCCTCAAACCAGTGTTTACACATAAAAAGACAGACACATTTAAACACATGTATACATGTACAAACACAGACCCCAACACACACATAAACAAACACACAATACAAATAAACATGTTTGTTCACACACACTACACATGTATACATGTACACACACATATACATGTTTCATACACACATACAACACACCTATATACATGTCCACAAACAGAACCCCCCACACATATACACGTGTCCCTGTAACTGATTGCTTGGTGGTTGGGTTAACAACGCACTAATCATGTTGAATGTGTTTGAAGCCATCATAACGCTGATGCGTCTGACCGATGGCCCTGAATGGCCCGTCTCCTTTCATTCTCTGTACATTATAGAGAAGGTCATATCAGTGTGTATAACATCAGTGTGTATAAGGTGACATGCCAAGATGATTATAATAACATAACGTGAGATCCTCAAGATCCTCCCTTTCTAGGATACAGTTTCAATCAGTACTTCAATCAAGTACTGACATATTCTTATTGTAGATGTAGTAAAATAATATATATTACTTCAAGAGCAGAGTTGATGGTATGAAGGCACATATGATCGTGTGTGTGTGTGTGTGTGTGTGTGTGTGTGTGTGTGCATAGTGAGTGTATGTAGGGATAATCAAACAGCCTTTTCCACATTCCTGCTACCAGGTAATTTCCACTCCCCAGACCCCCTCCGCTCATACACACACACACACACACACACACGCCCACATATCCACAAATGCACAAAAACCTTCCACTTAGTGTGTTTTATTCCTGATTCACTGCATAAATGTTCCCATGAATCCCTATTACCTACTACCTAGAATGACGTCTTCTTTCCATCTACCGTCCACGTGTTGCACTGATACACAGAAACCAAAACACACCCACAGAGGGGAATGAAGGGTAATATTAGGGGAAATACAAAGGCCAAATCCAAAAAGGTGATTTATATTTATATATATTTTGTCTGTGTGTGTACACTTAACACTTCCCTCTACTTAAACACCATTGCAGTGTAAACTCTAAGATCACACATAAAAAACAACCAATTCCCAAATGGCTGTACAATATTGCAGGGTAACGTTTCAGTTAAATCAGAATAGAACCATTCGCAGAGAACATGATTGGTGCATTAGTGTGTCTTTTGACCGACTTGGAAGTTTTACGAAACATCCCTGAAGGGCCCCTGCAGGCTCCACTGCGCCCAGTAGGGACGTTGAGGCCACTGTGAAGACTGTCCATGGAGCAGTGAGAGAGATAGTGAGAGAGAGAGTGAGAGGGAGATAGGCTTGGGACAGGTGAATGGGATTAAAGATGTGGGAGCCGGGAGAATGAATGGACTTCCACACCCACCGACACCTCACACACACACACACCAATAGAGGGAGACAGACTGGAGCAAAAAGAAGAAGGAATACCGAGATACACAAGCAATGATAGTAGGCTTGACTGTGTGTGTGTGTGTGCGTGTTCATGCAGCAGGTCGTTTGAGCATTGACCACTCAGCGTAACTTTGGCGTCTTTAATGATAGTCTTCCACTTCTCGTAGCTCACATTGAAACGATGTGCAACCTTTCTTACTTGCTCATAGTGCAGTTCTTGGCCCCTTTCTGTCAATTTACGAACCGTTTGGCCTCTTTGTGGCTCTTGTGTGGAAGTGGGGATATCAGCTTCAATACCTTTGGTCGTTCGTGGTTGTGCTTCTGTGCAGTGCTGCTTAATGTCATCATCACTGACACCTTCTTCGTCACTCAGGGGCTCGCTCAAACTCGGAAATATTACTTGGGTTACTTTAGTTTGGTTTGAATTCAATATTATTGTTAGCTTGGTAATTAACTCAGTAGTAAAGATGAGATAACCCCCACTACGAGTCTCGTTGTAGAAATACCAGAGACGAGAGTCCGACGTGTTATGCGCCATCACACCAACAGCAGAACGGTTATCCAAATAACAAGGAAGTGTACAACAATTGCGTTACAGTCCTGGAGCTCTATATCTAAATAATATCATATAATACATAGATATCTATATCAAATAATACATATTATCACGGCCAAAAGCTGTGTGCACGTCCAGACGATATAATGAATCACAAAGGACTTCGTCGGGTTCTCCGACGTCTCTGGTTCTTCCACTTCCACATCAATCTGTAGTAGACAGAACCGTGCGCTGCCTGCTGCCTGCTGCCTGCTGCCTGCTGCCTGCTGCCTGCTGCCTGCTGCCTGCTGCCTGCTGCCTGCTGCCTGCTGCCTGCTGCCTGCTGCCTGCTGCCTGCTGCCTGCTGCCTGCTGCCTGCTGCCTGCTGCCTGCTGCCTGCTGCCTGCTGCCTGCTGCCTGCTGCCTGCTGCCTGCTGCCTGCTGCCTGCTGCCTGCTGCCTGCTGCCTGCTGCCTGCTGCCGGCGCGAGGCACCACCGCCCGGCTGCCCGCTGCCGGGCGGTGGTGCTTCGCGGCGGTGGTGCCTCGCGGCAACCGGCGGCAGGCAGCAAGTCGCAGTTTATGTACTTCGATGTCATTCTGCCCTTGCATTCAAAATTCTGTAACTAGCCTGTTACTACGAACTAAGCAACTACCGTACACGTATTAGCATTTAGCACTAGCTCAATCACGACTCTTTCAGAATTCTTGTGGGTGGTTACAAACCAACCAAGTGGGCAGGGCCATTAATAATAGTTTGACAACGCTACGTCACAGTGTCACCTTATCCAGATCGGCTCATTTCTTCTGCCTTTTTCCTTTCATTGCCTATTGCATTCAGCAGACAAACTGCATAGATTTCAAACTTACCACAGCTCACAAACTTATTCAGACCTATGTTATTTAACAAACAATAGGAAAAATGTGATTTTAATGGCATGGGCTCTTTAACCATCATGTGAGCTTGCTCTTCCTGTGTTGCTGCGTTGACGGTGGTAGAAGATACACATGCGACATGGAGATGGCTACTGCCGCTGCCGTCTGGTTGCGTCTTCCTCGGCTACTCATGCAGAGCAGTCGAGTTCTCACTGTGGCTCCCAAGTAGTACATGCGAGGCCAGAGGTCCTTGTTATGAACGGGGTCTTAATTCCAGGTCGAACCAACCCGTGAGAACTGGGTTTAAAAGAAAAAATAATTCAAATAGATAAATACAATGGACAATATGCAAATCACGCACCAACCATGCAATGGAATGCAACACAATACGATCATTCACGTCCTTCATAGACATAAATAAAGATAAACATACCTCATCCACTGCTAACTACTAAGGAGAGAATTTATTGTATACTTCTTCCTTGTCCTTTAGTCTTCTTCTCTTTAACTTTTACTTTTTACTTATAGGACTCTCTAAATCGACGCCACTTCGACCTGGGCGGGACTTTACGTCCTACGTCACTCGCTATGGGTTTGCATGTGTGCGCCGCAGCCGTTTGTCCCAATAGGGACTTTAAGCAGCGACGGTAGAGGGACGGCTACGGCGTCCCCGAACATTCCAACGAGTTGCCGTAGTAGTGGTAATCCACTATCATTAAGCAACATTGTAACTGTCAACGGCTACTTCTTGCGGACATCTTTCTGTATTTCGTATTCTGTATTCGTCCACCTGATCCGATGTTAAAGGTTTTTTTTAAACTAAAAGTATCTAAAAGTACGTATTAGGTCATTATGTCTCTTAAAATGGCCCGAGAGCATTTGATATTTGCGTTGGATGACAACTTAATTACGGACGAGGAGTTTGTATTACTCTACGAAGAGAACCGGTCCAGCAATTTAGACTTGCCATACAACGATTATAGACCCTTTAATCTGGTCGAAATGAAGGACGATGAATGCCTTGCGGAGTTCCGGGTAAGAAAAGCAGACATACCACTGCTGGTGGAGGCTCTCGGCATACCCACCGAGTTCGTCTGCGAGCAGAGAAGTGTGGTGGATGGCACAGAGGCGCTGTGCATGTTACTGAAGAGGTTAGCATACCCATGCCGTTACAGCGACATGATGCAGCGATTTGGGCAGCGACCAGTACCAGTCTTGTGTATGGCAACGAATTGCGTGCTGGATTTCTTATATGATATTCACCATCACAAAATTACTGAGTGGAACAACAGTATTTTGAATCCAGTCGCTTTGCAAACATATGCGGACTGCATCCAGCAGATGGGCGCACCACTGGACAATTGTTTTGGCTTTATTGACGGCACAGTACGACCTATCGCCAGACCGGGATTAAACCAACGGGTGTTGTACAATGGCCACAAAAGGGTACACAGCCTAAAATTCCAGGCAGTTGCCATCCCAAATGGCCTAATCGCCAATCTGCATGGTCCAGTAGGTAAGTTAGGTCTTATGTGACAACGTGTTACATGGGGGGGGGGGGGGGGGGGGGGTCACATTTAGGTATACTCCTATTGCTGTGTTTGATGTGATACATGTTTACCTATTTTGTATTGCAGAGGGAAGGAAACATGATTCTGGCCTTTTAGCAGACTCTGGTTTGCTACCTGTGCTGGAAGAGCATGCAGTGTCCCCTGCGGGACATCCAATGTGCCTATATGGAGAACAGGTGTTGTGTCGAGATCGGTTTCCCCATCGAGATGTGTTTCCCCTAGTCCCCGCCCCCGTCCGAAATTACCCGAAGAGCGAAGGAAGCGCGCGTACACAAAAAGCTCGCCCACGAGCTGCTGTGCTCGTACCACAGAGGCACTACGGAGAGAGCTAAGGTTCAAAACGGACTTTTTTTTAGCGAGTTTTATCTGAAGATGTTGTATTGTAGATTTCTATCATTAAATTCATTTATTTCCGTGAGAGACTTTTCATTTTGAATGTTATGGACTTTTGGAAGGAAGTGTGCTCATTCATAATACTTTCAGATACAGTTCCCCCTCTGTTCCATAGGAAAGGAGGCTCACACATCTTTGAAATTCATACTGCTGACTTCTTTCCCCACAACAGATAAGTGCTGTGATTTTCAGGCTGATATCACTCAATTTGACCATTTAGAACAGGGGGAACGCATCCTGACAGCTTGGAATATTACTGTCAGATACCGTTCCCCCTCTGTTCCATAGGAAAGGAGGCTCACACATCTTTCAAATTCATACTGCTGACTTATTACCCCACAACAGATAAGTGCTGTGATTTTCAGGCTGATATCACTCAATTTGACCATTTAGAACAGGGGGAACGCATCCTGATAGCTTGGAATATTACTGTCAGATACCGTTCCCCCTCTGTTCCATAGGAAAGGAGGCTCACACATCTTTCAAATTCATACTGCTGACTTATTACCCCACAACAGATAAGTGCTGTGATTTTCAGGCTGATATCATTAAATTTGACCATTTAGAACAGGGGGAACACATCCTGATAGCTTGGAATATTACTGTCAGATACCGTTCCCCCTCTCTTCCATAGGAAAGGAGGCTCACACATCTTTGAAATTCATACTGCTGACTTATTACCCCACAACAGATAAGTGCTGTGATTTTCAGGCTAATATCACTCAATTTGACCATTTAGAACAGGGGGAACGCATCCTGACAGCTTGGAATATTACTGTCAGATACCGTTCCCCCTCTGTTCCATAGGAAAGGAGGCTCACACACCTTTCAAATTCATACTGCTGACCTATTACCCCACAACAGATAAGTGCTGTGATTTTCAGGCTGATATCATTCAATTTGACCATTTAGAACAGGGGGAACGCATCCTGACAGCTAGGAATATTACTGTCAGATACCGTTCCCCCTCTGTTCCATAGGAAAGGAGGCTCACACATCTTTCAAATTCATACTGCTGACTTATTACCCCACAACAGATAAGTGCTGTGATTTTCAGGCTGATATCACTCAATTTGACCATTTAGAACAGGGGGAACGCATCCTGACAGCTTGGAATATTACTGTCAGATACCGTTCCCCCTCTGTTCCATAGGAAAGGAGGCTCACACATCTTTGAAATTCATACTGCTGACTTATTTCCCCACAACAGATAAGTGCTGTGATTTTCAGGCTGATATCATTAAATTTGACCATTTAGAACAGGGGGAACACATCCTGATAGCTTGGAATATTACTGTCAGATACCGTTCCCCCTCTGTTCCATAGGAAAGGAGGCTCACACATCTTTCAAATTCATACTGCTGACTTATTACCCCACAACAGATAAGTGCTGTGATTTTCAGGCTGATATCACTCAATTTGACCATTTAGAACAGGGGGAACGCATCCTGATAGCTTGGAATATTACTGTCAGATACCGTTCCCCCTCTCTTCCATAGGAAAGGAGGCTCACACATCTTTCAAATTCATACTGCTGACTTATTACCCCACAACAGATAAGTGCTGTGATTTTCAGGCTAATATCACTCAATTTGACCATTTAGAACAGGGGGAACGCATCCTGACAGCTTGGAATATTACTGTCAGATACCGTTCCCCCTCTGTTCCATAGGAAAGGAGGCTCACACATCTTTGAAATTCATACTGCTGACTTATTACCCCACAACAGATAAGTGCTGTGATTTTCAGGCTGATATCATTAAATTTGACCATTTAGAACAGGGGGAACACATCCTGATAGCTTGGAATATTACTGTCAGTTACCGTTCCCCCTCTGTTCCATAGGAAAGGAGGCTCACACATCTTTCAAATTCATACTGCTGACTTATTACCCCACAACAGATAAGTGCTGTGATTTTCAGGCTGATATCACTCAATTTGACCATTTAGAACAGGGGGAACGCATCCTGACAGCTTGGAATATTACTGTCAGATACCGTTCCCCCTCTGTTCCATAGGAAAGGAGGCTCACACATCTTTGAAATTCATACTGCTGACTTATTACCCCACAACAGATAAGTGCTGTGATTTTCAGGCTGATATCATTAAATTTGACCATTTAGAACAGGGGGAACGCATCCTGACAGCTTGGAATATTACTGTCAGATACCGTTCCCCCTCTGTTCCATAGGAAAGGAGGCTCACACATCTTTGAAATTCATACTGCTGACTTATTACCCCACAACAGATAAGTGCTGTGATTTTCAGGCTGATATCATTAAATTTGACCATTTAGAACAGGGGGAACGCATCCTGACAGCTTGGAATATTACTGTCAGATACCGTTCCCCCTCTGTTCCATGGGAAAGGAGGCTCAGACAAGCATTAAAGACTTTTATAACATTCAACAAAAAATAAATAGTGTATACTAACTTTTTAGAACAAACTATTATTATTCAAATGCAATCAACACAAAATTAAATGGCAATATTACTGTCAGGTACTGTTTAAATCATTTTAAATGATGAAAATGTTTAATGCTACTGTAATATTAATACTTACTACTACTTAAAATAATCAAATAGAGAGAAAATATTCACTGTTCACTTCACAGAGCATATTTATTGGAATTAGCTGTAAACCAAACAAAATTGCATCCATCAACAACTTACTGCCTCAGAAAACTGGCACTTCAAACTCAAAAATTAAATGACAGTGCATTAAATTAACCCTTACATAAGTAAAAGTAAAAGTACTGGTCTAAAAAATCTACTTAAGTAAAAGTAAAAAGTAGCTGATTTAAAATGATCTTAAAGTACAAGTTACTAGTTACTTTTAAACAGCGGGAGGGGGCGGGGATCTCTTCTGTGTAGGGCATTATAGACAAGGGGATATCAATCTCAAACTAGTTTTGTTTAATTAATGCAACACCTTTACAAATGAAAGTGTAAAAATTAAACAAATCATGTCACCACACATGAATGGATGCATACTGTGTCATTATACTTTAGATACGTTTTTAAAAAACAATTTGGAGCAAAGATTTCACATCACATCAGAAGACAACAGCATCGATACAGAAACCTTGGTCTAATGATACATTTTCAAGAGATAAGTAGGCTAGCCTTAAGCTCCCGTTTCAGCAACATGGACGTACTAAACAAGAAGACAATTATTTGTGTCTGAAGAGAGTTTTATTTCTCTGTAGCAAAAACTTTGCAAATTTCAATGAAAATTCAGGGCTAAACAGTCCTTAACCTTTGTAAACAGGTATAGCTTAATGCACTACATTATCATCCCCCTTCAGCTTTGATGGATGTTTCCTCTGTAAACAAATGTTTTAATCATGTAAATCAACATTGTGTTCATTAAACACAGCGCATTTAAAATACTAACATTCATAGCTTAAATTCAAATCACATTTTGTCTTTTACATTATATAAATTGACAGTACTGAGCGCCGTCCAATATGGTAATACATTGACTCTGCATAGGAAAGCATACCTCCAGTCTTTCCCATACATAGACCATTGTGTGGCGCGGCGCCACAGAATCAACATCGAGCGCCACGAATTGATTCTGTCTTTTTTTTTATTTTTTTATAACGCGATTTTGAAATCTATAAATCGTTCCGTCCATTTATCTCCGCATAACACTCGTTCTCCCTGTCATTCTCATACACACACACACACACACACACACACACACACACACACACACACACACACACACACACACACACACACACACACACACACACACACACACACACACACACACACACACACACACACACACACGGAGCGAGAGCGACGATGTGGCGGCTCGTATGAGGGCCCCGACCAGCCCTGAGTGTGAGAGGCTGGAGGCCGTTGGTAAGAGGCCCAGGCCTGATACTGAGACTCCAGTGTTGGAGGCAGCTGGTATGGGGACCAGCCACGAGATTGAGACGCTGGAGCTGACGGTGTTTGGTATGGGTACCAGCTCTGTGATTGAGACACAGGAGCTGGGTGTTGACACTGCTCACAATGGGCTAGGTCAGATGAATAGGGGAAAGGAACAGTCCAACCATCATCTCCTCCAGCGTCTTCGCTGGAAACCTGAGTTCGGCGTCGGCGTCGCCGAATCACCGCCTCACCCTCACGGTTGTCAGGTTCCTCGAACTCCAGATCTGCATGCCCATGTGGAACCCGCTCAGATGTCCAGGGCCTCCAGGAGGGATTCCTCTGCCACGTGGACCTGCTGAGGAAGCTCCACCCCTTGAAGCAGAGAATCGCGGTCGGCCCTCTTCTGCCGATCCTGCAGCCTATTTGGGGGGGGGGATCAGAGTTTTTCACATTGTTTTTTAGTCATTATACGTTTTGAATGCATGTGCCTATGAATTTATAAGTCCTTTTGAAGGGAATATATGAAGCAGTAAAAATTAACTCACCAAGAAGAGACTGTTGCATTATTTATGGTCACCAGTACCAGGTTGGTGCTTTGCAGGATTTGTTGGCAATCCTCAATTAATTGTTTAATATGACCATACGTCATGACAATAGCCTGAGGAATTGCAAATGTCCTCCCCTTAGGGTCTTTTGGTCTATTTCTGCCTTCCTTGAACTCCTTGAAAAGCTTCAGTGCAACACACTCAGAGACCCTGGTGTAATCGGGTCTATGGGCAGCCTGGCCATGAACCATGAACAATCTGCGAAAAGGCAAGATAATATAACTAACATTGTGTGTGTACTGTAAACACAAAATGTGTGTGTTTGTTTTGTGGGTGTGTGTGTGTATATATATATATATATATATATATATATATATATATATATATACCCCTGTATGTTACATACAAATGTACAAACACACTTTTACACACATATATTACAAGTATATTAAATGTATATATACACACACCATTAAAGTGTATGTGTATGCAGTTAATTACACATGAACACACAGCTACACACATATACTTGAAGCTGATTGTTTGCAGGTACCTCTCGGCTGCTTGTTGGCCTGGAGCAGAGCCACTGCGTTTCCGAGAAGCTCTCCATGGCCCTGGCAAGGTCGTCTTCTTATTTCTTAGGGAGTACTTTGTTGGGGACTTGTCGATTCCATCCAGGCTGGAGTACAACCTCAGTATATCTGCTATTTCTTGGTTCGAAAGAGCAGTTATCGTCCGGTTGAGGCTGACAAGGTACCCTGCCAAGGCATCGACTGCCTCCCATCCGGGAATGCCTCTGGGATCACACCGACTATCCTGTCATATGAAATGAAAACAAAAACAGTTTGTATCGCTAAATTAAGAGAAACACTGAAGGAATAAGCATTTCTAATTGTCAGACATTAGCTACTTTACCGGAGTTCAAGTGATAGGCCCACTGTCCTCAAATGGGGAGCTGACAGGACTCTGAGATGCACCTTCACTTTCAGCCGTAGGTTCCTAAAGGGAATTATTTGAAAGAAGTGAATGAGAGTACAGTGAGGTGAACTTTGTTGTGCCCATGTAACACAAAGGAATTACCCTTATCAAATTAGATTTACAGTGAAAATGTTCTGATAGATAGGTCGCGACCCGACCCCGGATAAGCGGGTAACGATGAGGAGGATGTTCTGATAGATTATCAAAGGGCTATCACATCATTACCTGAGAAGAAGAAGGGAAAAGAATATCAGTGGCCTGAGGTATTGTCTCATCCGGAAACTCATCCTCCTGAACTTCCTCCGGCCCCTCTGGCAGGTTGGCGCCAATTGCGTCAGGCGCACTCAGCAGATCTCCTCTGTTGGACTGGGCCAGCAAATACTCCACCGCAATAAGCTCACCTGCCATAAGTAGTCACCAGGAAAAATAAGATTGAAGTAGAAAGAGTGAGTGTAACCATCATGATCTGGCAGTTTGGCACTAATAGAATATTGTTCAGCATCTGTTCTTTTGTTGCCATGAGAATCTTACCGGTAGGTTTACCCGGGGGTGTAAACTCTTGAAGAAGTGCACTTCCCAGGACTCTGTTGCTGAGGGCGTTCACACTGGACATCAGACGAACACCATAAATTCGAGTTTGTGACGTGACACTCATATTCAGAGCCTGCTGGGCCCGATTGATGTTCCATCTGGACAACCCCTCCAGCATATACATTTGCGTGTGCAGAGCATTACATCTCCACCCTGGCAAGAAAAAGGTATTAACGAAAACGAAAAAAAAGAATGTTAAAACAACTTGCATTTACATTAAGGCCCAATCCCATTTCTACCCCTACCCCTTCCCCTTCCCCCTTCCCCCTTCAAAACAAGGGGGAGGGGTAAGGGTAAGGGGTAAGGGGTAGAAATGGGATTGGGCCTTAGTCATTCAACAGACGCTTTTATCCAAAGCGACTCACAAGGGAGATATAACATTCAAAATACATTGCAACATGGACATTAGTGTAATAATAAATGCAGATTTTAATACTTAAGAGTAAGACACAGCTTAATCACATCTTGATACATTAACAAAGTATTTTAAATGTTAAGTGTTTCAACTTGCCTGGGATGAAACAGCATTGATGCTTATGAAAGCTCTCGAGAGAGGAGGACCCTCTGGCACATCTCAGGACGTCAAGTGCTTTATCCCCCTTCTCCAACTTTGATCCGGTGTTGATGTACAACTGTACACCAGTTGGATCTTGGATGCAGGGCAAGTGCTTCTGCTGCACCTCCCACACACGAGACATGCTCTCCTTGTTGATGAGCGATAACCCTGTGGTGTCTGTGAGGTCCCACATGGAGTCCAACAGTTGTTGGATGAGGGCGCGAGTCTCCTCAACCCCTTGCGTTTTCCTGCGGCAGTGCTTAGCCAGTTCGCTGGAGGTGATGCTCGCTAACACCTGGCTGTGGGTAGGATTGTGACCCGGGTGTTTTTTCACCAGCTCTGCCCTCTTGGCCTGCTGCAACTTTTCAATGTCTGCTTTGTCCCATTTGAAAATGCAGCTGGAAAGTTTTGAGCAGAATGTGCCATATAGTGGAAGGATGCTCAGTGGTCAGGCCATTGGTGAAACGCCTCATGAAATGAAACACATCCAGTCTCACTGTGAAGGTCCATGGACGAAACCAAGTGAGAACTGGGTTTCTCCCCTATAATAAACAACACGCCATAAATACAAGTAATTCAGATTGTTTCCAGTCAACACATTACCAATTTCATTAATATACTGCTAAAACTATTCATCAAACAACAAATTCATAAGAAACATCCCAGCACAAATTGAAGGCAACACACCTGACTCACTGCAGCAGTCCCTGTCCATGTATGGCATCTGGCTCTGGCTCACCAGCATCCCTGTACCTCCGGACAACGCCTTGGCACAGGTCATCAAGGCCAGCCCCCTCACCAGTGGTCAGCACTGAGTTGAGAACTTGGCCAAGTTCATTGCCGATGTTGCTCATCCACGTGGCCGTGTTCTCAATGCCACCTGCCAGCTTTTTAGTGATCTACAGAAGACATTAGCAAATCATTGGACATACTAATAAACACGAATGAGAACAAATTTACATCAGTTATCTTTTACCTTCTTGGTGGAGTCCAGCTTTAAGATTCTGCCATAAGTTGATGTTATAACACCGTTCAACTCCTCCAGGTGGCCAAGAACCTCATTCGTGTGGACGGTTTCAAACCACTGAGCCAGGGGCAGACGACTGAAGGTGGGTGGCTGTTGATATACAGGTTCGGACTGGGTGAGGACGCACGACTTTTTATGGACCTCACAATCAGTGAGGTAGTCTATAGTACGCCTCGCCCACTCCTCGCTGTGCACCTCCTGCAAGACCTGTTGCGAGTAGCTGGAGCTGTTCCCTACCGTGCGTGGTCGCAACATTGTGACACACTTCCTGTCCAGTGCCTGCTGTGTCGTTAGGACAGCAGGAAACTTGTTACGGTGGGAGGGATCCAGCTGCTGCAAGATCTCACTACTCCAAGGGCAGACAGGGATCATGCATTTGCTGCACCTTGGGTAGTCTCCACCTACCAGATAATATCTGGAGTCCACATCTATCACCTCTCTCACTTTTGTGTAAATGCCAGAGTGGTGCATCTTCCTTTTACACAATGTGCATTTAAGAGGGATGCTCCACATCCTCATTGGAGCCCACAGGAACATCCGCTGCCTAAAGTAGTGCAGTGGATCTGAAGGTGAGGTGGATCTAGTGGGGCTTGGAGGATGGTACCAGTTCTGAGTGAGCTTTTGTTTTAGCTGTCCTGTTCGGTCATATAGGATCTGTGCGATCCACTCCCGGTCAGCCTGATTTATGACTTTTAAGAACTGCTTTGGCAGAAAACTCAGCCAGTTCACTTGAGGAGGCCGCAGAGTTAGTGTTTGTTGTTGTGGTGCCGCCGGTGACGTCTCTTGGGCTATGGGAGGGACAGGAGCAGGGACGGGAACAACTGGTGGGTTGCTGTGTTGCTGCGGCGCCGGTGTTGTGTATAGTTCTGTTGGAGCCGAAACATCTATTGGTTCTGTTGCAGCACTTATCTGTTGTGGGGTAATAGGTCAGCAGTATGAATTTGAAAGATGTGTGAGCCTCCTTTCCTATGGAAGAGAGGGGGAACGGTATCTGACAGTAATATTCCAAGCTATCAGGATGCGTTCCCCCTGTTCTAAATGGTCAAATTGAGTGATATCAGCCTGAAAATCACAGCACTTATCTGTTGTGGGGTAATAAGTCAGCAGTATGAATTTGAAAGATGTGTGAGCCTCCTTTCCTATGGAACAGAGGGGGAACGGTATCTGACAGTAATATTCCAAGCTATCAGGATGTGTTCCCCCTGTTCTAAATGGTCAAATTTAATGATATCAGCCTGAAAATCACAGCACTTATCTGTTGTGGGGAAATAAGTCAGCAGTATGAATTTCAAAGATGTGTGAGCCTCCTTTCCTATGGAACAGAGGGGGAACGGTATCTGACAGTAATATTCCAAGCTGTCAGGATGCGTTCCCCCTGTTCTAAATGGTCAAATTGAGTGATATCAGCCTGAAAATCACAGCACTTATCTGTTGTGGGGTAATAAGTCAGCAGTATGAATTTGAAAGATGTGTGAGCCTCCTTTCCTATGGAACAGAGGGGGAACGGTATCTGACAGTAATATTCCTAGCTGTCAGGATGCGTTCCCCCTGTTCTAAATGGTCAAATTTAATGATATCAGCCTGAAAATCACAGCACTTATCTGTTGTGGGGTAATAGGTCAGCAGTATGAATTTGAAAGGTGTGTGAGCCTCCTTTCCTATGGAACAGAGGGGGAACGGTATCTGACAGTAATATTCCAAGCTGTCAGGATGCGTTCCCCCTGTTCTAAATGGTCAAATTGAGTGATATTAGCCTGAAAATCACAGCACTTATCTGTTGTGGGGTAATAAGTCAGCAGTATGAATTTCAAAGATGTGTGAGCCTCCTTTCCTATGGAACAGAGGGGGAACGGTATCTGACAGTAATATTCCAAGCTATCAGGATGCGTTCCCCCTGTTCTAAATGGTCAAATTGAGTGATATTAGCCTGAAAATCACAGCACTTATCTGTTGTGGAGTAATAAGTCAGCAGTATGAATTTCAAAGATGTGTGAGCCTCCTTTCCTATGGAAGAGAGGGGGAACGGTATCTGACAGTAATATTCCAAGCTATCAGGATGTGTTCCCCCTGTTCTAAATGGTCAAATTTAATGATATCAGCCTGAAAATCACAGCACTTATCTGTTGTGGGGTAATAAGTCAGCAGTATGAATTTCAAAGATGTGTGAGCCTCCTTTCCTATGGAAGAGAGGGGGAACGGTATCTGACAGTAATATTCCAAGCTATCAGGATGTGTTCCCCCTGTTCTAAATGGTCAAATTTAATGATATCAGCCTGAAAATCACAGCACTTATCTGTTGTGGGGAAATAAGTCAGCAGTATGAATTTCAAAGATGTGTGAGCCTCCTTTCCTATGGAACAGAGGGGGAACGGTATCTGACAGTAATATTCCAAGCTGTCAGGATGCGTTCCCCCTGTTCTAAATGGTCAAATTGAGTGATATCAGCCTGAAAATCACAGCACTTATCTGTTGTGGGGTAATAAGTCAGCAGTATGAATTTGAAAGATGTGTGAGCCTCCTTTCCTATGGAACAGAGGGGGAACGGTATCTGACAGTAATATTCCAAGCTGTCAGGATGCGTTCCCCCTGTTCTAAATGGTCAAATTGAATGATATCAGCCTGAAAATCACAGCACTTATCTATTGTGGGGTAATAGGTCAGCAGTATGAATTTGAAAGGTGTGTGAGCCTCCTTTCCTATGGAACAGAGGGGGAACGGTATCTGACAGTAATATTCCAAGCTGTCAGGATGCGTTCCCCCTGTTCTAAATGGTCAAATTGAATGATATCAGCCTGAAAATCACAGCACTTATCTGTTGTGGGGTAATAGGTCAGCAGTATGAATTTGAAAGGTGTGTGAGCCTCCTTTCCTATGGAACAGAGGGGGAACGGTATCTGACAGTAATATTCCAAGCTGTCAGGATGCGTTCCCCCTGTTCTAAATGGTCAAATTGAGTGATATCAGCCTGAAAATCACAGCACTTATCTGTTGTGGGGTAATAAGTCAGCAGTATGAATTTCAAAGATGTGTGAGCCTCCTTTCCTATGGAAGAGAGGGGGAACGGTATCTGACAGTAATATTCCAAGCTATCAGGATGTGTTCCCCCTGTTCTAAATGGTCAAATTTAATGATATCAGCCTGAAAATCACATCACTTATCTGTTGTGGGGTAATAAGTCAGCAGTATGAATTTGAAAGATGTGTGAGCCTCCTTTCCTATGGAACAGAGGGGGAACGGTATCTGACAGTAATATTCCAAGCTATCAGGATGCGTTCCCCCTGTTCTAAATGGTCAAATTGAGTGATATCAGCCTGAAAATCACAGCACTTATCTGTTGTGGGGTAATAAGTCAGCAGTATGAATTTGAAAGATGTGTGAGCCTCCTTTCCTATGGAACAGAGGGGGAACGGTATCTGACAGTAATATTCCAAGCTGTCAGGATGCGTTCCCCCTGTTCTAAATGGTCAAATTGAGTGATATCAGCCTGAAAATCGCAGCACTTATCTGTTGTGGGGAAAGAAGTCAGCAGTATGAATTTGAAAGATGTGTGAGCCTCCTTTCCTATGGAACAGAGGGGGAACTGTATGTGAAAGTATTATGAATGAGCACACTTCCTTCCAAAAGTCCATAACATTCAAAATGAAAAGTCTCTCACGAAAATAAATGAATTTAATGATAGAAATCTACAATACAACATCTTCAGATAAAACTCGCTAAAAAAAAGTCAGTTTTGAACCTTAGCTCTCTCCGTAGTGCCTCTGTGGTACGAGCACAGCAGCTCGTGGGCGAGCTTTTTGTGTACGCGCGCTTCCTTCGCTCTTCGGGTAATTTCGGACGGGGGCGGGGACTAGGGGAAACACATCTCGATGGGGAAACCGATCTCGACACAACACCGGCATATCCACTGCGTGTCCACCTCCAGGCCCCATTTAGAAATGTCAATCTCACTCCCCAGATGATGGCATTCAACAAAGGCATGAGTGAAGTGAGAGTGTCTGTAGAGTGGATGTTTGGAGACATCGCAAACTATTTTAAGTTCATGGACTTTAAGAAAAATTTAAAAATTGGGTTGAGTAGTGTAGGTAAACTGTACATTGTATCTGCTTTGTTACGAAATGCACTCACTTGCCTGTATGGTAATCAAACATCACATTTTTTTAAATTGGATCCTCCACACATTCGGGACTATTTTGCATGAGTATGTATGAATATAGTATGTAATGATAAGATATAGGTTACCTTAGGATATAATGTAAATAGTATGTAATGATAAAATATAGGTTACCTTAGGATATAATGTATACAGTATGTAATGATAAGGTATATGTTACCTTATCTCACCTTAATAAAAAAAAGAGCAATGTCCAGACATGTGTGTACAGTGCATTATATTCTGTTTTATTTATTCACCAGTCATCTAAAAATTATTTGCTTATATTATTATTTAATTAATGTAATTTTTTTATTTGGTGAGTATGCTCCAGTCCAGGTTCACTGCAAGAGAAAAAAAAACAAGATTTGTAAGACATGACAAGACAAAGTTTTCACAAGTAGAGTTCACGTAAAATGTAATAACATTGCTTTCATTAGAAGCACAGCAGACAGACTCTACATAGCTAGTGCTTTAGGCATTACCTCTTAGATCATTTACTTAATTTTTCAATAACAGCAAGCAACGCTTGCCCTTGCTGCTGCTGCTGCTGCAGGAGCATGGCCTGGGTAGCCTGCATTTGAGCCTGCTGTTGCTGCATCATCTGCATCATTTCTAGCATCTGCTGCTGTGCCTGTTGTGCCCTCCTCGCTTGCTCCTCCATCTCTAGTTTTTTTAAATCAAGCTCTTTCTCTTTTAGCGCTCTATCAATTGCGCTTCTCTCCCTCAAAAATGCAAGGGTGTCATTTCCACTTCTCCTATGCTTCCTGCAATCCTCTCCATCCTCACTCAGCCTCCTTTTCGTTTGGCCCATCCTCTCCATGGCCGTCTTCCTAGCCTCCTCTGCTTTGGCCCTGTCTGCCTCTATTTTTCCTCTGTTTTCATTCACTCCTCTTGTCTCTTCAGCTGCCTTCTCCTTCTCCGTTACCTCCTCAATTAATTGATCTATTTCTGTCATGATTATTGAGGTCCCTGAACTCCTCTCATCTCTGTTGTTCTTTTTAATGAATTTGTCCTGGATCAGGGCAAACCTCTCCCTCACAGACCTCTGAGACACCCTAAATAAAAGGTCCAGGGAACTATTCAGACGGTCTGCGATTGCAGACCAGGCCTTCCCCTTGTCCACACTCCCCTTCTTAAATCGGTATGGCTCCGACACTAGCACTTCTCTGGCAAGAAAAGTGTCTTGCCTCTCTGTCCATTCCATGGGGGCACTAGATACATTTGGGCAACTAGTTAACCAAGCTTCAACATATGACCAACTACACAGTTTTGGATATAAAATAGGTAATAGTTAAGATACCGGTGTTGTTAAATAGTTCTAATCAAAACTGTTGAGAATAGCCTATTTGTTAGCTACAACGTTAGCCAACGTTAGCCTGGCTAACTAACGTTAAGGTTACTTACTGTGTTCTAGCATCTTCTTGGGCAACGGAGGACATATCTATGAACAAACATGAAAATCGGTCAAATTAGCGGGTATCTTTAACAAATATACTAATAATCCATAAAGCTGCTAACGGTAGAATCAAATAAACACGAAATGACAGTATTACATACGATAAAAAACGTATAATTACCTGCTTGAAATGTAACGTAGTATTGAATACGGCAAACCAGTCGCTCTCCCGTAGTAGACTGTAACGGGACTCTCTAAATCGACGCCACTTCGACCTGGGCGGGACTTTACGTCCTACGTCACTCGCTATGGGTTTGCATGTGTGCGCGTAGCCGTAGCGTACGACACTGACGCTCGTAATCTGTAGTGCAAGGGAGTTCGAACTTCGTGCACAGATCCCTGAGACAAACGGCTACGCGCACACATGCACACCCATAGCGAGTGACGTAGGACGTAAAGTCCCGCCCAGGTCGAATTGGCGTCGATTTAGAGAGTCCCTTAAACTTATTGAACGTGCTGCTTCTTTGGCGCTATTGGGCAAGGTACGTCGCAAAAAGGGGTGGTGTAGGAAACATATGCTGGCGACAATTAGTTCCGCCCCAATGCCAATATAAATGGTAGGAACAAAAAAAAGTTAACAAATTAAAATATAGCTGCATGCAGCAATGTGGGTGTCAAGCGTAATGGGACTCGATAAGCTAATTCTCCCTGACGGACGTAATCGGCTGGGTGTCCACATGACGACCGTCTCGGTAATCAGTAACCTAATTCTGCAGGACGGACGCAATCGGCCGGGTGGCTACATGACGACCGTATTGGTAATCGGACGGGCCTAATCGGCTAGGTGGCTGCATGACGACCGTATCGGTAATCGGAACTGACATAATCGGCTAGGTGGCTACATGACGACCGTCTCGGTAATTGGTAATAAAGAAAGCAGGCAGAATGAACTACAGCATTATACAAGTATGCGTCAATGTTTACCAAATGGAAAAATGACCCCACCTAGAGGAACGGGCGCATTACAGTCTGCCCGACAGAATGACACAAGTACATAGGGGTATTCGGAACAATATCCCTTATGGCCCGTTCAGACTACACGATTTCAGCCCGATTTTGCCCCGATTCTTTCGTCGCAGACAAATTTGCGAATCGTACACGATTTTGACGGGTCGGCGACGAGACGAGGTCTTGTAATGTGACATGCTTGCGATCTGCGATGCTTTCGTCTGACGTTCGAAAACCCCACGACGAAAAGTTTGGCATGTCAGAATTTTTTGGGGAATCGCAGGACGTATCCATTGTTGAGATGAGGGAACCACGCCCCCAGTTGCGTGAGGGAAGCCCGCGAACAGCTGGAGCTCACGCGCAGTGTTTACCCACTGACTTCACTGCACTACGCTGAGTAGGAGTAACTAATGCAAAAATGAATGCGATCAATAACAAGAAGAATGCTAATAAAGAAAACGATAGAAAATAGAGCAATATAATGGAGACAACATTGGTGGAAATGTGGCGGCAGCAACGTCCCTGCATTTTCAACCCAAGAACGAGTCCACAATCTTTTCTTTTTTTTCTTCCTTTCCGTCTCTGTTCAGAGGACCGCCAGCATAAGGCCTAGTGCTAGGTACTCAGGACCCATTGTTGACGCTTTGTTGCTAGGCTACGTTGTTGCTGCGTCTACTTTGTATAGTTCATGTCACGCGCAACGCAACTACTGTGAGGAATTGCCGCATTGAGCAGATATAAAAACTACTGGAACCTTTATGACAAAAGTGTAAAAAGCATTTATGTTAGTTCCAAATCATAGATTTTCAAAATATCTTGCAAACGTGATTGATTCAAAATAGAGAGCATCGCACCCTCAAATCTTGTAGTGTGGCCAGTCTTACGACGAGACAAGGCCCGATTTCCTGGCTCTGAGATCGTGTAGTGTGACATGTTAAATCGTGGAGGAATGTCTGAGAATCTTGTAGTGTGGCCAGTCTTACGACAAGACAAGGCCCGATTTCCTGACTCTGTGATCGTATAGTGTGACATGGTAAATCGTGGAGGAATGTCTGAGAATCGTGTAGTCTGAACCGGCCATAAGAGAGACACAATGTAAACAAGCATCCGTTCTGGAGGTGATTTGTGAAGCATCTAATCCAGTAAGAATTGCAGTTTATATTGTAAGCGGGCGGAATGGTAAATATAGTCATTGTTGCATTAGACTTTTTAAGTACCGCTTGTCGCCACACGAGTGCAGTGTCTACCTATTAATGAGCGCTGTTCAGCACAACTAAAATTGATGATGCGTGTTCTGATTGTATGCAGTATGACAGATAGACATGATGATTTGATATGATTGATACGTATTTCCGGTTAAGCGGCTTTGCGGTCGAATTTGATTGGCTGTCGCAGATGTTTCCATGAGATATAATTTACTAGCTATACGGGGAGGTCTGATAGTATCATCAGACATTGAAAATTTGTATGAAACGGTTTTGAATTCTAAAAATCTATTCGATGTTTTTTATCAAGCTTGCCCTGAAGATCATGTGTGCCAAGTTTTGAGATGATTGGACAACATTTGTGATAGAAGGTTTTGAATTTGAAAAATCTATTCGATGTTTTTTATCAAGCTTGCCCTGAAGATCATGTGTGCCAAGTTTTGAGATGATTGGACAACATTTGTGATAGAAGTAGCATTTTGAAGGTTTTTGACATAAACCAAGATGGCGGAAAATCCATCATGGCGCAAAACGACGTCATTGGGTGCGTTGAACTCGGCTTGGCCCAGGGAATCCAATGATACCTTGTGTGTGAAAATTGGATGAATGGGTCGAAAGTTATTAACATGAATGCATGTGCAACTTTGATCTGTTGGTGGCGCTAGAGCTGTTGGGCTAGCGACCTGCAATTTCTCGCAACTTCATTGCTTGACACCCAATAATAGGAATTCATATAAAAACACTAGGTTGTCTCCCAACTTAGTTGCTTGGCACTAGGGCTGGCCCGAATTATTCGAATATTCGAATACTCGTTCGGAAAATGAGTATTCGAAGCGTAAATCAGTATTCGGAGCTTAATTGTTTCACGTACGTGACGTTACCAGAGCGAGGGAGGCAAACTATAAGCGACACCAAGCAGAGAAGCGAGAGAGGTGGAGGAAGAATAGATATCTTGTTTCCCTTTACTTTATAATAACATTAGCGGGATCTCGGGAGGAAAAGGAATGCTTAGTTAACACTAGAACAGCCGTCGAGGGGGGTCAAATGACCCCTGTGAGTTAAAATAAAATATATCTTTGCACTCGATCACGTTCCAAATCCCTACTTTCTTGACTTTTCCTAAATATGTCTGTTGTACCACCCTGTGTTAAAAAAATATTCTTTCAGACCGGGAAAGCTATTATAGAGCATTTTTTTATGTGTTCCTATGTAATTGTTTTCTTTCCAAGGATGCAATGCTCTTTCTTTGTCAGCAGAGGTCGCAAGGGGACATTCTGAAATGAATAAGATTGATATCTATAGGTAGATACACAGACAGACTTACAGACAGACAGACAGACAGACAGACAGACAGACAGACAGACAGACAGACAGACAGACAGACAGACAGACAGACAGACAGACGTTTATATATTTTTTATTTTATTAATATAATTAAAAAATAAATAAATAAAAGGATATAAAAATATAGAAGGATATAAAAATGAGTGGACACACTGTTCAAACTATTGCAATTTGCTACTATCAAATGCAAATTGTTACATTATTTTTGAATGAATAGATAAGTAAGTACCCTAGCATAGAGAATAGACACTGTGGGTGTGGCTGAGAAATCAAATACCATGTATTCCATCAAATTTGTAAACCAGCAGTTGGCTGAGTGGTTTAGCATTTACCCTGCCACTTCAGTCAGTGAATGTGTATCATTTTTATTAATCTTTATTATCTGAGTGGAAAATCCAATATTTTAGGACTGATTCATCATTAAACGTGTTTATAATAAATTTCTAGCGAGAAATATACTTTTTACTTGCATAATCTTCAGTTAGTGATTGTGTCTGATCTTTAGTTTTATAGTTATTAGGAAGATTTTATCGGCTCGCTCGCATGTTTCAACGACGTCAGGTTGCTACGTCCTGTCCTCGGGGGCCTGCCCTCGGGGTCTGACCGGGACAGTTTTCGGGCAGGAAGGGCCCCCCCTTCCTGCCCTCGGGGTCCGACCGGGCCAAGTTTCGGTGCAGGGGTCCCTGTTAGGCCCTTAATTTCAGGGCGGTACGACCTTCCTATCTCAAAAACAGTTTTTCCACCACATTCTGAACCATTACGTCTTGCAGGCAAAACTTCTGAGGGGCTTTGTCCAAATGACAGTCCATTTGGGAAAACTTTTTTTCTCTAAGGGCTAGAACTCCAAATATCGAATATGTCGTTCTCGGGGCCCCGGGAAATGTGTGTAAACATTTTAGCATCCCTAGCTATCTCGAAAAGGCCGGAAAAGGGGCTTGACCTCCAACAGTACAGTCAATGTACATAAGACAGAGGTTAATTTTTAGTCCCTATTTTTTGTGGGATGGAGGTGTACATTTGTGGCTTAAGGTGTGTAGACACAGCTGGCCTGTAGCCACGTTTTTGAAGTCTGGGGTCAAAAGGTCAGAAGGTGCCGGCACCACGGCGCTTATGAGATAACAAAAAGTTATTGTGTATTTCTCTCATAACTTTTTGTCATAATTAAAGAGAGGCCTGATTCTCAGATATGCATATTGGATGGCTAGGGTGTAGGTCTGGGAAGAACTTCAGGCCAAAATCTTGCAAGCGAGCCGCTGGGTGAGGTGCAACGAGATGGAGCACTTGCTGAGTCATTTCCTGTAGGGCTGGAGCCACAGGTTGAAGCTTATGCGTCTTTTGAGACCCCCTTTGATATATAAGAAACCCCAAGGTACAGGTTCTCGACTCAGTCACCTATTGCATCACTCCCTTTAGGGCTTCGGCCTCCTAATTGATCATTGTAGTATAATTGAATGCCCTCTTTCATATAGCCTATATGATACCTCCACAACTGGGACGTTGCAACAATTCTCCAAATCCATATGGGGAGGGGCGGGGGGATGCTTGTGGACCGTAGGGGTGTACACTAGACATAAATAGGAAGCAAACTCAGGAGAAGGAATGACCTCTCACAAATATTTATTTAATAAATTGTTTCAAATAACCCTGCCTCCTTAAATCAATGAGCTTGGTGTTTTGCTTTCAAAAATAGTAGTTATAGAAGAAGTCTAAACTGCAGAAAATAAAAACATCCAAGCTGCCTTTTAAAGGTTGGGTATGGGATTTGCGAAACGCCAGCAGATTTTGAAAATACACAACTCAAATGGTCCTACCCCCTCTCCTTCAACGCTGCCTCTGACTCCACCCATTCCAAGTACCTGGACGCGCAATCATGCACGAGCGCGAACAGAGATGCGCGAGAGCGAGCCAGGCTAGCGTAGGTTTTCGTTTAACAACATGGCACTACATTCAGCTGTAAGTTGCACCCAGTACCGCGGGAAGTAGGGGTGCTGGGGGTGCTGCAACACCCCCTGTCCGAGGCCCTGTCTTATCACAGAAAACGATCATTTCTAAAAACTCCGGCCAAAGTGGAGATTTCTGAAAACGCCGGTTATGTGTTGTCGTGTCAACGGGGAGAAACGAGATTTTAGGTTCTGAAGCGTCACATTATGCACCAGGAAATGCTTAACGTCATGTGAGCGCTCGCTGTACCGTGTTGGTCCGAATATAAACACAAACCCCATTGTAAGACGACCTATATTTGGAAAAAAGATTTGAAGACCAGATCTTGTTTTTATGAATAAATAAATTGTATTCATTGAAATAATATATGAAAATAAAAAGGCATAGAATAAAACACAGCATTGCCACTAAACAGTAGTGCAAATAGGCCGTACTGATGTGTACACCAAAGACTATTCCTGACACTCCTCTGCCCCGCTGTGTTCGCTCTGGCTGTGGTCGCTCTATAAAAGGTTATATGAAAAAGTGTGAGGGTAGCGGTGGTGCGCTAAACTTGTTCTGTGAGCAGCTGGATGTGAACCATGGTGTGAAGGAAGTGAACACAACGATCGACTTTCAACTGTGCGCGCATGCACTGGTGTAATTGAGCTGCGCTGCTACATATCTTTTTTATCAATGTAACGAGTTGCGAGTCTAGTGCAGGCTGAGTTTCCAGCACCCCCTGCTGAGAATACGTTCTCGCGGCTATGGTTGCACCAGATGTTATAAACATTAAACGGTCACATAAATCATTACTAATTTTAGAAAATGTATGTTTGTTTCATATAATTGTATTGGAAGTCCTGGTTTCACTAGGGTTGCCGCGGTGTGGACATTTTCACAACGAGTAATACACTCGTCTCAACACCGGTATTACCGAGTATAAACGGTATAAACTTTGAAACTAGGTCAACCGCCACACAAGCATCGGTTTTTAGACCCTTCTCGTCCTTCAGTTGCCGCCAACGTTCGAAAGCAGCGCCTAGGATTATTCTTGATTTCAGTTTTTCTCTTTCAGCGTTTTTATTATCAATTACTCTCTGAAAAAGAGTTTTCCTTCTCTTTGCTGGTGGTGGTGGTGGTGGTGGTGGGGATGGTGGCGTCTTGTCTGCCATGGAAATTGTCTTATACTGCTAGGTCCAAATGTGGATTAACTAGTTCCAGTAGCTACCGCAGGATAACAACAAACAGGAGCTTGCTCTGGGTCACGAGCTCTGGGTCACGAGTACTGCACGAAGGGGTCGCGCACGGGGAGCGGGGGAGGGGGAGTGCAGTACGACCGTTTGATTGACGTAGCCTACTTACTGTCCAATGCAACTCGGTGGCAATGGAAATGATTGGCTGGAGTTTTTCGAGCCCTGCCCGTTCCACAGATGATTGACTTGTTTAATTTTCATGTCAGTACTTCTAACTCAGTGGCTCTAAGCGGGTTATGATAAGGATTTCATGTAATTTTGCAAAAATGGCCAAAAAAGCGAATTCCATACCCAACCTTTAAGGATACCTTGGAATATCTGTCTATTTTTTAACCATCGGACCCTAGTTTACGACAAAAACAATACAATTGACGGCAGCTCCTTTGCCGCGTGGTTTTTAGTGCCATGTAAGGATTAGAGGGGGTGCGCGATAGCAACTCATCCCTGATTGGCTGGGACTTGGCGGGACTTGTTGGCTGGGACTTGGCTCGCTGGGACTTTGTCAGAGCTTGTGTGAAAATCATGAACGCAAATGAATTAAACGTTGTTATAAATCAACACAAATAATGTGACATATGATACCCACCTACTACACGGCAACTCTATAGCTACCTTTCTGTAAGTACAAACATTAGCTCACTCGTCTAAAAGCCCCTGTGAAACTGTTATATGTCACAGGGGCTACTGTAGTATTATGTTTTATAACGTTATGTATAGCGCATCGCTTTCGGCAGCTGGTGATTGTTTCCAAGTTTTTTTTTTCTAATTGTTTGTCCATCCATGTCTTGATATTTCCATTAAGATTCCATTCTGTTCTGTTTCTACAAGTGGTGAGCATTATGGCAGGATTTATTAAAAATTGCAACATTTGCTAGACCCATGTCAACATTGAGGAGATGGAGCTGCTGGAGGTTAGGTGTAGATGGATAAGAATAAACCGTATGATTTCTGATATTTGTTCATAGTGGTTCTGCCACACCCCACAACCAATTACATTATAGAAAGAAGGGCCATACCGTAGAATATTTTCGCGTAGGGCTACATGAATTTTAATATGGATTTTCACCTATCAATCCACCTACTACGCGGCAACTCTATAGCTACCTTTCTGTAAGTGCCAAAACAAACGTTAGCTCGCAATGCTAACTCGTCTAAAAACAAGTACTGTATAACATGTGTCACACTATTGATACAATGATTTGTGTTGATTTATAATAACGTTTCATTTATTTGCGTTCGTGATTTTCACAAGCCCTTTGTTTTCACAAGCCCTCTGACAAAGTCCCAGCGAGCCAAGTCCCAGCCAATGAGGGATGAGTTCCCTCATGAATATACCCGAGCTTCCCGCTACCACCCTGCAAAAAATAAACTTGCACCCGGGGGCGACGCTCACTTCCGGGTTGGCCAACATACGTCATCCCTCCACCACTCTATACTGTAAGAACACATGTTCAAGTGGAATGATAATGAATTAATTTATTCTTTATACTGTAAAGTAAGAAGATTATGCAAGTAAAAAGTATATTTCTCGCTAGAAATGTTATTAGAAACACGTTTAACGGTGAATCGGTCCTAAAATATTGCATTTCCCATTCAGATTATAAAGATCATACACATTCACTGATTGAAGATTATTCAAGGAAAAAGTACATTTCTCGCTAGAAATGTCATTAGAAACACGTTTAATGGTGACCCTGTCAAACAAATCAATAGACAATAGTTGCATAACGTGACGGCATCACCGTTGATAGATATTGATTTCCTTTTGTCTATATCCGACAGTGAGGGATTAACATGAATTTCTATCTGATTGACCCCCGCGTTGAAAAAACGACGCAAAAGGTATAACATGAATGTCTATCTGACGGACCTCCTGCTAGACCCATGTCAACATTGAGGAGATGGAGCTGCTGGAGGTTAGGTGTAGATGGATAAGAATAAACCGTATGATTTCTGATATTTGTTCATAGTGGTTCTGCCACACCCCAAAACCAATTACATTATAGAAAGAAGGGCCATACCGTAGAATGTTTTCGCGTAGGGCTACATGAATTTTAATATTGGTTTTCACCTATCAATCCTTCTACTACACGGCAACTCTATAGCTACCTTTCTGTAAGTGCCAAAACAAACGTTAGCTCGCAATGCTAACTCGTCTAAAAACAAGTACTGTATAACATGTGTCACACTATTGATACAATGATTTGTGTTGATTTATAATAACGTTTCATTTATTTGCGTTCGTGATTTTCACAAGCCCTTTGTTTTCACAAGCCCTCTGACAAAGTCCCAGCGAGCCAAGTCCCAGCCAATGAGGGATGAGTTCCCTCATGAATATACCCGAGCTTCCCGCTACCACCCTGCAAAAAATAAACTTGCACCCGGGGGCGACGCTCACTTCCGGGTTGGCCAACATACGTCATCCCTCCACCACTCTATACTGTAAGAACACATGTTCAAGTGGAATGATAATGAATTAATTTATTCTTTATTCTGTAAAGTAAGAAGATTATGCAGGTAAAAAGTATATTTCTCGCTAGAAATGTTATTAGAAACACGTTTAACGGTGAATCGGTCCTAAAATATTGCATTTCCCATTCAGATTATAAAGATTAATAAAGATCATACACATTCACTGACTGAAGATTATTCAAGGGAAAAGTACATTTCTCGCTAGAAATGTCATTAGAAACACGTTTAATGGTGACCCTGTCAAACAAATCAATAGACAATAGTTGCATAACGTGACGGCATCACCGTTGATAGACATTGATTTCCTTTTGTCTATATCCGACGGTGAGGGATTAACATGAATGTCTATCTGATTGACCCCCGCGTTGAAAAAACAACGCAAAAGGTATAACATGAATGTCTATCTGACGGACCTCTGCGTTGAAAAACGCCGACATTTTTTGCCGCGTTTCCACTGCAGGGTGCGGAACGGATCGGATTGCAAAGGTGCGGTAGGGAGGGGGCGGTATAGCCCAGGGCCCCGTTTCCCGAAAGCGTCGTTAACCTAAGTGGATCGTGAAGTGCGTCGAAAGGGCATCGTAGAGTTTTCACCGCGTTTCCCGAAAGCATCGTGGGGAACGAACGTCTTGAAAACGCTCGTAGCTAACGAGTACTCCAGGGGTGCTCGTAGGTACTCGTAGGACGCTAAGAGCATCGTCAGCTATAGCCTCAGTGGCGACACCATCGGACATTCCGTCTATTGGATGCGTTTTATTAAAACGCATTGCGCCTTTATGTTCTTAGTTTGGTAATTAATAAAGATTATTAATTAATTTATTAATAAAGATGTTCAAATGGCCAAAATAAAACGGGACAGTCCAGAAAATGTTTGCGCAGGCAGGGCACTCAAAATGTGTGAGAGAAAGTGGGGGGATTTGTGCAGACTGACATAGGCTACTCATAAAACGTAGCATAAAACAATGTAAAAAATAAATTAAATTAAACAAATTAAAAAAAATAAGAAAATAAAGAAATAAAAAAAATTATAAAAAACAAAGGAGCAGGCAAAAGGCTGGGATATGGTGGGGATTGGTCACGTTGACGGGAATGTTTAGTGACATGAGGGAGGGTGGAGGGGGTTAAAAAAAAGTCTAAATCATTATTCGACGCGCATGAAAACCAGCCGCGTAGTTATGAGGGAGGCCGTCCTCACACCGATCTTCCTCATCGTCATCGTCCTCAACGTCCTCCGGTTCAAGCAATGCCACCCCAGTCTTAGCTGCAATGTTGTGCAACATAGCCGTCACACAAATCACGGCGCATGACTTGGCTGGAGAAAACTGGAGCCCTCCGCCTGACATGTGAAGGCATCTAAAGCGCAACTTCCACCTCCCGATCGTGCGCTCAACGATGCACCGGGCCAGACGGTGGGATTCGTTGTATTCCTCATCAATACATACCTTACCCTATTTCCGGAGGGGCTTTTATAGCAAATGAAATTATCAATCAAGGAAACCCTTATGCGGAATCAGATTAAGTCGGCTCTCTTTGCTGCGCAAAGCATGTTTCAGAAATCAGCCCATTAAGATAAATGTAGTTGTCACACAAGCTATTTTTAATTTTTTGTCATATGGAATTATTTCAGGGGGGGAAATGCCGTGAAACGCACAGTGCATTCAGGATTAGGACTGATATATGTCGGTTTAAGCCTAATCAATTGTGTTTTAATGTCTTTAGCATTCATATAATTGCAGTCTATTTTTTTCGTAGGCTACTCTGCTGTCCTTGATGGGGATATATTTTAACCCTTTTTAAAACAATTTTCCTGCGACATTCCTGCGTCTCCCCCTCCTACGGAGCCCATTTCAGCACCGTGTCAGTAGACAGTTACAATCCTACGACGTCGTGAGTGCAGCGAATGCGCGTTCACGTTAAGAGGAGTTTCGGGAAACGCTCCAAAGAAATTATCGATGGATCGCAAGATCCATCGGGAGAATGATCGTACGAGCGAAGATCCATCGTTATCGGGAAACGGGGCCCAGCTCAGTTCCGAGGTCGCGTTTCCACTGCCGACAGTACCCTTTGTGGTAGGCCGGATGTCGATCGCCGCGGCAGCTACGTAAACATCGTAAACAACGTCTTCCTCCCAAAGGAATGCAGACGAACATCTCCACCTACTTGTTCGCCCAAGCAAGCGTTTTACGTGACATGTTAATTGTAAATAATAATTACCTCAAGGCTACTGTTTGTTTGTTTTTATCCCCGCGTCACCCGGAAGTGATGATTCTGTCGACCAATCAACGGAGGGGGTGTGTATGTGTAGCTAGAATTTCCCGGGACCCTTTCAGGCGTCTCGTCTCGTTTTCAGTACCCCAACGGAGGAGTCCTGAAAACGAGGCCAAAACGGGTACGGCTAAGTCTAGGTCACGCCCAATTTTGGCGGTGGAAACGCGACCCGATCCGCACCCTGCAGTGAAAACGCGCCAAAAAGGAACCAATTTTTCGTCGGAAATCGACGCCAGGGATCCGTGGCCATGCGTCACACATTTGACGAGTAGGGAGTGAGACTGTGTTGGGAATTCATACAAAAACAATAGGTTGTCTCGCAACATAGTTGCTTGACACCCAATAAACAAACAATGTGCGGCAGTTACAGTGACAGTGGGGCGGGGTCCTCTTGACACACCAGGGTGTGCACACTTTGATTCACACATGGAATGTTTCTCACGGGTGAAACATTTTGTGTGTTTTTGTGTGTGTTCATACGTGTGTTTCTGTGTGTGTTTGTATGCATGTTTTTGTGTGTGTTTTTGTGTGTGACAATTCACGTTGTACAAAGGTGATACATATGCACTAGCTGCGGTTGATGAGCATTTTATCATCATTCCATTTAATATATTCCAATAAAGTCTTATCTTATCTTAGGTGTCATTCCATCCAACTGATGGATGCCGAAAGGCATGCGCACGGGTGGGCAATGGCACCCCAAATATTCAAACTTCCCTCCATATCCGACGTCTCCATAAAAAGAAGAAAAGACTAAACAAATAGCTAACCCTTGTCCCTAAACTATAAAGCCAAAAACGTTTCATTGTTTAAGCTAATATTAAAGTGTTATAACTAAATAGAATGATTGTTTTCTTTTGGTCTTAGTAATGAAGACAGGGGGGGGGGTGGTGTAATTTGCCCTGATCAGATATTTCTCTCTTTGCAGTAAGTCTCTTCCCCATTGTTAGCGTTTCAGTGAGCTTGCTAGTTAGCATTACAAAATGTCATGGTTGTTTTGATTCATTGCTTCACATAGCATTTTCTTTTTTGTAAAGCTTCTCCAAATCTTCTCTCTCCCTCGCACGTGTCTCACTGTCATTATATTGCAAATTCAGCTGGTGTGTGTGTGTGGTCTAGCGAGTCATCCCAGCAGTCCTTCATATATCTCTCTCTCTATCTCTCTCTCAAAACGTTTACATATCAAGCCAAAGTTATGGATATTTTAAAATTATCAGATATTGATATTGATTTATATTTATAAAAAGCACAAAAATAACACAATTGTTAATATTTAAATACCATTTATTTAAAAAACACATAGGTAAATGAAAAAATCACTAAGGGCTGGAAATGGTTGTGATGTGGGGCTGGTTGTCAACCATGACCCACACTCAGAAAGCAAACACGCACCTCATTGTCTTCCACATACTCTCTCTCTCTCTCTCTCTCTCTCAAAACTGTACACACAAACTCACCTGGTTGTGATGTGGAGCTGGTTGTCAACCATGACCCACACTCAGAAAACAAACATGCACCTCATTGTCTTCCACATACTCTCTTTATCTCTATCTCTCTCTCTCTCTCTTTCTCTTTCTCTTTCTCTCTCTCTCAAAACTGTACACACAAACTCACCTGAGGCCAGTCTGTCCCTCGTACACCTCTTGAACGGACAGGTCTGGGTTGGTCCGTTCCTCGGACACTTAAAATACATTACGGTGACAGGATCAAATCAGCACCACAAAAGAAGAACTTCAAGGTAAGTTTAGTTGATCGCTCAGCAACTCACTTCAGCATTAGGCTTCCTTACCCTGAATAATGCTGTGGTACTGGTCGTATGAACCATTGGACACAACAATGTCAGCATTTTTTTATTTATGTATTAGGTGAGTTCATTTACATAAAATAATCACACAATTAGGATTATTCAGTTATGTTCTGTAACATATGTACCTGTTTGCTAAGAAGAAGAGGGTTAGAAGATTATAACATTTATTATATTTTCTAATCAATTAATAAATATATATATATTGATATATTGCATTTATTAGTTTTTACAGTTTCCATCTTATTGTAAAAGTATTGGTCTGTGTTATGTTTCTCTCTGACTGTCTCTCTCTCTCCGCAGGTGTAGCCACTCTAGCTCGTTGCGCCTGGTTAACAAAGCCGTTCAGATCCCGAAAGGCCATACCAACGGATCTCCCGCCTGGATAGTTTCGGAAATCCCCCGAACGGGACACTGTGTATCTTCCACTCAGGGCTCTCTCCGTCTCCAGCCCACCTCCTCCTCCTTCATCATGACCTCCACACACACATGCTCCCTTATTCCCCCCCTGGTGTTGTTCTCCTTCCTGTGGTCCTCAGCGCTCTGCTTCCAGCCTCTCTTCTCTTTGGTGGGAGATTCCTCCACTCACCTTGAGATCACACAGAGGGCGTTGCTCTACAAGTCAGCCGAGGTGTGCCGGGCGTTGGCCTCCGCAGAGGGCCGAGACTTCAGCCTGACGGTGGGTATTCTTATGGGAGCCGAGGGTCCTCACCATAGACATATATACAGTACATACAGTACAGACGCCGCATTGACTTCTTTGACCTGTTCTCGCCATAGTAGAGAGAGAAAGACTGGCCTTTAAACAAATATAAGGAAACAGGGGAGCTGCAGTTTTTCTGAGTGAAAAACAATTGTAGGTTTCCATTTCTGAACTGATTTCTATTTATCGTTTTTATATTCATATTAAATCATAATATATAGGAAGTATGTAAGAAAAATATATTTATAAGGCACATTTAAAAGCAGTTTTCACTGGCCAAAGTGCCGTACATGGTGCAAAGAAACATGTAAAAGAACACATACCACACACATAGAGAGTACATGAAAAACGTAAAAATAACAACATATCATAAAAGAGGAGGAAAGGCCAGGGAGAAGAGGTGTGTTTTGAGCCTAGATTTAAAAATGGTTACGGAAGGAGCGTCTCTAATTTAAGGCGGTAGTTCATTCCTAGCGCGTGGAACGTACGGGAGACCAATTCTACATGATCTAAGGGACCTGGGAGCTGATTGGTGGTGGATGAGCTCTAGGGCGGGGCCAGGCCATTTAAGTAGGGTTTTAAAATGAATTCTGTGCTGGATGGCAGCCAGTGGAGGGATGCTAGGATGGGGGTAATATGATCCAACTTTCTGGATCCAGTCAGCAGCCTTGCTGCAGAGTTCTGGACCATCTGAAGGCACAAGAGGAGTGATTGAGGGAATCCTAGGTAAAGGGAGTTGCAGTTATCCAGCCGTGATGTGATGAAAGCGTGCATTACTTTTTCCAGATTGGGAAATTATAAATGGGGTTTCATCTTAGCAATGACTAAATATATGTATAGGGCCCTGACTCTTAGGGTTTTCTTGGTCTGCAGTTCCCATCATTACTTTTATCTCTTTTTTATTTGTAGTCCTCTACTCCCCTGGTTTTCTTTTTACTTTGTAGCTATCGGTTCTCAGTTTTTAGTTTATCGGATCTCCAGTTTGTTATTTGCCCGCCCCTCAGTTAGTAGTTTACCCACTCCTCAGTTTATAGTTGACCCGCTCCCCAGTTTGTAGTTTTCCTGCTCCTCAGTTTTTAGTTTTCCTGCTCCTCAGTTAGTAGTTTCCCCGCTCCTCAGTTTGTAGTTTTTCCCCTCCTGAGTCTCTATTTTTCCCGCTCCTCAGATAGACGACAGCTTGACGATCTCCGAGGTGCAGCGGGCGTGCTCCACGAGCGGATCCACGCTCCTCTCGACCGACAGGTTCCAGACGGCCATCACCAACATATACCTGAGCAATGCCGCAATAGACGTGGTGCTGGCGCTGGACGAAAGGTTCCACTTCGACGACGAGGCGTTCCAGGGAGGACGTGATGTCATAACATTAGGTATAGGGGCAGGAAGTATGGGCTATAGGAGTGTGTCAGAATAATCTGTGTGCCATTTGGTTCCTTCCAGATTGCCCCCATATTCAACCCATTAGAATAACTGTTGAGGGGAGAATTTTTCTCCCTGTTAAACCATTTAGTGTAAATGTTTACCTTAACTACTGAGAATCTGTGCTTCATAATATAACTTCTAATTGTGTCCGTGATATCTACTACATTACCCATGAGCCCGAATTTAACGTCACTGCTCCAGACAAATGTCAAATTGGCCCGGCCTGGCCAGACTGGCCACACTCACACTGGCAGATTTGAGCACGGTTAGGTGCGAAAACGGCCACGGCCAGATGGCCTAGTGTGAGTGCACCCTAAGAGTCATTTCATTCATACTAATTCCTGCCATTACAAGACACTACGAATAAATCCCTACAACTGGTTTGAAGGAATAATCACAACAGAACATCAATGCAAAGGGTGGTAGGAACGGGTCTAGCGGTTCATTTCTGCTTATAGGCGTGTCTGCAGTGAAGGCCAGCGTGGAGCTGGGGTACTTTGTGGCTGGAAGGCTCAACCTGGGATTCGTCTGTCACACACTACAGGTGGGCTAGAGGGAGTGAGGGAAGGATGGAAGAGCCAGTGGATGGATGGATGGGGTTGGTAAGTTGGTGGTAGGTGGAGGGGTGGCTGGATGGATGGATGGGTTTGGTAAGTTGGTGGTAGGTGGAGGGGTGGCTGGATGGATGGGGTTGGTAAGATGGTGGCATAGTGGGGGGGTGGATTGATGCATGGAGGGTGGAGAGATGGAGGGAAGGGGGGAGGAATGATTGTTGGGCTAGGATGGGATGATGACTCGAGGTATGGTGAGCATGTTTTGCTGGTAGAGCCCCGCTGTAATCTTTAATTCTTCTCCCAGGACTTCTACAGCCACAGTAACTGGGTAGAGCTGGGGAACAAAGCCCCGTACAGCACCCTCATCAGGCCAGACCAACAGCTGGAAAACCTGGCAGGTAGGCAGCCCTCCTGGCCCCACAACTAGGGTTTGAAGAAGCATCACGTTTACACAAAGTCTTCATGGGCCAAAACAAACTGGGTGAACAAATACATAGGAGGATAGTAAGTGTTAAACATGGCAAAACAAGCCAAATGGTATTCCACCAACCAACGCCTTATAAGACTGCAATACACTACAGGTATAAAAGGCTTTACCAATAGTTGTTATCCTGTATTCCAACGATACCCACACTTGAGCAGTTTGACTCTTAAAAGAGGAATGTGTCTTTGGTTCAACACCATTCAAAGTTGAAGTGTTCTCCTAAACTCACACTAGGCTTGAGCGTCCCAACCTGTCGGAACTGCATCGACGGGGACTGCACCGACAACATCCTGCCAGATGTTCTGCAACAGGGACTCCTCACGTCTGGCTACTTCAACGTGTTCTCCTCAGCCAAGCCAGCAGGTACCCAACCACTAGACTGTTAGGTAATTTAGGACTTACCCTTTCATGGCGTCAACACCCAACCCACTCTTGACCCTCTCAAATGCCACTCACGGTCAGGCGGAAGACCCAATAGCACCTCATGAGAGGCCGACGCCTGGCACACCTGGGTAGAGCATCACCACCCATGGCATCACCATGCAGAACCCATTTTGAGCCAATCAGACCGATCCCAGCAGATCACGTCTGATCAACCCCACGTTTCCCCACCAGGTAAGTGCAGCCATGGTGGGGCGTTTGACTGGGCCAGCCGGCGGGACCCGGTGGGCGGGATCAACAAGGATGACCCCGGATCCCCCCACGGGGCCCTGCACCACCAGGCCGCCGCCCTGGCCGTCGACGCCACCGTAGAGCTGCTGGAGGACATCCGATTGGCGGTGGGGGACAAGAACTTCCTGCGGTAAGGCGTGGGGAACGCTAGCAGCTAAATACAATTGAAAAAATGCGAGCAATTTATCTCTCTATCGGCCTCTAGCTCTGGTTTCTACGATGTAGCACTGAGCTTATTTGGTTTATTTTATGCACCGAAACGATTCTTGCACTTTTTGAGGTATGTCTTCATTGTTGAATGCATTTACTGTAATTCTCTTTGGACAAAAGCTTCTGCTATTGTATATACATTAGATACATTAAATGTAATATAATGTAGCGTATGTAGTCTGCAAGTTATTTAAATAGCACTAATAGCACTAATAATCTGATAATCTATGTAATAGGTTTGCAAGGTTCAATTTCCATGTAATGTTTTTAAGGGAGTCTCCAGATACTGGAGCACACCCTTAGGTAAAAGTATTCAGAACATTGCGGTCTGCCTCAATACGATATACTACAAACTAGTGCTCAAACTTTGATACATTTTTTGTTATCTATATAACTTCTTATACTTAATAAATAAATTAATCTTATAATTGTACGTTTCTCTTGTAAAAGAATGTCTTTTAATGATTGTCCCTTAAATCTCTTTAAATGCTTTTCCTTAAATGTGATTCCTGCCTACTGTAAAGCGCTCTACATGGTGTCTGTATTGCGGCAGCCGCCATACAAAAAGACTTCCCCAGCCTTCGACAAGCCTTGAGGCTGGTAGTGAATAGTGGTTAAATTGGATCTAATAGTATCCAGCACCAGGAGCGTTGCGGCTGACACTTCAGGCAGCCATGTTGGGACACGTTTCAGTTCACTTTGGCTCGATCGGACAGCCGTCTGAAGCGAGCGAAGACGGAGCTGGTTTGAAATGGACGTGTGTGAAATTGCGCGACGCTTTCCGCTAACCCAGGGGTTTTGTTCTGAATCGGGGGTGACCCGAACCCTTGAGGTGGCTGTGTTCTACATCCGTGCTCCCCTGCTCTGCTCTGGCCCAGGTTGATGGGCCTCTCCCAGTCTTCTGTGCTGTGCTTCGTCATCGACACCACGGGCAGCATGAGCGATGACATCGCCGAGGCCAAGCGGGTGTCCTTCTCCATCATAGACAGCAAGAGAGGAACACAGGAGGAACCCTCAGCCTACATCCTGGTCCCCTTCAACGATCCAGGTCTCTGTCTGGCTGCCTGGGTGTTGGTCTGCCGGGCTACCTGTCAATCTGTCTGTCTGCCTGTCTCACTGTCTGTCTGCCTGTCTCACTGTCTGGTTGTCTGTCTGTCTGGCTGGCTGTATGACCAATTTCAACCAACCGTAACCATGAAACTAATATTCATTCACCTTTGTGATGTCCAGGTTTTGGCCCGTTGTTCATCACAACAGATGCAGATGTGTTCAAAGCAAACATCAACCGGCTGACAGCATCTGGAGGAGGAGATACACCAGAACTCAGCCTGTCCGGACTGCAGGTGGGACTCGTATATTATATATATACATATATATATGTTCCATATATTCATATATTCATAAAATCAATACGATTCAGGATATGTGGAAGCATATAGATAGACTGCAGATATTTGGGTGCAAAAAAATATTCTGGTGTGGACACACCCAATCCATTAGAGATATTATTAAGACAAATATCTAACTGTTAGGTTTGCAATTGTTAGTTTAAATATCAGCCTCCCATGTACACGGTCCAAATGTATTGGTAGATGCCGTGAAAAGGGCATCTACCAATAAATCTAGTGTACTTATGTTTTAAACCCCCCACTGTTTATGAAAGCAGTATCAGCCATGAAAGGTTACTAGCTTGGTGCATTCCTACTGATAATGGGAACAAATACTGACTGAATACTGAATCGTTTTTAGGACTAAAAAGGTAAAAGCAGTTCATTCATGCTGTCACTAGAGTCTCGGCAGTGTCCCATAAAATAATAACTCTGTAGCGAGAAGAAAATTTGATGGAGCTGTTTGAAACAAGTTGCTTGTTGCGTCTTTTGACGTCTTCATTGTTCTTTCATTAATATTTTTCTTTCTTCTCCATCTTGAGTACCTGATGGTCTGTGAGGCATGCCAACTACCTTCTAACAAGTTTTCATTGGTCCGTGTTTCCTGTCCCTGCGACCAGCTGGCCCTGGCGGCAGCTCCTCCCTCCTCTGAGATCTTCGTCTTCACTGACGCTCCTGCAAAAGACACACACCTAAAAGGTGCCATCACTGCCCTCATAGAGAGCTCCAAGTCTGTGGTAAGTCTGGCTGTCTGTCTGTCTGTCTGTCTGGCTGTCTTATCCGTGTCTCTTTGTTAGTGGTTCATCTGTGATTGCATGGGGCACTGTTGATTGTCCAACTCCAAGACTGTACTTTTTCATATTGTTCCCACTTCCAGGTGACCTTCATGTTGACAGATGTAACGGCCAGTCGACGGCGCCGCCGTGAGGCTCAGGGAGGGACTCTGCGGGTCATGAGCCAATTAGATGTCCAGCTGTACCGGGAGCTGGCTCAGGCCTCTGGAGGACTGGCCATAGAGGTCACCAAGTCAGACCTGACCCTGGCCACTAGCGTCATAGAAGACTTTTCAGCCCCCGCTGTGGTACGATTGTAACCTAGAAACCTGCGGCACGAACACAACTTGGCGGGGGTAGAACAGAAACCAAACAAACTGCAGCATAAACGTAACCTGCCAAGCAGTGGTTGCTATTTTGGCAACCTAGCTACATGTACAATAGGGGAGATTTTAACAGAAATCAATTGTATGTTTGTAACCTAGTAAGGTTTTGGAAAGACATCAACCTTGCAACCTTCGGCAGTTCAGTTACCTATCAACCTGCAATACCAGCACAACCTGCAGTACAAACAATTTAAACCTGTTTCAAACCACTTGAAAGAAGGTGCTTGAACACCTTGCATTGCAGCAAGTGTAGACTTTAGCTAGCACTCGCACAATGAAGCCTACACATGAAGGTTTCTGCTATGTGCAGAACTTCATACTGAACGGTACTCCATTCAGTAGTGGACCAGATGAGCAGTGTGTTGAGCTGAACCCCTGTTCTGTTGCTCTCACTATGGCAGGTCACACTGATCCAGGCTATAAGGAAGCCAGGGAAGCCAGACACCTTCAGCTTCCAGGTGGACGGATCCATGAGAAACCTGACTGCCTATATCACAGGAGCTGCTTCCCTCACCTTTAACCTCACAAGCTCCTCAGGTACCACGGCATGTCTGGGGAGGGGTAAGGGGTATGAATGGGATTGGGCCTTAAATCTGGAGCACTTTTGCCGGCTCTGTACTATACTGTGTGTACCTGTTGTGCAGGTACCTCCCAGGACTCCAGCCAGCCCAGCGGCCCATTGGGAACCTTCTCCACCGTGGGCAACCTGAGACGCTTCAGCCTCCACACTGACAATCAGACGGGATTATGGGAGATAGCGGTTAATTCCAATGATCCCTACTCGCTCAAAGTCACTGGTAAGATTTTCAAGCCCACAATTGGCCCACAAGCCATAGATTATCAACCAATCAATGAAGCATTAGGGTGTAACGGTATACATCCTGTCTACTCAGCATTTCATTGATTGGTCAAGCCATTTTAAGCCATTCCGATCCAGATGTCCCACTATTTAAGCAATGGGCTATGTCGGGCTGGGTCTGTTCCAGGTCAAAGTTCAGTGAACTTCATCTTTAACCTGATGGAGGTGCATGAGGGAGGCCACGGGGGCTACAGTCTGAAAGAGGGCCGCCCGCTCACAGGTGAAACCCTGCTGTCTCCTCCACTGGTGTGGGAACCAAACCTTCAAGGAAATGAACTGGTTTGTGTTCAAACTGGTTGGTTGGTCTAACTGGTCTGTGTTTCTGACTGGTTGGTTTGTCAAACTGGTTTGTATTTCTTACTGGTTGGTTTGTCCAACTGGTTTGTATTGCTGACTGGTTGGTTTGTCTAATTGGTCTGTGATTCTGACTGGTTGATTGGTCTAACAACTGGTTTGTGTTTCCGACTGACTGGTTGGTCTAATTGGTTTGTGTATCCGACTGACTGGTTGGTCTTATTGGTCAGTGTTTCCAACTGGCTGGTTGGTCTAATTGGTCTGTGTTACCGACTGGCTGGTTGGTCTATCTGGTTTGTGTTTCTGAATGGTTGGTTGGTCTAACTGGTTTATGTTTCTGACTTGTTGGTTGGTTGGTCTCATTGGTCTGTGTTTCTGACTTGCTGGTTGGTCTAACTGGTTTGTATTTCTGACTGGTTGGTTGTTCTAATCTGTCTGTGTTTCTGACTGGTTGGTTGGTCTAACTGGTTTGTATTTCTGACTGGTTGGTTTGTCTAGCTGGTTTGTGTTTCTGACTTGCTGGTTGGTCTAACTGGTTTGTATTTCTGACTGGTTGGTTGTTCTAATCTGTCTGTGTTTCTGACTGGTTGGTTGGTCTAACTGGTCTGTGTTTCTGACTGGTTGGTTGGTCTTATTGGTCTGTGTTTCTGACTTGCTGGTTGGTCTAACTGGTTTGTATATCTGACTGGTTGGTTGTTCTAATCTGTCTGTGTTTCTGACTGGTTGGTTGGTCTAACTGGTTTGTATTTCTGACTGGTTGGTTGGTCTTATTGGTCTGTGTTTCTGACTTGCTGGTTGGTCTAACTGGTTTGTATTTCTGACTGGTTGGTTGTTCTAATCTGTCTGTGTTTCTGACTGGTTGGTTGGTCTAACTGGTCTGTGTTTCTGCCTTGTTGGTTAGTCTAACCGGTTGGTTGTGGCATGTTTTGTCTATCTAAATTCCATTGTAGTTTGTGTCCAGCCGCTGAGTCTCAATTTCTCTTTTCTTCTCCAGGAGGCAATGCTAGCCTACTAGTGACAGTGACAGGAAGTGACGCCGCAAAGCTCACTGAGGTCACTCTGGTCGAAGGCTCAGGGTCACGCCAGGTCAATGGATCAATTCGGGTAAAATGCGGAATTGGAGTTTCCCACTTTTTTTTCTCTCACTTTTTCAAACCACTGAGCGACCCTGACTCGTGTATAAAACCTCCATGCAATCAATCCTCAGTCAAGTGTTTTGGTTCCTGCCCTCCACAGGCGCTGGGCAACAGTAACTACCTGGTCACCTTCCCCAACATGCCAGAGGGGGAGTTTTCGGTGCGTCTGAGGGGCGAAGAGAGTGCTAGCACCACCTCAAGATCCACGTCAGCCCCCGGCACCTTCCAACGCCAGGCCAACACCCAGATCAAGACTTCCAGCATCTCCGTCTCTGTGAGCACTCCATCTCCTCCTGACCAGCCCAACCTCACCACCACACCCCTCCAGTGTAGCCTCAGTAACTCCAGCCACTCACGTGCTAACACCCAAAAATTGTCCCATCGAATGTAGTTCACTTCTCCTCTTCCACCACTGCATAGAACCTCTGTATTTATTATTAATTTGTATTTGTGTTGTTGTACTTCTTGCTGTGCAGTCTTGCTCCGTGTGTGCTCCCATGAATCTGTAAAGCGACCTTGGTGTGAGAAAGGCTCTATATAAAATAAACATATTATTATTATTATTATTATTATTTAGTAGTGGTGACCAAACAGTTGCTTAGAATAACCCAAGTGTGAGCGGGCATCCGAACCAGCTCACCCTGAATGTGTACTTGTGTGGTTAAAGGTCCAAGCCAACGCCACCTCATTAGAACCGGGCTCCACCATCTCAGTCCCCTTCACCGTCTCCTCCACCGCCGACGGGGTGGTCAACGCCAGCGCGACCGGCACGTACTCTGTGCGTGTCAGCAACGACCAAGGTTACACCAGCACGGCGCCTGCCACCGTAACCCTGGGCGACGGGGGAAAAGCCAACGGCACGGTGGAGCTGACGGTGCCAGGGACCGCGGCGAGCGGGAGCGCCGTGACGCTGACTGTGGAAGCAGCTAAGGACGCCGACGTCAACTACTCTGTGCTGAGGCTCGCATTGGCTGCCAAGGTAACTCCTCAACCTTCAGATTTTATGTCTATTCAAGCCAATAGTTGTTCTTATTTCGGCAATACGTGGTTTGGCTAATGTCTGAGTGTTGGATAATTTATTTCCCATAAATCACTAACTTTAAATATTTGTCCCCGGCCGCAGGTGACGGATGTCTCGGGGCCCGTGTGTCAGATGATCTCCATATCAGACGCATGTCCCTCCAGCTCCGCCCTCTGTAGCTCCGCCCAGTGGCAGTTCTCCGCCCAGTTGACAGATGGGGCAAACGGAACCGGCATTGACTCGGTCTCCGTCCGCCAGGGGAACGGGACGCTAAACACCAGCAAGCAGGTTGGAGCAGCCGGAGAGAACTTCACCATGGTTACCTTCAGTGCCTCCTGCTGTGCGCAGACAGTAGAGCTGGTAGCTGTGGACCAGGCGGGGAACGTGGGCACTTGCAGGGGACAAGCGAAAATCGAACAGCCCACCACGCTGGCGCCGCTGCCGGGCATTACTACTGCTAGTGCAGTTCAAACAACGTCCACCGGGTGGCGCCCTATGACTATGTCTTCGTTTCTGTGGATTGGTGTCGCCGTCTCCCTCCTCTCGCTTTGAATTGGGTTAAACGGTTACATTTTTGGGGCTGTAGGCATACTGGATTTTATCTAAAGAAAATACTATTAAGTTTGATCACCCCTTCACTTAACATAGTCTTCTGTCCCCTGCTATGTGCCATTTATGTTAGACTCCACTTTTTCTATTAATCCTAAAATGTCCTCTTTCCTCCTCACCCCTCCTTCCATGGACCTGCCCTTTAGGCCTACTCTGTCATCTCCTCGCTGGTTATCATAGACAACCACCTTATAATAGTCCCATTATAATGTAACCAATCAGAGACAGCCTAATTAAAATCAGTTACATATTATAACCATTCAGAGCCCCCTAAATGATAATAGTTTCAAAATATAACTAATCAGAGTCAATGAAGTTATAATAGTCCTTTTATAATCTCACCGATCAGAGGTAACCACATTATAATAGTTCCATGATATAACAAGAGGCAACAACGTTTATAATAGTCTCATTATATTATGACCAATAATAATAAGAAACCAATGACCAGCAGTTACGGTATAATTTATGCAATGAAGTAGGCTACTTTGTACAGGTTTTACTGTTCGGAATGTCATGTTTTGTCTTTATTATGTTTAGTGTTTTTTTCTCCCCCTGTCCATCAGATGTTAACGTTCCACCTCACTTCGCAGTTCCTGTCACTCCCGTCTGCAATCACTTAATTTCCCTCACCTGAGCTTTTCCTGGCAATCTTTCCACCTACACCTCATTCCTCCATTAGTCTCTGCCTTTCACCTGTTCTGGTTCTTCGTTTTTGTCATGCCCCTTGTTCCTCTTGGTTTCTAAATTGTACGGTTTTATTTTGTCTTTTCATGAAATGGAGATCAAGGATCTTGATTAAAGGCTGTTTTTTGTTCCGTTTTCTGAGTTGTCTGCAATTGTATCCTATCCTCCTCCTTGTACATGCTGGCCCACCATCACCCGACCGGCTGGTGTGCCTGGTTGGTTTGAAGCAGGAAAGTTCCCAGGCATCACCTCGCACAGTGGCGGACTCATACTGTTTGAAGAGCAGGGGCGAAAAAATGAAAAGGGCACATTCTGGACAACATGGGGCCCCACCAGCGGACACAGTGGCTTTTCTTACTTGATGTTGTTTTGTTCCCCCAACGGAGCCTTAAAGGCAGCGCTGCCTGGAAGGTCCTATCCCCTAACCTTAGCAAGCGCTGCCTAGAAGGTCCCATTCGGGGCACTTGTTACATCTTCATGTAGCACTTAATAGAATAGTTGGGCTCATAATTTAAACGGGGGGTCTGGGAGTTCTCCCCAGAATTTTTTTTGCTTCAAAGACACTGTTTCCCCTTATTCTAGCGACTTTATAAACACCAAAATGAGTTGTTAACATCATTGTGCACTTTCACATTTCAGCCAAAGAAAGGAGGATGCCTTACTGCTTTCATCTTTACTAACATTTAAGTAAAAATTAGACTGGAGAAAATTCGATGTGCCGCTACCATACAGTCTTTGACCGCTGACAGCCAGCTACGGAAACATTTAAGGAAGTTTCCTTCATGTTGAGGTGATAGCTGACCATTATCGTCTCTCTTGCATGAAATGACCCACACTTGAATGATCTTGAACGCTCAAAAAATGTATATACATTTTAAACGGATTATGCAAACTGAAAATGTTAAGTTTTTCTAACTTGGCATCTAAGGGCACTAGAAGGGCACTAGAAGGACCAGACGGGCACAAAGGCACTATCAGGGTACTAGAAGGGCACTAGATGGGCAGAAGGGCACTTGAAGGACCGGACGGGCAGAAGGGCACTACCAGGGTACTAGAAGGACACCAAACGGGCAGAAGGGGACTATCAGGGCACTATCAGGGCACTATCAGGGTACAAGAAGGGCACTAGAAGGGCACTATCAGGGCACTAGAAGGACCGGACGGGCAGAAGGGGACTATCAGGGCACTAGAAGGGCACCAGACGGGCAGAAGGGCACTATCAGAGTACTAAAGGGGACACTAAAAGGGCACCAGACGGGCAGAAGGGGACTATAAGGCAAGATGGCCGCCGAGGAGCAGCCACACAGTTTGGCAGGTCATGTGGGTCTGCGTCAAAAGTCATGTAAATACAAAAAAGGACCTCGGTTTTTGCCATCAACAGTTCTGTCTATCGTCTTTGTAACTTTATATCTTCTTCTGAGTTTGACCTGTCCAAGAAAAAGGGATGATTTGACCCTGCTTCAAGCCAAATGGAGCCAACATGCTCTGTATACAAGAGTACTGGACCATGGCCATGCTAGGCCACCCCCAGGTAAAGATGAACAATTAGTCACAACTAGTCCCTTTACGGGAATTGTTCACCTCTTGATGATACTGCTCTTGGCTGGTGATGTTGAAGTAAATCCTGGGCCTCAGCTCCTTTGTTCTGATTTTTTGGATGAGCCACAACCACAGCTAATTTGCCCACCATCACAGCTACCTAGGCTACTACCACAGTTAGCCTTATCATCATTGCTAGCTGGGCCTCTACCACTGCTAGCTGGACTACCACTACACCAGGCCGGGCTCCCACCACCAACAGCTGGGCCTCCATCAATACTAGCTGGGCCTCCACAAATGCTAGCCTGGCCTCCACCACAGCGAGCTGGGCTACCACCACTGCTAGCTTGGCCTCCACCAATGCTAGCTGGGCCTCCACCAATGCTAGCTGGGCCACCACCACTGCTAGTTTGGCCTCCACTACAGCTAGCTGGGCTACCATCACTGCTAGCTTGGCCTCCACCACTGCTAGCCGGGCTTCCACCACTGCTAGCTTGGCCTCCACCACTGCTAGCTGGTCTACCACCAATGCTAGCTGGGCTACCACCACATCAGGCCAGGCTCCCACCACCACCAGCTGGGCCTCCACCACTGCTAGATGGGCCTCCTCCACCACTGCTAGCTGGGCTACCACCACTGCTAGCTGGGCTACCACCACTGCTAGCTGGGCCTCCACCACTGCTAGCTGGGCTACCACCACTGCTAGCTGGGCTACCACCACACCAGGCCAGGCTCCCACCACCACCAGCTGGGCCTCCACCACTGCTAGCTGGGCCTCCACCACTGCTAGCTGGGCCTCCACCACTGCTAGCTGGGCCTCCACCATTGCTAGCTGGGCTACCACCACTGCCAGCTGGGCTACCACCACACCAGGCCAGGCTCCCACCACCACCAGCTGGGCCTCCACCATTGCCAGCTGAGCTACACCAGGCCAGACTCTCACCACAACAGGTTGGGCTCCCACCACAGCAAGCTGGGCTTCTACTACACCAGGCCAGGTCCCTACCAGTGCCTGCTGGGTCTCCACCAGCTGGGCTTCCATCATACCAGGCCAGGCTTTCTCCACCTCTAACTGAGTTCTCACCACAATATGGGACATGTTCACAAAATGTGCTACAACCTCAAGTAACTCATCCAACAAAGAAAAAACTAAATTCGCTAAATCCGGCAATTAAGAAGCAACACAAAATGCCTTTCTTTAAAACCCTTAATAATGCCAAAACCATTTGGGACTCACAATCTAAACCAAGCGGAATTCTACTGGGCCATATTAACATTCGCAGCATTGTCAACAAAACTGAGCAAATGGAACATTTATTGAGTGACTCTAATATTGACATACTTGGTGTATCTGAAAGTTGGTTGACACATTCATCATCTACAGCAGCTATCAGTATTCCAGGATATAATGTATTTAGAAAAGATAGAGAAACAGGGCGAGGAGGGGGAATATTAATCTATGTCAGAGACAAGTTTAAATGTGAACTAATAAGGTGGCCTAAAGAAGTTAATGTTGAGTGTATTGGTCTTAATATATCACTTAGTTCTGCAATGTATTTTACTGTGATTTGCGTGTATCGACCTCCTTCAGCAAAGGATGTATTTTATGACCATCTTAAGACAATTTTAAATCATTGCAGCTCTAAAAAGGAAATCACCATTCTTGGTGATTTTAATATCAACTGGGACATCAAGTCAGATAGGAAAAAAATTAAGCAGCTTACAGACAAGTACAATTTGACGCAAATTATAAAAGGACCAACAAGGATAACAAATACGTCACATACAACAATTGATCTAATATTTACTAATAAACCTGAAAGAATTTCTAAGACTTTTAATCTATTATCTGGCTTATCAGATCACAATTTTATCCTGTACTTGAGGAAAATTAAGAGGACGCACCTAATGGCATCCACTAGAGGTCAACAATACTATTTCATACCCAAAAGCCAGCAACAATTCCTGAATGAGGAAATCCAAAATGTAGATTGGTCTAATATTTTAGAAAATAATGACATCGAGGCCAGCTCAGATAGTTTCATTAAAAAATGAAATGACATTGTAACGCATTTTACAAAAAAAGGTAATTCCAAGCAACGTAAAAATGCTCTGCCCTGGTTGAACAATGAAATTATTAAATTAATGAAAAGTAGAGATAACGCTTTAAAGCAATCTCTAAGAACAAGAACTGCAAGTGACAGACACATTTTTACATCACTACGAAACAAAGTTCTGAGGATGACTCGCAAATTGAAAGCTGAGTTCTACATTGAGACGATAAAAGGGGCAAATGGTAATGGAAAGCTAATATGGAAAAATTTAAATCAATTATTGAGACGGGACAAGTCTAACTATCTAAGTGATCTACAGCTCCAGGTAAATGATAAGCTAACTAACAATCTAGACATCATTGTAAATTATCTAAACAGATTTTTCATTAGCTCAGTTGAGGAACTGACAAAGCACTTTAACTGCTCGCAGAATCCTCACAATCCTGTCGATGCAAGCAAACCAATGTTTAGCATTGAAGAAATATCTGTCCTGGAGGTAATACAAATAATCTCATCCCTAAAAAGTTCAAAGGCCAGAGATACATTTGGTCTTACTAGTGACTTTTTGAAAACCCATAAAGAGGCTGTTGCTGACCCAATTGCACATCTTGTAAATCTATCCATAAAACAAGGAGCGGTACCATCAACATGGAAGATTGCTAGGGTCGCCCCAGTCTTTAAAGAGCCCATGCCATTAAAATCAAATTTTTCCTGTTGTTTGTTAAATAACATAGGTCTGATTAAGTTTGTGAGCTGTGGTAAGTTTGAAATCTATGCAGTTTGTCTGCTGAATGCAATAGGCAATGAAAGGAAAAAGGCAGAAGAAATGAGCCGATCTGGATAAGGTGACACTGTGACGTAGCGTTGTCAAACTATTATTCATGGCCCTGCCCACTTGGTTGGTTCGTAACCACCCACAAGAATTCTGAAGGAGTCGTGATTGAGCTAGTGCTAAATGCTAATACGTGTATGGTAGTTGCTTAGTTCGTAGTAACAGGCTAGTTACAGAATTTTGAATGCAATGGCAGAACGACATCGAAGTACATGAACTGCGACATGCTGCCTGCCACCGGTTGCCGTGGTGCCTTGCGCCGGCAGCAGGCAGCAGGCAGCGCGCGGTTCTGTCTACTACAGATTGATGTGGAAGTGGAAGAACCAGAGACGTCGGAGAACCCGACGAAGTCCTTTGTGATTCATTATATCGTCTGGACGTGCACACAGCTTTTGGCCGTGATAATATGTATTATTTGATATAGATATCTATGTATTATATGATATTATTTAGATATAGAGCTCCAGGACTGTAACGCAAGTGTTGTACACTTCCTTGTTATTTGGATAACCGTTCTGCTGTTGGTGTGATGGCATAACACGTCGGACTCTCGTCTCTGGTATTTCTACAACTAGACCCGTAGTGGGGGTTATCTCAGCCATGGTTGAGAATGAATTGGGGGAAAGGAACTTTGGCTTTGACTCCCTGAAGTCATGAACCACGACATGGAGGAGAAAGGGATTGTTGACCGCGGTCGTCTCCCGCCGGAGCCGATGGACCACCGCCTCGGCTTCAGGATGCGGTGATTAGCGCTGACCGCTGCCGAGGCGGCGGGAAGCAGGGCTCAAGCGGGATACATTCGCGGCCAACAATCCCTTTCTCCTCCATGTCGTGGTTCATGTAGCCTACTTCAGGGAGTCAAAGCCAAAGTTCCTTTCCCCCAATTCCTTCTCAACCATGGCTGAGATAACCCCCAATACGAGTCTCGTTGTAGAAATACCAGATACGAGAGCCCGACGTGTTATGCCATAACACCAACAGCAGAACGGTTATCCAAATAACAAGGAAGTGTACAACACTTGCGTTACAGACCTGGAGCTCTGCTCTATATCTAAATAATATCATATAATACATAGATATCTATATCAAATAATACATCACGGCCAAAAGCTGTGTGCGCGTCCAGACGATATAATGAATCACAAAGGACTTCGTCGGGTTCTCCGACGTCTCTGGTTCTTCCACTTCCACATCAATCTGAAGTAGACGCGGTCGTTTGAGATTCATAATAACCTATCGTCTGGAGGCTCACACAGCTTTTGGCCGTGATAATATATATTATATATTATATGATATAGATATCTATGTATAATATGGGTCTCTAAGAGCCATTGCGATACATCCACCGTAAACAGAGCGCATGGTACCGTGGCTACAAGCTGCTCAGGGCCAGGTGATAATATTATATATTATATGATATAGATATCTATGTATAATATGGGTTTCTACGAGCCATTGCGATACATCCACCGCGTCGCGTCGACTATGTAAGGGCCCTTGTCAGGGAGCAGCTGGCAGACTATTTTCTGTCGGATGCTGGCGTGTTTCCCCACCAGTACAATGTGCTACGATTGGGCACTGACCAATAAACGCATTGTTCACTTGGAAGCATGACTTCTAATTTATTAGTTATCACATTACACAAGTTAACTAATTTGGTTTACGTCAAACTCATTAATTCATATCCATATAAAATGTTTATACAACGAGCTACTGCCTTGACAGATGAATTAATTATTTAAGTGTACGCCTATAGCCAAAGCTATAGCGCATAATGTCCACAGAAATTATCACCATTTTAATATGATGTGCATGTATTTACCTGTATGTCAATTGTGGCACATTTACATTTAGGGCATTTAGAAGACGCTTTTATCCAAAGCGACTTACAATAAGTACATTTGTCATAAGAAGTGCATCAATATATCGCTGTCGGTACAGAAAGGATGTTCATAGAACCAAGTGCAAGTACCACAATCGCTAGGTTGATCAATTCCCCGTATTACAGACATGATAGCAGCTGCTGCAGTTGCTACACAGTTAAGTGCTACAATACAATACTACAATACAATACAGTGTACAATGGTGGTGACCATCCCTGGTAGAAGGGATCCTCTACACTGCGTTTCTTCTCAAAATTTCTTCCTTGCTGATTCAAGGGAGTTTTTTCTTGCCCGTGTGGGGGCATGGGTAAAGGGGGGTGTCACAAATATTTGGCCTGTTAAGCCCTTTGAGACTGTAATGGTGATTAAGGGTTATACAAATAAAATTGAATTGAACTGAACACTGAACTGAACTGAATTGAACACACAGAACATGAAGAACGTGAACGTAATAAATTAAAATAGGCTAAAACAAATAAGGCCAGTAATAGAAAGAACATCGGAACATCGGGTGACAAGAAAATCATTAAATCTCATAATCCCGCATCAACTGTTTGATGTCGCGCATCAAAGAAGAACTTTGCCCCTGTGGAAGGGTTCGCAAGAATTGGCAAAGGTAATTGGTGAAGGAGAAGTGAATGTCATTCATGTCTCGTTCCCTCATCCTCTCTCTCTCCCTCTCTCTCTCATTCTCTCTCTCCCTCTCTTCCACCCTTTCTCTCTCCCTTTCTCTCGCCTTCTCCATCTCCTTCTCTCTATCCTGACGGATTTCCTGCAGCCTATCGAGGAGGGCAGCCTCGCATGGATCTGCAATCGGCCTGACGCTCTTCCTCTTTCTTTTGCCCCCACGGGAGGCTGATGACGTCGGGGTATGAGATGATGGGGTAACTGGGAGGGTGGTGGGAGGGTGGGGATGAAGAAGAGAAGAGCTAGAGGCAGAACTCATCTGGGTGGTGGAAGGGTTGGATAGAGAGGAAGAGGTAGCAGAAGCCACTCGTGTCGCGGGGGAAGGGTGGGGTGGAAGAAGGGAAGAGGTAGAAGCCATCACAGTGGTGGGAGGGTGAGATGTGGAAGAGGTAGTGGTTAGAGGGTCAGATGGAAGTGGACATTGGGATAGGGATGAGGCGGGGTTGGGGGTTGATGGAGGTGCCTGATCTGCATGGAAAATAGGCCTTTCCTCCTCCTCATCGTCTTCCTCACCTGCCTACAGAAAGACACCTATTTTCAAACATCCTGACCAAGTAAATAGCCTACCATTACCTACATTGAACAGTCTCTCTCCACACACACACACACACACACACACACACACACACACACACACACACACACACACACACACACACACACACACACACACACACACACACACACACACACACACACACACACACACACACACACACACACACACACGTTGATTATGCCTACATACCGGAAAATTCGATTCGGTGGACTTGTGCCTTATGAACTCACTCAACCAGCCAAGTTGGGTCAGGATCTTAGGATAGCCGAATGTTATTTGGCCAGCCCCACTTCTGCAGGCGATTTTCCACTTTTTATGCGCTCTGGTGTATTTATCCCGGACGGCTTTCCAGTCTAATTTAACTTTTGCAACAGATTTTTCCATGGCAGTTGCAACCTCCCTCCACGCATTCTCCAAAGCATTTTTGTTCGAATGTAACACGGATGAAGTGTCATAAATATGCTGGTATAATCTTATTTGCTCGCACAATCTTTCCTCTTCGCCCGCCATTTCTTTCGAATTTTCTTCCGTTATAACCTATAGTTGAAATTAACGTACAATATTTGCAGTATCGCCCCCACCGACAACGCTTGGTATTGCATGGTTCGGCGCGTCGCGTATCAAAAATTTGGAGGACGCGTTTTGCTACGCTTCGACGCTTAATGGCGGCCGAAGCGTCGCGTAGCGTAGCTTTTTGGACGCGTAGCGTAGCGTCGCGTCGACTATGTAAGGGCCCTAAACAGAGCGCATGGTACTGTCAGTGGCTACAAGCTGCTCAGGGCCACACCCCCACCCCCCTCCTTGACCTGCCTTGACACGCCCACCGTATACAGAGCGCATGGTAGTGGCTACAAGCTGCTCAGGGCCACACCCCCACCCCCCTCCTTGACCTGCCTCGACACGCCCACCGAAACAGCGCGTTTGGGGGAAGCTCAATGTGCGACTGTTTCGGAGTGACTGTAACTCTGCACCACAGCTGAATTTCGGGGACGTCTTTGAATACTGTGTTTGTGGCCCACTAATACCTATATTAAAGCATCATAAAATAGAATGGCATGGATCTTTAAGGCTGGGGACAAAACAAAATCTGAGAACTATCGACCAATAAGTATCTTGCCCATAATTTCCAAAGTAGCAGAGAAATGGGTTACCAGAAAACTGACAGAACACTTAAATAATGGCTATGCCACTCTTCATCCAATGCAGTTTGGATTTAGGAAACTTCACTCAACAGAGACTGCTACTTGCTATTTCCTGGAAAACTTAAAAAGCCTGCTGGATAAAGGCGGCTTTGTAGCTGCGGTATTTCTAGATTTAAAGCGTGCTTTCGACACCATCAATCATGACTTGCTTATTGCCAAATTAACCCATTTTAACTTCTCAAACAGCGCCCTCTGTTGGATGAAATCATACCTGTCAGACAGGAAACAGGCAGTTCAAATTGGTGATTCATTATCTTCTTATCTAACTTGTTCTGCTGGAGTACCACAGGGCTCAATATTGGGCCCTGTTTTATTCAGCCTGTATGTCAATAACTTACCAGATGTCTGTAGAAATATTAAAGTGCAACTATATGCTGACGATACTGTATTATACTGTCATGCCAGCTCAATCAAAGAAGCTGCTGCAGTACTCTCAGGAGCCATGGTGCCAGTGTCCCATTGGCTCCAAAACTGTTGTCTACATCTGAATACAAAGAAAACTGTCTGTATGTTGTTCTCCCAACAGCCAACTGCGGGACAGCAACCATCAGTCATGGTTGGTGGTGAGAGACTTGAGGTGGTTGAATATTTTAAGTACCTCGGGGTAATTTTCGATTCTAACCTTAATTTTAAGCAGCATGTTAAGAAAGTTAAAAACACAATTAAATTTAATTTATCAAATTTCAAGCATATAAGACCTTTCCTGACTATGGAGACAGCAAAGACTTATATGCATGCAATGATATTTACTCACATCTCGTACTGTTACACAACATGGTCACATACATCTGAGAGCACTTTAAAACCAATCAAATCTTTATTCAAGAGAACTCTTAAAACACTAGACAAAAAACCTATATACTACCATTATTGTAAAATTACAAATAAACACAAAATCATGGACTTCGATAGTTTTCAGCTGTTTTTGGATGTCTGTCTAATCTTTAAGGTTCTGAACGGTCTAGCCCCTCCACCATTACAGAATTTTATAAAGAAGAAATCCTCTACAATAAATACACGAGCACTAACTAGAGGTGACTGCGAAATACAACGCCGCAAGACCAAATTTGGTCAAATGGTGGTGTCCATCAGAGGAACACAGTCCTGGAATATATTACCAACACATGTTAGAGACTGTGCCACTTACACCACCTTTAAAAAAAACCTTAAACAGTGGTTAGTAGCAAGCCAGACCTGCTCTCATATGTAACCTTTGGTCATTCTAATTTTTTAACATGGACTCTTGATGTGGGGACCTATTTTGTGTGTAAAAGTGTTTTTTTAATCTATTTTGTATACTGGTATGTTGTTTTTATGTTCTTGACTTGCCTTAGGACAACGGATGAAAATTAGCAATTAAGCTAACTCCGGCATATTTATATTGATGCTCTGGCTGACATATTGATTAATGTGCACTGTCCTAATCAAATAAATAAATAATAATAATAATAATAATAATAATAATAATAATAAGGGCACTAATTAAGGCACGTCATTGAATTTTCTTGTTCTAGAGGGCATATCATCAAAATGTATTGTATGAAGGAGCACCCTAGAGGGCACCTAATCATGTTTTGCACGTGAAAAGGGCAGCCAATTGGCATTACCTCTCGTTTTCGACACTCTTGAAGGGCACTTTAGCACGCTCTTTCAACCATTGAGCCCCCCCCTGAGTCCGCCACTGTGTGTGTGTGTGTGTGTGTGTGTGTGTGTGTGTGTGTGTGTGTGTGTGTGTGTGTGTGTGTGTGTGTGTGTGTGTGTGTGTGTGTGCACACGTGTGTGTGTGTGTGTGTGTGTGTGTGTGTGCACGTGTGTGTGTGTGTGTGTGTGTGTGTGTGTGTGTGTGTGTGTGTGTGTGTGAATACACACACTGTAACAAAGTGTCGTACACTTCTTTGTTATTTGGATAACCGTTCTGCTGTTGGTGTTATGGCGCAGAATACGTCGGGTTCTCTGACGTCTCTGGTATTTCCACAACAATACTCGTACTGGGGGTTATCTCAGCCATGGTTGAGAATGAATTGGGGGAAAGGAACTTTGGCTTTGACTCCCTGAAGTACATGAACCGCGACATGGATGAGAAAGGGATTGTTGACCGTGATTGTCTCCCGCCGGAGCCCCGCCGCCGAGGCTCCACCGCCGCAGTGCCTCAGCGCTGCCCGCGGGAGACAATCACGGTCAACAATCCCTTTCTCCTCCATGTCGCAGTTCAGTCTACTTCAGATTGATGTGGAAGTGAAAGAACCAGAGACGTCGGAGAACCCGACGCAGTCGTTTGAGATTCATTATATCGTCTGGAGGCTCACACAGCTTTTGGCCGTGATAATATATATTATATGACATAGATATCTATGTATAATATGATATTAATTAGATAAAGAGCTCCAGGACTCCCGCCGCAGCACCCGGAGTGTTCTAGAATATTTACAGCACACGGCCAAAGGCAGTGTGCACCTCGCCATTGCAAGACATCCACTGTGAACACGAGCGCATGGTGCCATGGCAACAAGCTGCTCAGGGCCACACCCCCACCCTCCTCCTTGACCCGCCTCTAAAAAACGGTTAGTTTGTGGAAAGCTCATTGTGGGACTGGCTCGTAGTAGCTGTAATTCTTCACCAAGGCAGAATTGTTTAAACGTCTTCAAGTACTGTATTAGGGGCCCACTAACACCTATATAAAAGCATTCATAAAGTAGCATGCCATGGGATCTTGAAAGAGAGTTCCAGTTTCATAGGGCAGAAGGGTCGGTGTAATGAGAGCTTTAACCAAGCCTCCATCATGGGAGGATCAATATGGAAGACCGGTTGGTTCTCTCCTGAACACAACCTCTGGTCTGGGACACCGATGCCCCGATTGGTTCTCCATCCCTCGTCCTGCCTCCATCCTCTAACCTCTGACCTCTGACCTCTGACCCCCCGGCAGGCCGTCGAGGACGGGACGCTGGAGGAGATCGAGGACGAGGTGCGCCACAAGAAGACCACGCGCAAGAGGAGGAGGGAGCGGGACCCGGAGGCCCCCGGCCCCTCCTCCTCCTCCTGCTCCTCCCGGAGCGGCCTCCGGGGGGGCCAGGATGAGGAGGGGAAGAGGCACCGCAGGAGGGGGCGCCCCCCGGTGGAGCGGCTGTCCCCCAACCCGGCCCCCCTCACCAAGAAGATGAGGAGGATCGTGGACGCCGTCATCAAGTACAAAGACAGGTAGGTGCACTGACTGGGTCGGCCCTGGGTCTCCCCGCTGGGGGGCCAGACCCCGCTGGGGGGTCCCTGGTATGCGTATGGGGTCGAGGGGATGGCTGAATTGTAAGCTGTGGATATCTGATGATACATGATGTACCAGTGACAACCATTTTGTCCTAACAATGGGGTCATTGACCAAAACAGGTTTGGTAACTTCTGGGCTGGCTCGATGCATCCATGTGCTTCCGTGTGTCATGTGGGTTACTGTGTTATCACACCGCTCCATGCTGACACCGTTGCACCGTTGTGGTCCCACGCCCCGTAGCGCCAGCGGCCGGCAGCTGAGCGAGGTGTTCATCCAGCTGCCGTCGCGTAAGGAGCTGCCCGAGTACTACGAGCTGATCCGCAGGCCTGTGGACTTCAGGAAGATCAAGGTGCACACACGCGCACGCACGCACACGCATCGACCAACAGAGAGACGCACACACACGCGCACACACACACACACACACACACACACACACACACACACACACACACACACACACACACACACACACACACACACACACACACACACACACACACACACACACACACACACACACACACACACACTTTTATACTCTATCACTCATAGACACACACGCATCGGCACACGCGAGGCCACCGGTACCGAGGCCACCGGTACCGCAGCCTGGCCGACCTGGAGCGGGACGTCATGCTGCTCTTCCAGAACGCCCAGACCTTCAACCTGGAGGGCTCCCTGGTGAGGCCCCCCGCAGCTCTGACTCCCACCCAGCCCTGACTCCCACCTCAGCTCTGACTCCCACCTCAGCTCTGACTCCCACCCAGCTCTGACTCCCACCCAGCCCTGACTCCCACCCAGCTCTGACTCCCACCTCAGCTCTGACTCCCACCCAGCCCTGACTCCCACCTCAGCCCTGACTCCCACCCAGCTCTGACTGCCACCCAGCTCTGACTCCCACCCAGCTCTGACTCCCACCCAGCTCTGACTCCCACCCAGCTCTGACTCCCACCTCAGCCCTGACTCCCACCCAGCTCTGACTCCCACCCAGCTCTGACTCCCACCCAGCTCTGACTCCCAGTCCCTGCTGGGTCCCAGGCTGGTCAGCACATCAAGGACTCACGCCAGTCCAGTTTGTTCTGCGGTGGCCTGTCTAATTTTGTGTTGATTACGGTGGCTATCGTGACACAGTTCACTATTGAATACTTTTCTATGCAATGATGATTTGACAGAAATTGTATATTCTTGACTTTAATCAACAAATACAAGGTTAAAGGGGACATATAATGAAATATAATGGGTGTTGTTTTGGGTCTTTGGTGACCCCACACGCATACAAACCTTGAAATAAATTTTTACATGTTTTTTTGAGTGAGACATACATTTCTGAAAGTACCCTGCCGACAGTTACCAAACGAGTGAGTCAGTTTCGGTGCCTACACATATGCAGGAAGCAGGCACATTTTAATAGTACCACCCACTTCCCCAAAGTTCCATTCCCCCAATTCTTCTCAACCATGGCCGAGATAACCCCCACTTCGAGTCTTGACTTGTTGTGGAAGTACCAGAGATTCATAATATCATCCTAGGCGCACATCGATTTTGACCGTGATATTAGATATTAGATTGTATAGATATCTATACATTATATTATTATTATTGTTATTATAATATAATATAGATATAGAGCTCTGGGAGTTTGCAAACGGCAACAATCACTTCACTCTGACAGCTCATTTGTCAATTGTTTCCTAAAAGTTATTTCCAGCAAACAGTTAAAACACCATAATATGTCTCTTTTAATGTTGCTCACGGCTGGTTAATCTTTGTGTGTGTGTGTGTGTGTGTGTGTGTGTGTGTGTGTGTGTGTGTGTGTGTGTGTGTGTGTGTGTGTGTGTGTGTGTGTGTGTGTGTGTGTGTGTGTGTGTGTGTGTGTGTGCAGATCTACGAGGACTCCATCGTGCTCCAGTCGGTGTTCACCAGCCTGAGGCAGAAGATCGAGAGGGAAGAGGAGAGCGAGGGGGAGGAGAGCGAGGAAGAGGAGGACGAGCAAGAGGAAGGCTCCGAGACAGAGTGTGAGTGTGTGTGTGTGTGTGTGTGACGATCGGTGGTGTCTCGACGGTTCTCTATGCTAGTTTTCTCTTTGGTAGTTTGGGTTTCAACAGTGTATGCCTGGAAGTTAGGGGTAGAGATGGATGACTTTGGTCTCCTGCTGTGAGCCGTCAGTGAGGTACATTGAAGTCAGCACTCCTCTAAAGACGCACCAAACAGGACAGTCACTCCGCAGGAACGGCGCCATCTATGGTGACACATGTGTCATGTGTTTGGAACCCCTGGTTTCAGCCAATCACATTGAGTTCCTGTGTTTTACCACAGATGATGGTTTTTTTTCACGAGTGTTTTCTTACACTGTATGCTCGGCCTGTAGCAGTGCCATAGTGAGTGTCCCGATGGTCATGGTGTGTGTGTGTGTGTGGTATCTCCGCAGCCCGCCCAGTGAAGGTAAAGATCCGCCTCGGTCGTCGGGAGAAGGCGGGCGAGCGAGGAAAGGGCCGCAGCCGGAGGTCCGGCCGCATCCGAGCCAAGCCCGTCGTCAGCGATGACGACACAGAGGAGGAGCAGGAGGAGGTGTGTGTGTGGGTGTGTGTGGGGGTGTGTGTGTGTGTGTGTGTGTGTGTGTGTGTGTGTGTGTGTGTGTGTGTGTGTGTGTGTGTGTGTCACACACACACACTATGTTTATGACCATAGAAGATCATATCAAGGGTTAAAACAAACCCAAAACACAATCTGGGTTCACTGGCACTCTAACATACACAACCATCCCCTCCGGTGTGTTAATGCCATTTCCTATCTATTCTCCTCTTTCCCTGTTGTCTCCAGGAGCCTTCCCCAAGTGCCTCAGCGGAGGAGTCCTAAACCACGACTTTCACAAAGTTAAACTTCACAGCTTACATCATATAACAGTCCACCTTTGTCTGCTCCATTGGTACCAGTGAGTTAATTTAGCTAGAGCCAATACAAGGTTACGGCTATATATGATCACTTTTTGGTTTTCAAAACACAGTATTAACAACAAGAATTATCGTTTAAATTTAAGTTCCTTAAGTTGAAATAGGACATTATGTTTGATATATTTATTTGATACACATGGGAGCTCAGTTTGATGAATTGAATGTGTGTAATACATTTTTGGGGGATTCTTAAAGGATGAAATAATGTAATGATCATTTTGATAACATCGACTGTATAAATTGTTATGACGATAATAACTCTTCCGTATATTGTCCAGCCCTGAGGAATAAAGAAAGATGATGCCCATTCATAATTTGTACAAAACAAAAATACCTCCCTCTACATTTAAGTATATTTAATATTCATCATCAAATTAGCTGAGACAGGATTTACGTTATCGATCGTAACATATTTCAAATGCAGCGATCTGGGAGCCATGCTTCAGACTCATTGCTTTAATTCAGTGTGATCATACGATGAACATACAATCAGTCGGAGGCTTGGCTTCCTCTGACGATCACTGTTTGGATTCCCATTAGCACACCGTTGCTAGGGCTGTATCTATTCCACCCCGCTATCTGTTTACCATCCCGGCCTCGCACTCTGGCCTCAAACGTCATATTCTACATCTCAATACGTAAAGCTGTTGATCCGACATAAGCCCTCTACTCACTGTAGACGTAATAACCACAACGTGATTCCTGTTAAGTAGGCTACTGTGGGTTCACAGTATTTAGTGCTTCTATTTAGATGTTGAACGAGTTTCTGAATTTCTGAAACAGCTGTTTCACATGGATGTACACAGGCTTTTCTGTAAGACAAAGAGCCAGGGGGACGGGCGTTCTCTTCTGTTTATAAAAGCCGCTTGGCTGGACGTTGATGAATATACATGATGGGTGGCGGTTCGGTGGGGTGTTTGCATGGTAATGGTAAACGAGCTGTAGTCTGATCCAACTGTTCCTCCTTCCATGTGATAGTAAACTGGAGCATTTATAACTGGAAACCAAAGCATTCATGTTCTTTTTTTACCAAAATATTTGTCTTGTGCCAACTTTCTCATTCTAGTTGTAATTTAAAAAGGTACAATAAATTGTTGTTGATGGTGTTTATGACCGTGGTGGTTCTTTATGCTATTACAAAAATCGCGATAACGTTTTTTGACTTACTCTTGACAGGATCATGAATACATGTGACTACTATCAGCACAGTGTGCGGCTGACCCTTTTGGTTGGCATGTCACCAGAAATTAGACAGCACATTCTAAATTTTTGAAATACGTGTCGTTGAATCGCCACCAGAGGAAAATAAATTGGAAATAACAAGTGGTTTTTAAATGATCGTACATAACAAACTCTGTAGGTGGCTAACAAGTAAAAGCTGCCCACGTTTTGAACTACACACTTTTTCCATCTAGATTCCACTTGGGTTTCGGATTGTCGGTGCCATTAAAGTAGCATTTATAATTGGTTACTACTTTAACGGCACCGTCAAAAAAAACATGTTATTTCCCATAGACATTTGACCGATGGAACCAGGAGCCTCACTCCCCAGGACTTATTCTTCAGAGGTCTATTGGAAGGGGTCGGGGCTTCCATGCATGGGGGGGGGGGGTCGTCCCCCGAATGCGAATTAGCAGGAGCAGCTATAAATAACACAGAGGAAAGACTGCACGTTTGGTTTAGTTTTTAATGGAAGATGCTTGACAAGGTCAAATATACCACAGGCATGCCTATACTCTGTTTCTGTTTCAGTTGTTATGTCCCTTGGGCAGAGAAGAGCACATGTGTGATTATGGGCTGCGATATGATTTAAGGTTATCTAAGGAAACAAACTGTCAGGGTCAGCCTGATTAGGGACTGCCTTTGGTAACCTTGACACACACACACACACACACACACACACACACACACACACACACACACACACACACACACACACATACATATGCACACACATTTATACATATTTATACACACATACACACACAGACCCTCACACAAACGTGTGTACACACGCACATGAATGCATATGTATACACATACACAAACCCTCAAACCAGTGTTTACACATAAAAAGACAGACACATTTAAACACATGTATACATGTACAAACACAGACCCCAACACACACACACACACACACACACACACACACACACACACATACACACACACATAAACAAACACACAATACAAATAAACATGTTTGTTCACACACACTACACATGTATACATGTACACACACATATACATGTTTCATACACACATACAACACACCTATATACATGTCCACAAACAGAACCCCCCACACATATACACGTGTCCCTGTAACTGATTGCTTGGTGGTTGGGTTAACAATGCTCTAATCATGTTGAATGTGTTTGAAGCCATCATAACGCTGATGCGTCTGACCGATGGCCCTGAATGGCCCGTCTCCTTTCTTTCTCTGTACATTATAGAGAAGGTCATATCAGTGTGTATAACATCAGTGTGTATAAGGTGACATGCCAAGATGATTATAATAACATAACGTGAGATCCTCAAGATCCTCCCTTTCTAGGATACAGTTTCAATCAGTACTTCAATCAAGTACTGACGTGTTCTTATTGTAGTTATAGTAAAATAATATATATTACTTCAAGAGCAGAGTTGATGGTATGAAGGCACATATGAACACACGCACTCACTGTGTGTGTGTGTGTGTGTGTGTGTGTGTGTGTGTGTGTGTGTGTGTGTGTGTGTGTGTGTGTGTGTGTGTGTGTGTGTGCATAGTGAGGGTGGGTGTCGTAGAATATGTAATCAAACAGCCTTTTCCACATTCCCAGACCCCCTCCGCTCCCCCTCCGCACACACACACACACACACACACACACACACACACACACACACACACACACACACACACACAAAAACCTTCCACTTAGTGTGTTTTATTCCTGATTCACTGCATAAACGTTCCCATGAATCCCTATTACCTACTACCTAGAATGACGTCTTCTTTCCATCTACCGTCCACGTGTTGCACTGATATACAGAAACCAAAACACACCCACAGAGGGGAATGAAGGGGAATATTAGGGGAAATACAAAGGCCAAATCCAAAAAGGTGATTTATATTTATATATATTTTGTCTGTGTGTACACTTAACACTTCCCTCTACTTAAACGCCATTGCAGTGTAAACTCTAAGATCACACATAAAAAACAACCAATTCCCAAATGGCTGTACAATATCACAGGGTACAGTTTCAGTTAAACCAGAATAGAACCATTCGCAGAGAACATGATTGGTGCATTAGTGTGTCTTTTGACCGACATGGAAGTTTTACGAAACATCTCTGAAGAGCCCCTCCAGGCTCCACCGCGCCCAGTAGGGACGTTGAGGCCACTGTGAAGACTGTCCACGGAGCAGAGAGAGAGAGAGTGAGAGGCAGAGGCTTGGGACAGGTGAATGGGATTAAAAATGTGGAAGCCGGGAGAAAGAATGGACTTCCACACCCACCGCACAGACACGTCACACACACACCAATAGAGGGAGACAGACTGGAGCAAAAAGGAGAAGGAATACCGAGATACACAAGCAATGACCGTAGGCTTGTGTGTGTGTGTGTGTGTGTGTGTGTGTGTGTGTGTGTGTGTGTGTGTGTGTGTGTGTGTGTGTGTGTGTGTGTGTGTGTGTGTGTGTGTGTGTGTGTGTGTGTGTGTGTGTGTGTGTGTGTGTGTGTGTGTGTGTGTGTGTGTGTGTGTGTGTGTGTGTGTGTGATAACATTATGATATCAGAGCAGGTGCAGCTGATAAAAAAACCAAACAGTCAACAGTAGAAAATTGATTGCCGATTTTAAAAATACACATATTAGCCTGCTCTGACACCTGGCTGCCGTGTTTGCTTGTTGATAACAGTTTTAAAGCTTTGATCTCACAAACATAACAAATAAAATGTTTTATTCATCGACCCGCCCTGACTATATGCACCCGCTTTAATGCATAATGCACGAGGACCAAGGCAAGGACAGTGCGTAGTTCTACATTTTGGGTGGGCAGCAGAGAATGAATGGAGCCGGTGGGGTGAGGCGAGGACGAGGCGGGGCCGACCGGAGGACGAGGATGGAGGAGAAGCATGCAGCGCGTGGCTCCGCCCTCGCGGTTCACGTACTTACATTTCAAACATCACACCACTGCGCTGGCCACGCCTACCCCTGGTTTCTCTGAAAATACTCTGATGAGACTGCAAAGCAACAATATCTTCCTGACTGAAGGCATTAACTCGCTACAACTCTGCGTCCGTACGAGCATTTTGCCATCACATTGCGTGGCCTTTGTCTCTCTTTCAGATAGCTGGGCTATACTAGCTCATCATCTATTTTGGTCAGAGTATAGTGAGAGGGTTGGCACTTCACTACAAATATATCTATATTAATATATCGATATATTTAATATTAATTACCTCTGGATTAAATCGGACCGTGGGGAAGATGTGGACGTGGAGTGGGGTCAGTGTGACGTCTTCGTGCTGCCTGTTGCTGCTGTTTCATTCCCTTGCTGTTTCAGGTGAGAGAGGATGCTGGCTGGACGGGGGGCGGGGATGTTCAGGTTTCATTCTGCCAAATGTCTAATAGCTGAGTGCCAAAATTTCAATACCGTGTTTACTTTCTTTTATAAGATCGTATGAAAGTCTTTTCGATTTTAGAATTTCCTCTAGCCAGAATATCTAAATATAGGTTTGAAAGTTCAGAATTGTAGGCTGATCTGACCAGACCAAATGTTTACGTCTGTAGTTGGCATACATAGCGCTCAGTCAGTGACTTTCGGATGGCTTGAAACAACAATTCTGCTGCTGTCATCATTGATGCAAATGTCGCTTCCACATAGGCATATATATATGTGTGTGTGTGTGTGTGTGTGTGTGTGTGTGTGTGTGTGTGTGTGTGTGTGTGTGTGTGCGTGTGTGCGTGTGTGCGTGTGCGCGTGTGCGTGTGCGTGTCCGTGTGTGCGTGTGCGCGTGTGCGCGTGTGCGTGTGTGCGTGTGTGCGTGTGTGCGTGTGTGTGTGTGTGTGTGTGTGTGGAAGCGACATTTGTGTGTATCTTTAATGTTGGTTGACAATAATAAAAGGCTACCAACAAAACTCCCAGTAGCCTACTGGTGATGTGGATGCGGTCTACGGCAGGATACTCCGGTTCTTGGACCGTCCAATCTTCAGTGGGAGACTAGACCGGCATGTTCACAAGTTTCACTCTCCTGTAGACAGTTGCAGAACGGAAACAGGCGTATGTGAACCATCACTGCGTGAGCCCGCTACTTCCTTCAGGTTGACTCGGTCAATCACCGAGGATGGGTTCAGATTCGGCACGTCACGTCGTCGTTTTCGCGCTCCCACTGACTGCAGCCTAAATATAATATTGTACCTTATGTCATCTGTGTTCATAAACGTCTTGATACCAGTAGATGTGCCACGAGGTTACAATAGTATCCATTCTCATCTTAATGAATGAACACTGGTCTTTATGTTTTACTCGAGTTCTGTTGTGAGCCTACAAGCTTGACAGGTTTTGAGTTACCTGGCCCCATTAAAATAGGCACTATATCTAGACAGAGACAAAGTGTGAACAGACCAGCACATAATTAAGTCCAATATGGATCATTGCATTTATGCTGTTTATTGGACTAAGTAACCTTAAGGCTAACAGTATGCTTGGATTAACCATGGTGGGCTCATAACCCAGTAAGCTAAACCCATGAGAGTTTACAATCAGATTAGAGGATTCGCTCATGTTTCGCCAGTGCACACTGCTTTATCTCTTCTTTGTGTGTGTATGTTTGGAGGGGGGGGGGGGGGGTTAGCAACTCATGTATGTGTTGGCTATCTTGTGTAAAGGATGTGTAAAGCATGCTTCTCAAATGAGTCATTCCAGTCATCACAGGGGACCTATTTTAGTGTTAACCATGTTCAAATAGTAATTTAAAGGTGCTTTATTTCCCCAAGTTAGAAAGATCTCTAAATAATTGGAACAGGAATAGTCGTTTTCGGTCTTTAGCCAAGCATGGAAAATCCTGCTTTAAAAGTCTGCTAATCCTTAAAGCAGAAATAGCGAACAGTTGCCACATTTTTGCAGGAATTTCAAGGGGAGGGAACATAGTAGAGAAGCAGGAAAAG
>NC_079414.1:12547489-12699989 GCF_026213295.1 Gadus chalcogrammus | reverse complement strand
TTTCCAATATTATTGTCCAACATTAACATGTATTGGTTGTTAAAGTAAAATGATAGAATTGAATGATTCCTTCGTCAAAGAATATACACCTAGGGGATTATGATTTGGCCTTTATGACTGATAGAAGGAGTTTCAATAAGTAAAGGCAATGGAGCCTTTACTTATTGTCCATTGTAATTGTAGTAGTAATTGAATATAGGGTTAGGGTAAGGAGGATTGGATTTGAGTGGATATGCAAGTGTTGCTTCATTCAATTTGTTCCCTACATATTTCACAACCTCCTAAGGGCATGAGACATGGGTTCAGTTTAGCGATACCGGTGGCATCACAAACTTGTTTCATCCAGGGTGTTGCACTCATTCCAAACCTATACAATAAACACACAACAAACAACTGACAACAGAGGTATAATAGATCCATGTTTTTATAGCAAAAACATATTTTCAATGTTTCAAAGTTTTGTTAAAAAAAAAGAGGTGTTTATTTTCTCTTGTAAATGACGATAAAATCACACTGGGGAAGGGTTTACCGTCAAGTAAAGAGTGCGTTTCATGCCGATATCAGCGTATGAGTGTTGAACCTGCCGTCGCTTTGAGCGTCTGTGTCTGTGCAACTTTGATAAATCCCTCTGTGATTTAGCAAAGTAATCCGCCTAATGATTAATCCTCCTCATTAGAGCATTGTTACCCCATATCCTGTTTCCATACACGTTTGTGCAACGCATAATGGTGTCATCATAACCGTTTGTTAGGGTGTCACTTCCCACAACAGGCCTCCTTTACCGCCTTCTACACTTACATCCTCATTCAGTGTTGGTTAACTATTAACCCCACCAGGATGCAGTTTTATTTCACTCAGATAAGACATAGATTGCTTAACCGAATAAAAGCGAGGCAGGAGTGGCGAGAGACTACAGCATATCCCCCTTTGACATTTAAATGTTCATTAAAGCATCGCCCTCATTCTGTGCCTGCACTATAGATATGGGATGAATTGTTGATGTTGTTGTGTGTGTGTGTGTGTGTTCACAGATGCTGCGGCAGGGTGTAACTCCGCGCAGTTCACCTGCGGGAACGGCCGCTGTGTGACCACCAGATGGATCTGTGACGGCTCGGACGACTGCGGCGACGGGAGCGACGAGCTGAACTCCACCTGTGGTAAGCTCCCGTCACACCTGAAGGACGGGTGTGAGGGGAATCTGTGTGAATGACACAGAACTGAGGTCACATGGCCTGGATTACAAGATAAGGCTCGGAGCGGATGGTTTGACACACCGTATTGAACCAAGTAGCCAATCAGCCTTAAGTGGATGATTAGGTTTCATGTATCCCCCCACCATGTTAAACAGTCCCAAACACCACGGTCCCGTTATGAAAAATAAGAACAGCATTTAAACGTCCTAAAGACCATGAGATATATCTGCAATAGAACCTTTTTAAACTCTAACAGTCATTTATAAAAAAAAATATATAAACTCTTGATCTTTTCCATTTCTATTTGTAATTGAAAGCATAAGACGTTATGACACCTGATTATTTCTGGGAACATGAGTGGACATCTCAATCCTCGTTGTGTGCTTCCTCCTGCCGTTTTCTGCTTCCTGTCGCGCTCTGCAGCTGCCAAGGCCTGCCTCCCCTCCGAGTTCAGCTGCGGCGACCCCCGGAACCAATGCATCTCGGAGCGCTGGAAATGCGACGGAGCCGCCGACTGTGACAACGGGGAGGATGAGAAGGGCTGTGGTAAGACCTGAGAAGGAACAGACGTTAACGCAGCAATAAGCATTCACCGACAACAAGTCAATGACCACTAATGTGTCTAGTGATCATTCCCTAACGGTGTTCCCCTTCCGAATCCCTCCTGTAACCACACAGCGGCCAAGACGTGCTCCGCCGGTGAGTTCCGCTGCGGCAGCGGCCACTGCGTCTCCACCTCCTTCGTCTGCGACCGGGAGCACGACTGCGAGGACGGCTCGGACGAGGACGGCTGCCCGCCGCCCTCCTGCAGCGCCGGGTCCTTCCAGTGCAACAACACGGTGTGCGTGCCGGCCCTGTGGGCCTGCGACGGCGACGGCGACTGCATCGACGGCTCGGACGAGTGGCCCCGGAGCTGCGCGGGGCGGGGGCACGCAGAGAGGAAGCCCGCGGAGTGCGGGCCCCAGCAGTTCCTCTGCGGCAGCGGCGAGTGCGTCCACAGCAGCTGGCGGTGTGACGGCGGCGCCGACTGCCGCGACCATTCGGACGAGGACAACTGCAGTGAGTGGGGGGGGGCTGTGCTTGCAGATTATTCGTCAAGGGGGGGCCGATTAAGTGAGCTCAGCAATTAACGTCGGCATCCTTTGTGTCGGGCAGCCGACGCTACCTGCCAGCCGGACGAGTTCCAGTGTAACGACGGCCTCTGTATCCGTGGCGACCTCCAGTGTGACGGAGTGGAGGACTGCAGGGACGTCAGCGACGAGATGGGCTGCAGCCAAGGTGAGAGCCTGCCTTCACCCAGCCCCTCCTCCCATGATACAGATAGAGGGGCACCTTTACTATGTGTACGCAGGCACCTGTATATACACAGTAATATCCTCATATCTCCTCACGTCCTCCTTCCTTCAGATTGTGTAACAGTCCAACCCGCCTCATCCAAAGCTCATCTCCTGCTCTCTCTCTCTCTCTCTCTCCTCCCAGTGAACGTGTGCGAGGGCCCCTCCCTGTTTAAGTGTCGCAGCGGGGAGTGTGTCAGCATGGAGAAGGTGTGTGACAAGACCAGTGACTGCAGCGACTCGTCTGACGAGCCCGCGAGCGATTGCGGTGAGTTCAGCACGTGGTGGCGGTTTAGTGAGCTGTGCTGCCGTATTGTGATTCGAACCGCCAAACCAAAGCACCAAAGAAACCTGTTGGGCAGTCCCTGTTGACTGATGGGACTGCTTCAAGGGAAGAGTCATACGCTGAGTCTGCGCTTTCATTCAGCTATTTCGTTCTTCTAACCAATGTGGGCTATTCTGGTGTTTAACCTCTGCATGCGCAATTCGATACGGTGTATCATTGCAGAAGTACTGGTATATTATGTATGCATAAAAAAAACAGAGCATATCAAATTGTTCAGCCTTTAGAGTTGGTCAAATGTGCCATTCCCAAGTGTCCATTACACCAGTGTTGTCTGGTGTCACTACGACAGCCAGCGCCCTCTCCGCTTTAACTCACGAGACCAGGAAAAATTAAAAGGAAAACGGCTGAATCCAGGCCTGGAAAATCAGATTAGCGTACCAGGAAGTAGCCAGGACACGTTTGGCAAGATAGTCAGCGGTCTGGAACCGTCTGCAGCTAATGTATTAGGAAAAAGGCTGTCGTGTATGGAGGGTTTTTAACGTGTTTCTGCCGTGTTTCTGACCCTGTTTAGACAAAAACGAGTGCGAGAACGCTAACAATGGAGGATGCTCACACACGTGTGTTAATCTCAAGCTGGGCTACAACTGTACCTGCCCTGTTGGCTACCGCCTCAGTATGGACAAGCACCTCTGTGTTGGTAAGAGGGTTACCATCACTATGCTGAGCTATGCATTTTCTTGGGGGTAAATCGATTATTTTAATAATTTATTGAAGGGCTTCCTGGTTATAACCTTTGACCCCGTCCCCGTTCCCGTCCCCTGCAGACATCAATGAGTGCTCCACCCCAGACATCTGCACTCAGATCTGCGTCAACCTCCCTGGTAGCTACAAGTGTGACTGTAAGGAGGGCTATGCAGTGGATCCTGTGACCAGGACATGCAAGGCTCGATCAGGTAATGTGTGCACAGCGCCTATAGTTATTTTTTCCAGCTGCTTTAATTGCTTCTTCCATTATAAATGTGTAATTGTTGGATTTTTTTAATTTCGAGTTTGATTAAGGTTTAACGCAAAAAATAATACACCGGGTCCTAGTTGTGTTCAGGAAAGACAGTGTTTTCGCTTCAACCAGCAGAGAACAATGTAACCAAACCCCGATGGCGAACTGTAAACACTGGGCTCGACTTTTGCTCTATGCTGCCAAACTCAACCTAGTTTCTATGATCTTATTCCGCTCTCTCCAGGCATCGTCCCCTACCTGTTCTTCACCAACAAACATGACGTGAGGAAGATGGCTGTGGACCGCACTGACTACGTGCGCCTGATGTCGGGCCTCAAGAACGTGGTGGCTCTGGACCTGGACATCCCCAGCAACACCCTCTTCTGGTCTGACCTTTCTCTGAAGAAGATATACAGGTTAGTGATGTCATGGGATATAGCTTAGTAGAAGTCCTCTGAAGCCCTTCCTTATGAGGGGGGGGTCCAAAGGCATACCTGAAACTGCAATAGTGTGTGTGTGAATAAGTGAGTGTGTGTGTGTGCGTCTGTGTCATCCTGCCCATCGTAACTATTGTTAAGGCAGTAGCGATTCAGTAGTATTTCACTTTTGACACAAAATGAGCCTCATCGGAATACTGAAATCAAACTTTACACACTCTCTGCGCGGCAACCTTAAAGGTTGGGTATGGGATTTGCGAAACGCCAGCAGATTTTGAAAATAAACAACTCAAATGGTCCTACCCCCTCTCCTTCAACGCTGACTCTGACTCCACCCATTCCAAGTACATGGACGCGCAATCATGCACGAGCGAACACGGATGCGCGAGAGCGAGCCATTAACTAGTTAGCTAGCTCCAGTAGTTACCGCAGGATAACAACAAACAGAAGCTTGCTCTGGGTCACGAGGTTTGAGTACGTGCACGAAGGGGTCGCGCGGGGAGCGGGGGAGGGGGAGTGCAGTGCGACCGTTTGATTGACGTACTTACTGTCCAATGCAACTCGGTGGCTCTGGAAATCATTGGCTGGAGTTTTTCGAGCCCTGCCCGTTCCACAGATGATTGACTTGTTTAATTTTCATGTCAGTACTTCTAACTCAGTGGCTGTAAGTGGGTTATGATAAGGATTTCAAGTAATTTTGCAAAAATTGCCAAAAAAGCGAATTCCATACCCAACCTTTGATACTTAGCATGGCCGGACATTTCCGACGAAGCCCGGTTGTCGGGCCTCGGGCGTAGATATTTCCATGAGCCATCGCTGTCGGCCCATGAACGTGTGTGTCCCTTCCGCAGCCACAAAATGGTTGTGTCCTTCAGATGTCCTTCTTTGCGGGCTGAGGCTTTTTGCTCAAAGCCCACAGGTTAGTCTGCAGACAGTGAGGGGTCCAACCCAGTATCTATCAGCTATGGGGGAGGATGCTCATTCATGTCTCCCCCTCCCAGCACCAAGATCAGCGCTTCGGGCGAGGAACCTGCCCACCGCGTGGTGGTCGACAGTGACCTCACCTCCCCCGAGGGTTTGGCCGTGGACTGGGTGCACGGGAACATCTACTGGACGGACAGCGAGCAGCAGACCATCTCCGTGGCGACGGTGGACGGCAGCAAGAGGAAGACGCTGATCTCCACAGGCCTGGACCGGCCACGCGCCATCGCGGTGGACCCCGTGCAGAAGTGAGTACGGCCGGATCTCTCTCTCTCTCTCTCTCTCTCTCTCTCTCTCTCTCTCTCTCTCTCTCTCTCTCTCTCTCTCTCTCTCTCTCTCTCTCTCTCTCTCTCAAAACTTTCGCTCTTTCTCTCTTTCTCTCAAAACTTTCGCTCTTTCTCTCTCTCTCTTAAAACTTTCTCTCTCTCTCAAAACATTCTCTTTCTCTCTCTCTCTCTCTCTCTCTCTCTCTCTCTCTCTCTCTCTCTCTCTCTCTCTCTCTCTCTCTCTCTCTCTCTCTCTCTCTCTCTCTCGCAAATCTTCCTCTCTGCGATCCCAGTTGGTGTGGTCCAGTTTCAACAACATGTGTTCACAACATGCTTGATGTTTTGGTGTGTTACACAACTCGATTCAACTCAACAGGGAAAATGTAAACAGCCGATGAGAAGTGTCGACATGTGGGAGAATAGACTCGCAGTGGTGGCACAAAATTCTTTCCGCGTGGTCTCCATCTTCCGAAGTGCACTCCCCAAAGAACAGTTGTTTGTCGGGCAAACGGACCTGAAAACCGGCGTTCATGTCTGTGGTCATACCGACCCCTGCTCGATGGTTTAGTGCTGGTTTCAGATTGAGGAAGCAGCCCAACAGCCGTCTCCATTATAGCGACGGAAGGTTGTGTTGTGCCATCCACAGGTTGTAACGGGAGCGTTTGTTTGTCTTTGTCCACAGTTTCATGTACTGGACCGATTGGGGAACCGAGGCCAAAATTGAAAAGAGCGGTTTGAACGGAGCCGGCCGCATTCCCTTGGTGACAGACAATATTGTGTGGCCTAACGGAATCACTCTGGGTAAGCTCACCTCCTTCACGCAACCACCACTCTGAAAGGCGGGAGTGGGGGGGGCCTGCTGTGTTAGGATGACACGATGCCATTGACTGTTGTTGTTGGTCTTCCAGACATGGTGAACCAGCGTCTGTACTGGGTGGATTCCAAGATGCACACGCTGTCCAGCGTGGACGTGAACGGCGGGACGCGGCACACGGTCATGCACGACGCGCACAAGCTGGCCCACCCCATCTCTCTGGACGTCTTCGAGGTTCGTAACCCATCCGCTGTGTTCTCACAGGAAAACGATCATCACATGTGATGTGTGTGACCAGATCGTAGTCCATCACTGTAATGTAGAACAGGGATATAATTCGATTGGACTTGCTTGTTTTAATCCTTCAATCGACCATAAGCTTAACCCCCCCCCCCCCCAACACACATCCATGTTACACAGGATAAAGTCTACTGGACGGATGTCAACAACAATGCACTTTACAGTGCCAACCGTCACACAGGAAATGACATCACCGAGCTGGCGACGGACTTGGACCAGCCCGAAGACATCGTCTTGTACCACAGCCTCAAGCAGCCCATGGGTACGGCACGTCGCAAACTCAGCTAAGCTAAACCCAGGACAGGAAACCATCAGCTGACCTTCGACACTCACTCTCCCCATTTGTGTGTGTGTGTGTGTGTGTGTGTGTGCAGGTACCAACTGGTGCAGAGAGGGGAACAGTATGAACGGAGGCTGTGAGTTCCTCTGTCTTCCCGCCCCCGTGATCAACCAGCGCTCCGCTAAGTACACCTGCGCCTGTCCCGACCACGCTACCCTGGCCCCCGACATGAGGAAGTGTGTGAAAGGTGCGGAGAACCCAAAGAGAAACCCACACGCAAATCATTTGTTCATAAATAGAAACGTTGTTTCTTGCACGTCGTCGAACACTAGTAAACCATGACCTTCTGATAGGGAAGATCTTAACCTTGGCTTCCTGTGAATAAGCTCTTATGGGGTTTCTAATATGTAAAACGTATGTCCACAAAAGTGCCTGGTTAGTTAATGCCGGTGGTTCTCAAATGTTTTTGATTTGTTCTTCAAAACTGTGCCCTACCTTTAATTAACAACTCCAAAATACAAATAAATTGGTACAGCTTTAGGAAAAAATGTCATGCCCCTATCGATATAATATTATTTTGGTTGAACATAATCGCCATCTTTCTATGATTCACTTCATCCCATCACTTTGTCACACTTTTCTTTGTTCATCCCAATTTTTCTTCAATATTCAACCAAATAAATGGGTGAATAATACCATTGTTCAACCAGGTTCCGCCATGAATGATCACATGGCCTCTGCTAACAATCCCCCCCTCATCGGTTTCCCAAACCAGGCATGGCTGTTCCTCCTGCTCCAGCCAAGCCTATAACAAGGCCGACCCCGAAGGCGACACCACAACAGCCTGCCCTTCCCCCCACCACCACCACCAGTATCAATACCAGAGCTGCACAGAGGCCTGCCTCTCCGTCAACTACCTCCCCCTCCTCCACCCCCACAGCCCCGCCCTCTCTCGTCTCAGCTCAAGGTATAGTGAAGTCTCGCTGGGTTACTGCATTAGTGATATTTGTCAGTGGGAGTATTCCTTTCATGTGATGCAGAATCTTCCCTTAAATGCCATCCTGGCTGATTGCCATATTTACCTAAGTATTATAAGTATAAGTATTAGTATAAGTATAAGTATACGGTTTTGCACAAGTATGAACAATGCTACATGCACTACTCTTAAAGGGAATTTAAGGGATTTTTTGTAACAATACACAATGCTGAATATTTCCCCTGAAAGGTCTGAATAAATGAGTTCAGTGGTTTTGGAGGTGTAGAGGTTAAACCTCTTGTTTGTTGTCCCTTTAGTGAACAACAGATATGCTGCTATGCCGAAGCCGGCCGAGTCTTCACATCCTGGGGCGCTACTCATCGTGCTGCCAATATGTAAGTTGTGAGCCCATCCTTTCTCACTCTGTCTCTGTCTTTCTCTCTGTCTCCCTTTCTGTCTCTGTCTCTGTCTCCTTCTCTGTCTCGGTCACTCTCTCTGTCTCCCTTTCTCTCTCTCTCTCTCTTTCACTCTCTCTCTATCTCTCTTGCGCTCTCTCTCTTCCTCTTGCTCTCTCTGTCTCTCTGTCTCTTTCACTCTCATTCTCTCTCTTTCTCCCGCCTGTGGTATTTTGGGGAAACTTTCAGGGCTTCGCGAGTCATGCGTCATGAAGGAACTTGGATTACTCAGACTACAGCTGTGACAATCAATGGCAGGAATTTCTTTTTTCTTTTTTTTTTCTGGATTTCCCCCAAAAAACTAAAGAAGCTTCATTAACTGTTGCGTATATTATCTCAATGGGTGGGGTTCACCGGTCTCACCAAACGTCTCCATGCGCTTCTATTGGACAGGTGTGATGTGCCTGCTGGTCTTCGGGGGGTTGTTTCTATGGCGACAATGGCGCAGGAAGAACACCAACACCATCCACTTTGACAACCCGGTGTACCAGAAGACCACGGAGGACGAGGTCCACATCTGCACCAGCGATGCCGGCGGCTATGTCTATCCACAGGTACGACCTCCCCTCCCCCCTAACACCCTGATGTTATTCCTTCATGGCGGCCTTTCATGGCCCACTATACAACAGTGTGTGGCAAGTGCAGGAAAGGTATATGGTAATGCAGGTCATTGGGGTATATATTTTAATTAATAAATGATTGCAGTACCAGCATCTTTCTGTAGTCCTGCAGTCATCAATACAGAGAACATTGGTCCGCTTCGATTTGAGCCGGTAGGGACGTAGACTCGCGATACCAGAGACGATCAGAGATCTCACCACGTACCAAACGTCTAAGAATTTCTAAATGCAAGTTAGAACGGCCCCTAACAGACCTACTCTTTTTACGTTGTATAGTGAATGATACAGTACCGTAAACTATGCCCTCCTCTCGTTCTCCTCAGTAGTGAAGACAACAGGAGATACAGTGAACTACTTTGCAAAAAGTATAGATTCTGTTTCAACCAATGTGGGCTCAATCCACAGCAACTTTATTTTATACATATTGGTACGACAGTTTTTTGCAAGCACACATGAATTTTCACGTCCCCGCATCAATATGAAGGCCCCCTCAAGCGATGCAGGCTTTTCTTAAGCTCTTCAGAGGCTGACTTATGAGTCTAGTAGGGATGTAGTTTAGGTTCTCCTTCCAAGCACTGCCTGGTCTTTGGAGTGATCCAGACCTCTAGCGAGTAGACAGGAGCGACGGGGCAGGTCAAAGCGATTCCAAGATGTCGGGGACAAAACGGAAGCCAAATAAAATCAGAATAAAATCAGAATCAAATCCACAAGGAGTGTGTGTTTGGAAGGAAACGACCACTGAGAAAGGCCGGTTTACAATGGCCATTAGGGGATAGAGATCACACTACAGATGACGGATGGAGCCAAGGTTTCAATGATACAAAAAGCGTTTTTACATTTGACTGTTACCATACCATTCATCCACAAACATTGATTGTTGTAGTTGAAGTACAAAAACAATCTTTATCTGCTCTTTTTTTTCAGAGGCAAATTGTTAGCGCAGAGGAAATGGACCTAGCATAACAAAGAGACGATGACGACAATGAAAGTCATGTTTTACCGACAACCGAAGACGTGTGATCTACTGCTGCTTATAGACCCTCCAACTCGGCCATGTTCTGTGGCTTTTCCATTTTTTTCCCTCTGCACTGTCACATCCAAATCTGAAGGAGAGAAGAATCATCAGGAGAAAAAAATGCACAAAAAAACTTTAGCGAATCCTTATGCCTCAACGAGAAAAGCCATACTTTGAGCTGTGTTCTACAATGACTCAGCAGAAAGGACATCACAGGAAGCCATTTTGTCCAATCTGAAAATGGCCAGAGAAGGAAGAAATTGTACAATTTGAAGTCAATGTTGATATATTATATATTTTACTTTATTTCAGTCAGCGATACGTGGAGTTTCTAATTTAAAGACACCTGCTAGCACATCCTTCATATCCTATATCACTTGTTACAGAGTACAGACAATTTGCATTCATCTCTATGTTGGCGGTACACACTTCTAGTGTTCCCTGTTACTAGGCACTGTAGTGATCAATCATTATATTATCTGTCAACAAACACACCTTATCGCACCATCTGTGCACCATGCACCATCAATTGCGTGCCCTTTCCTACGTTTTCTTGTGCCTTACCATCATTATACCTAGGATGACAACACTATGCTCCTTTCCCCATGCTCTACTCTTGAATGTGCCTCAACTCAGTAGGGGAGAGCCGGGTCGATTGAAACACTAAGATGACGTTACGTATACAAATAATTTCGTCAGGTGATCAACATCTCACATGTGTATCAGCTTTGTTACAAGTGTAATTTAATACATATGTTGGATGATCGCGCGGTTTTTTAACTTTGAACGTAAGTTGACATTTGTTTAAAACGCCCCGCCTAGTCGGTACGTTTGAAACACATATGCGGGACGAATGAAACACCATATTTTAAACAGAAACTATTGAACCTTACTCTTGTTTTTATTCAACATACCGGAAAACATACTAGTGTACTCGTCATTGCTAAGATTTCTCATAATTTCTCATAATATAAATAGGTCAAAAAAAAAAATTGTCCTGTGCATAATTGTCAAGATGCACATTTCGATTAAAACCCACCTTTCTTCTTTTATAGCAGTTGGACGACTACATTTTCATTTAATTTACTTATTTCCCTATCCTAAGTCATGTTTAGGGATACACAGTTGAACATCCTGTTATCTATTGTAAACAAAATGGTGATGTGCGGGCGTTTGAAACAAGTATTTCAATCGTCCCGACAGCGACTACTGTCACTTAAGCCTTTTTTGCCTCTTAACTTCAAAACTCTGACATTGCACACTTTAGGACAGGTTTAATTACTAATTCATCTGTTGTATTGTCATATTATTATGGCATGAAATTTCACATGAAAGACTTGATGGTTTTCGAGGAAATCGCTGTGTTTCAATCGTCCCGTGTTTCAATCGACCCTGCTATACCCTACTATCCTCCCACCATCTTCCCCTTAGTAAAGTCCTGACCTAGGCAGTTCCTACCTCAGCGAGGAATGGCCATAGTTACATTTTAACCCATGTATTTTCTCTTGGGGACAGTTTTGACTTTCATTTTTTGTGAAACCTGTTATGATGAGAGTTTGATGTTTCCGTGGTGGAAGCCATTTTGAAAGTAGTTCCTGTCGTGGTGTGAGCAGACGAAGTTCAGCCAAGGTTTACAATGCAGATTCTGCCCGATTGTTGAAGTCAACCAAAGTGAAGGAGGCCAGTGTGATCCGCCACCCAGGTGGTTTTGAGTGGCGCGAGAGCCTCTTTGTGTTTTGGGGACTCTGTAAATAATATCTGTTAAATATTTAGTAAAAAATATTTAGTGCTCTATCTGTGTCTATTTTATTTTGTTTTAATTAAGGATCCAAAACAATAAAAATATGTAAATATGACAGATTTATTTATATATACATATGTAATGTTGAATTTATTTTTATGTTTTGCCTTTGTTTCGACTTTGCAGTCTGTCTGTAAATAATCGTACTGGAGTGATGGTCAGTGCAGACGGATCTTGCTAATCCCTGCACTCCACAGCTAAATTGTACAACTTTGGTTCAATCGTTGCCATGGGGACATGGCGTAGTTTGTGTATATATGGCATTAGACAGCTCCAGCGCTGCCGTGTTGATTTAATTACCGTCCGCGGTGGGCTTGGATGTAACGAAGCGGGCGTGCTCCTTAATGGTTTGCTTTGTTTGGAAAGCCTTGAATGATCTATGAAAGCGCTCTGACTGCATTGTGCTGTAGGATTGAAGGAATATAAAGGCACTGTCGGGCACATTGCTTTTGATTGCAGCTCAAGTCAATTCTTGTTTGTTTGTGTTGTTCTTTTGTTTAATAAAAGCGAGTCCATTGTTCTCCTATCCCTCTTTTTATTTATTGATATTTATTAATATATGGGATGATTTTGATGCGCCGCTGGCACAACCATCTCTTGATGGCTGTATTTGAAAACTAGTTTCTCCAGTATCTACTCTCTGATAGAGTTGATAGTGAGTAGGGCCTACTGATCATCATAATCTAGTTTTGAGTGTATCCTCCCTGTATTATTTTCAATCCCTTGAAAAACACATTGATCCACAATCACACCTCTGTATGATCATGGATCAATGTGTATATCGAGGACTGAGATGCAGTGATGTACATCTAATTATCTACTGCTCAATTAGAGTATTTACAAAGAAAGAAACGCTTGTGTAATTGTAACAACAAATGATTTCAAGGGGGAAACTACCATCATATCAGCTTCCATGTGCACAAGGTCTTGTCTCTAGCAACAGGGGGACATTTCCTTTGGATTTCAGGGAAGCATGATCAAAGCATGCTGTAATGTGGCATGTTTTACCGTAAGTGCTTTATTGGGACGTGTCCAAAAAAGCTAAACCCACCCCCTTCCACTCAGTCCACTTAGAGACCGCAGCAAATCCAAACTTGGAGAAGTGGGGGCTATCTACTGCCTGCCTCCTCTGATTCATAAAATATATATATACGTTGTACTGCTAGGAATGTAATAATAATAAACAATGCCTTTTATAGTGATTTCAATGCGACTCCTCATACTGGAGACCAGTGAGGACTTATATGTATATATATATATATATATATATATATATATATATATATATATATATATATATATATTATATTATGTATATTATATTTAACTGTAAGCCGGTAACATAACATATAGTGCCAATACTGCCTTTGGAAGCACTCTGTAAGACAGTCTGTTCTGTTCTTCTTTTCGGTTCCACATTGATGGACACTCCCTCATCAGAGACCTCGGGCAATATAATACCCTTCATCAATAATGTATATTAAATTACCCTCCCCCATAGACACACACACACACTCACTTTTGTGTGTGTGTGCGTGTTTCCATGTGTGTTTAGGCAGTGTGCAAGGAGGGCAGCCAAACACAGTTTCATACAGAGGAGGTGTAAAATAGATAGCTCTAAGATAGCAATGCATAACATGTGCTCATATGTGTTAGGATGCTTCTCTCATTGGTCATGGTTTCATGGTATCTGACAGCCAAGCATCTAAAGAACGCATCGAAACAAAGACAAAAACTTGACCTTGTGTCACGTGCACATACGCACGGATATGTCCACTCTTTGATAACGATTTGTTGCACCCTCTTGCCCTTTTTTGATCTGGTGAGTGGAAACAATGTTCCACTTTTAAATTTCCCAATGTATATTTTAACGATTTATACACAGGTTGATCGTCTTATAGGAACTTCTTCCACTTCCACCTTGCCTTGAAAAGAGAAGTGGCTGCATGCTCTTCTTTGAATCGGTCCCATCTCTTCAAGCAGACACTTCCTTCAGCATGAAGGAAGTGTCTAAACCCGAGCTCCCTCCGTCTACATTCGATGGTAGGTCACACTAAGGCTAGCCACACTTTGCACTGTTACTGTTCAGATCTAGTGGAAACTTCTTTTTTCAGAACTTCTCTGGCCCCCAGCAAGCATGCAATGGGGAAACATTGAGGCTGTGTGTGCGTGTGCTTGTTCGTGTGTGTGTGTGTGTGTGTGTGTGTGTGTGTGTGTGTGTGTGTGTGTGTGTGTGTGTGTGTGTGTGTGTGTTTGTCTGTGATTGTGTGTATGTATATGCGTGTGTGTCTGTTTTCGGGAATGTGTGTGTCTGTATGTTTGTGTGTGCGTGTGCATGTATGTGTGTGTGTGTGTATGCGTGCATCAGCAGAGATGCATCATGCATAGCAGAGAAAAAGTGTGGAATGTTGTCATTCTGGCCCCTAGATCCACATTCCGTCCTCCGAGATGCTCTGAGCCATGGAGGCCTCACCAGGCTGTTCCATAGCAGCAACCTGACGGGCCTCATTCTCCTACTCTAACTTCATTCTTTTTACTAACATGGTATTTGCCCTTGCCCCCTTATCCCACCCCCACTCCCAGCCCATCTTAGAGTTCCACCAAGCAACCCCCCCTCCCCCAAGACACACAGACACACACACACAGATCATGTGAAACGATGGTGTGACGGGGCGTGAGGAAGATGTGACCGAGATGTGACCGACGTCGGGGCCTGAAGATAGCGGGACCCTTCCTCTTGTGCGGCCCGGCTTTTAGACGTGTGAACAAAGAAGTGGCTTCTGTTGAAGCACCTCTGATACGACCACCTCTGAGGGAGGTCCATGCAGTAGCACAAACAGCAAAGGCTGAACCCAAAACCTGCAGGAAAAAGAGTCTCAACAGAGTCCACAGTGGCAGACATCTGCCAATCACTTTTACCTTCATCATCATCCTCCTCCTCATCGTCATCATCATTTTGTCATTACGGTGTTTGTAACTCACTTCACAAACGGCCAGTCAAATGGCTGTGCGTGTGTGTGTCTGTTTGTTTTTGTTTGTGTGTTTGTCCATGACTCCAGGGAGTATCACACACACACCTGAAACGAATGATACAGATCCGGCCCCTAGGGATGGAGAGAGAGTGTGTGTGTGCGTGTTTGTGTGTGTGCATGTTTGTGTGTGTGTGTGTGTGTGTGTGTGTGTGTGTGTGTGTGTGTGTGTGTGTTTGTGTGTGTGTGTTGGTGTGGAGAGAGAGAAGATAGAGAGAGAGAGAGAGAGAGAGAGAGAGAGAGAGAGAGAGAGAGAGAGAGAGAGAGAGAGAGAGGGAGAGTTGTTTGGTCATTAAGGGCAGTGCTGTTTGTAAATTGCCTCCTCACCTCATCTCGATTTACACATTGCCGATGCCACGGCATTGGCCGACGTGGTCACAAAGGGGGCGGGGTCTAACCTCACACCACACTGTGTCGTGAGGGAGGCGGGCGGGGCCCTGTCGTCCTCTGAGACAATGAGGAGACAAAAAACCTGCGCGTCCAGGTGATGCCCTGACAACCACAGAATGTTTCTGTGTCGGCGTGACGACACAAGAAAGGCATAACAAGACCAACAGGTACACCAGGCAACCTAGCTCAACTCAGCAGGGAGGGAGGGAGGGCGGGGTGTGGGTGTGTGTGGTGTGTGTGGGGGGGGGGGGGGTTGGGGGGGGGGATCGAGGACAAGCCAAATAAAATTATGGTAGAATGTGACTCTGTAGTTTCCCTGATTAAGTATTATTGCAAAAACTGCCCCGCAGGGAAAGGGTTATGGGAATCTGAGGGTCTGTTTCTGCAACACTTGACTCGTCTCTGGAAATGACAAATCGGGGACAGCATGTCACAAGTTTCATTTTATTGCATTTTTTATTTATATTAGGGTCAACATATTTTATTACGTTCTGCATTTGGTTAGATGCATATTGTACTTATAATTAGAATATCTACATGTGTATCTTGTGTTTATATTGCTGGTTGTGTTTATTCTATTCTGTATTTACATTGATGGCTCTGGCTTGAGCTGAGCTACTGTAATAAACAACTTCCTCCGGGATCAACAAGGTCATCTATATGTAACCTAATGTTGCGGTTGATGGATGACCGGTGGGAGACCTAAACGCTGAATCGACCGAGGCAGAAACTACGCTTGTCAATGGAACAAGATGCAAACAACGCGTTATTTAAATACTGCTGGACTAGGTTTGCAAAAGGAGCTTCATGAAAAAAAAAAACATTATGCGGAAGCTAATATTAACACGATAACCAAGAATTGGTTCATTTAGTCGAGAATTCTGCAATCGGTTAAATCCCTAATTATAGGCCTACTCACTGGCAGTAAGCCTATCAATTAGCCCAAATACTAAAAACCAACACAAATATGTTTTAATGATCTTCCGAGAATTACATGTGAGGAAAGATGTAACTGATTATTATGTTTTTTTTAAGAACAACGTCAACACTAGCGCACGTCTCAGAACACTTTGGTGCTCCCCTGAGGTGGTAGCTAAGTACTGCAAGATAATGCCGATCGCTTGCGTGAACGAGCCATCAGTCGACTTAAATAAAGCAAACTGTACTAAAAAGTTACCGTGGACCACTGCCCGGCACATGGTGCGTTAGGCCGGCTCGCTGCCCTCGTCATAACCCCGGGTAGAATATGGGTTCGTTCGTTTAAAGACAATTTGCAATGACGGTTCTTTATAAAACAGGACTGGTTTGTTAGGATTTTAGGTTAATTATTAACCTCAAAGCTATTCTAGCAGTAATAATAGACCTATAGGCCTAACATTTACTATAACATTTACATAAACCTAATACGTTAACTTTTCGTGAGCGAAGTGAGAGTACGTTGGATGCATAACTGGTCTGACATGTGAATATATTTGCTGCTCTGGTACTGGGGATTCATTATGGAAATTCAGTGTGATTTAAGGTTTACTATTAAATCAGTGATAAGCAACAGATTTTAGTTTGCAACACAGGTATTATTTTATTTCAAATTACATTTAAAAAAGACTAATTAAATAAATGGGGGGGAAAGTAAGATTGGCTCAGTAAAAAAAGTTGTTTAAAAAAGCGAAACTAGACAATGATACTCATTCATGGTAGAGAAGAACTAGACGATCATGATGAATATACATCTACATTGCACTCTTGCGGCCAGTTCCCGCAGCGCAGCCCACTTCCACGATTCAGGTGAGCGCATAACCTGTCAATGTTTTACCTGAGGCTGGTGACGTCGAACACTATCTCCAGGAAAAGGAACGGTGGAGTCCATGGTCCCCTTTTAGGCTATTTTGCACACTGTTTTTAGCAGAGAAATGACATCATAGAATTATAGACATTGGGTGAACAAATTTGCATTTATTTAGACATTGTTGTTTCGGCTTTTGGGTTCGGCTTTTAAACAGAACAATGTCTGTCTCCGCTGTGTTCCTGCTGGATCTGAAGGGAAAGGTAAGTTCAGCTGGGGGTATTGTTAGTCGAGGGGCATCGTTGGCTACACAATGACACGTTATTCCGAGCTAAAATTTGTAGACATTTCCCATAATATTTTTCTAAAAGTTGAATTGTAGCCGTGGCTTTTGTCGTTAAACATTAATAAGGTAGTCGTTAAATATTAATCGGAGTCTGCGATGGTGTTTCAGTTGGGCTCCACTTCCGGAAACATCATGCGCGACTGTTTGCTGAAACAACCTTTAGGCCTGCTCCAAAACTTCAGCGGGCAATTTCCGCTTTGATCTACTGCAGGAAATAACTATACTGGGATTGACTCTTAAATCAAGTGTCCTATCCCACTGCATGTTTATAGCTTGGATATAATTGATTGCTATTTGCTGTCAGGCATACCGGTTCTCTCTCGTGTACCGCGACTACATGCCATTCTTCCCGTTAGTTCACGCGTTGCTTTGTCATTGTTAGGAATTCTGATCCTATTACACCTCTTGACTATGCTATCAGAAATATGCTTTACTTTTTGCACGTTTTTGTCATCTAGCTCTTTCTTTGTATATAAAAAAAAAGATATTTTACTTATTTTTGTGCAATAAAGAGTACTTTAACTTAAAGTTTTGACGATCATTTCAATCAAAATGTGTTGTATTGTAATTAGAACTGATGAATAAATGACTTCTTGTGATGGTGGCCTTCCCAACACAACAGTATAAGGCTCTAACGCTCAACATTGACCCTGTGGGGTCACGCTCCATTCCCAGGTGTTGATATGCCGTAACTACAAAGGCGACGTAGACATGGCCGAGATCGACCATTTCCTGCCCTTACTCATGCAAGAGGAAGAGGATGGACTTCTGAGCCCTGTTCTGCTGCACGGCAGCGTCCACTTCTTGTGGATCAAGCACAGCAACCTGTACCGTATCCTTAACCCTATACTTACAGTCCCGGCCAGGAAAAACATCTACAAACATGGAATGAATGATGAATGCGTGCATGCGTGCGTGCGTGTGTGTTAAATTGTAATATATTGTTATTAAATGTTAATCTGTTCCTCATTCACTGTGGTAACCCGTTGACCTGAGCCAGTTTACAGTGGTGGCCACGACAAACAAAAACTCCAACGCGTCCCTGGTCTACGCCTTCCTGTACAAGCTGGTGGAGGTATGTCCTTCTCTGTCTCATCCAATGTGTGCGTGAGGGCTGGTGGGGGACCTTGAAATGATGCGCCCATTCATCGTATTCACAAGGGACCGCAGGACCACTTCCCATATGAGGCCCACCTGACACCTGCAGATCTGAACAGGGCCCAGAAAGAGGGGCTGATAAACACATTGTTGGGAGACTATATATAATCGAAGGTCAAAACCTCCATGTTTATATATAGTCATGAAAGTGTAACGGGCACATGTACAATGAAAAGCTAAAACAAGAATTATAACTTTATAAAAAATGTAAGATGAGATGGAAAAAGAGATGAATTATGCAAAGAAGGAGTGATTTAAGCAAAGAAGGAGCAATCAGCCTGTAGTTGATGTGCGCCCATCTGGGAACGGCAGGTGTTCACCGAGTACTTCAAAGAGCTTGAGGAGGAGAGTATCCAAGACAACTTTGTGGTGGTCTACGAGCTTCTGGATGAGCTGATGGACTTTGGCTTCCCCCAGACCACCGACAGCAAGATCCTACAGGAGTAAGACACTTGAACCTTTCCTTTCAATCAGTCGATTTATTGATGTTTATCGATTGATCTTCTAAAACCATGACATGTAATAACTCATAGCAAATTACATTAACTAGAGCCCAAAGAAACAATGAAAGGTTAAAGTATGGTTTCAGTGTCTCTGAAACACTGAGAATAATCGACTAATTATTTGCCTTTGGTCAAACTATACATTTTTTGATGTTAAAGGGATAATGACTTTTGAATGTAATAATAATAATAATCATGCATGTATTATATCGTCACATCCACTGCGTTGATACAATTAGATGCTTGTGTACTAAACTAGTGCATTTAGATTACACCCTGTAACATACATGCGCACAATTGATCAATTAATGAAAAAGCTCCATCATCTATCTTGTGCAGATACATTACTCAGGAGGGAACTAAGCTGGAGGTGGCTAAAAGCAAGGTCCCCACCACGGTCACCAACGCTGTGTCCTGGAGGTCAGAGGGCATCAAGTACAAGAAGAACGAGGTCTTCATCGACGTCATTGAGTCCATCAATGTTCTGGTACGATGGCTGTAATTACATGGTAGACTTCTTATTGCGCAAGTTCAGATCTGCAATATGATTACCGCAGATAGTACAACTGATGGGGAAATTGTGAACTCTTTATCTATGAAAGGATCAGACCTATAAATCCACTTTTCTAACAAACAAGTCTTTTTACAAAGCATATTCGTCTATGTATCTGGCCTTACTCAAAATTCTCCTCAGCATATGGAAAAACCTTTTTAGTAATAATAAAGTAATGGGTTCAGTAATGATAGACAACCTCTGAGTGTTAATTGGGCCGGGGTCTTATGTTCTATGGGTGTCCAGTGATTGGACAGCAATGTACTCAGGCAGAAGGAAGCATCCTCAGCTTCGCCTGAGGACTTGTGGTTTATTACGCTTATACCACAGTTGCCAACAATGATTGGATATTAGTTACTTTTATCTATAAAGTTGTTATTTTCCTCTTATCAGCTGGATGTCAAATATTCTTCCGTGGCCCTTCGATCATATTCTTTCTGCGTTGTCAAGCAAACATGTAGTCGATAGTTGCTTTTGACTATTGTTTCAAACATTGGATTTGCAGCATTAAACCGCAGTCCTGACTCCGGGTGTCACTGAAGGTCCCACTATCATCATTAATATTATTTGAATCATTACCTGTGGAGGGTAATGGATTATGTGTTATGTTCCAGGTGAATGCTAACGGGAGCGTGATGAGCAGTGATATCGTGGGCAGCATCAAACTGAAGACCATGCTCTCCGGCATGCCGGAGTTACGACTCGGCCTCAACGACCGGGTCCTCTTCGCCCTCACTGGACGTACGTATCTGAGAAACCCTTGGAAGAGAGGAAACTCCATTCCAGGATGACTAGGGTGCAATGGTTGATGCCAGGTGGTTCTATTTATATTCAGTTACTGTGGGAGGTGGAAGTAAATCAAATAACAGACGGTTCTTATCATGGACATGGACATGGAGTCTGTCTGTCTGTCTGTCTGTCTGTCTGTCTGTCTGTCTGTCTGTCTGTCTGTCTGTCTGTCTGTCTGTCTGTCTGTCTGTCTGTCTGTCTGTCTGTCTGTCTGTGTCTGTGTCTGTGTCTGTGTCTGTGTCTGTGTCTGTGTCTGTGTCTGTGTCTGTGTCCTTCTGTCATTGTGCGCCCCCTGCCAGGCGGTGGAACATCTTAATGTGTGGAGTCACAGAGCTGTTTGTAAACCCGATTGATTTCCAACATGGCTGCCGGTGTTTGTTTCAGGTGACAAGGGCAAGACGGTGACAATGGAGGATGTCAAGTTCCACCAGTGTGTCCGTCTGTCCCGCTTCGATAGTGACCGCACCATCTCCTTCATCCCTCCGGACGGGGAGTCGGAGCTCATGTCCTACCGAATTAACACACACGTCAGTCCCACTCAACTTCTTATTTTTAATAGTTAGCATTGAGCAGGTTGTGTCCATTACAACGTTTTTACCATCTTTGCATTTTCTTAGAAGTCGAACCCTGTTTTCACTTGTGTGTTGATTTTAATTTGCTCTAATGAATTAAAACGATATAACAACTCAAATAGGTTGTCATGCATTATAATAATCTGCATTAGATCATTCAAATAAAAAAAATCATAACATTTTGTACTATTGAATCATTTAGGCATTATAGGTTTACTGAGCACATGTTACATTATATTTTAATTTACCCATTTTTAGTGTCAATGGTTTGTCTTTTTACTCCATCCAGGTGAAGCCTCTCATATGGATAGAGTCGGTCATAGAGAAGTTCTCTCACAGTAGAGTGGAGATCATGGTCAAGGTATGGATTTACTGAAAGGACAGGGACCTAATCAAGTTTCTGAAGAGTAATAATATGCAATGTATTTCTCCTGTTCACCTGTCTAGCAAACGGTTAAATAAACTTGCCTTCAGTGCCATATACTTCTATGGTTGGCTAAAAATCTAATCAAAACAAGTGAGCCAGTATGTTGACTTAATCTTTAGATGACGTGCATGCAAGGGGAACAATGCAACAGCACAGTGTTGTTTTCTTCCGATAAATTGAAGCCAGCCCTCTGATATGTAGTAAATGTAGTACCTGGTAGTGTGAACCATTACAGTATGAAATGAACAATATAACTTGCATAATCAGACGCTGAAGGTGCTTCATCGCCAGGTTGCAGACACAAGGATGTTTGTTCTTTTTAATAAGTCGGTGCAGTGAAGGAAAATAAACTATTTTAAATTAAATAGATAAACGCATAATTAAGTATGTGCAATATATAAGGCTCTTATCTTGTCCACGGTGCACTAACCCTACGTGCTTTCCTGACCTGTCCTAGGCTAAGGGACAGTTCAAGAAGCAGTCTGTGGCAAACAACGTGGAGGTGAGGATTCCAGTCCCCAGCGACGCTGACTCACCCAAGTTCAAAGCGAGCACCGGCCACGCTAAATACGTCCCAGAGAAGAACCTGGTTGTGTGGACCATCAAGTCTTTCCCTGTAAGAACAATGCATTATTTACTAATGTTATTAATAATAATTTATATTTATATGACGCCTTTTCAGGACACAAATATTAAGAGGTAAGGCCTCGCCTTGTGTCTGTGTTTTATTTTGAACCTATTTTTGTGTTTACATCCAGGTTATCTTGTAGTGAACTGTTAGCATGTTTTTTGGGCTGTTTCCAGGGAGGAAAGGAGTTCCTGATGAGGGCTCACTTCGGGCTCCCCAGTGTGGAGAACGATGAGCTGGAAGGCCGGCCCCCGATCACTGTCAACTTTGAGATCCCTTATTTCACCGTCTCAGGGATTCAGGTGTGTGTGTGTGTGTGTGTGTGTGTGTGTGTGTGTGTGTGTGTGTGTGTGTGTGTGTGTGTGTGTGTGTGTGTGTGTGTGTGTGTGTGTGTGTGTGTGTGTGTGTGTGAGTCTGTGAGTCTGTGAGTCTGTGTGTCTGTGTGTGTGTGTGTGTGTGTGTGTGTGAAACACATTTTATTTGTTCTGAGACACATCTGACTTCTCCTGAATAGCTGAGTCATTGTTGCTTCAACATGCTCTGTGTGCACTTGGCTTGTCTATTCAAAACCTGTGTAAACAGTATGTTGTGGCATTAACCTGCTATCCTGTTTGTTGCCCCAACCACTTCTAACATACCTGCCCCAGGTGCGATATATGAAGATCATAGAGAAAAGCGGCTATCAGGCCCTGCCCTGGGTTCGTTATATCACACAGAGTGGAGGTAAGCAGCTCAACATTTTCATTTGATTATCTAGGATTACTGAAGTGCATCATGTTGTATAGGCTGTATACATAATGAGTAGATGTAGAACCTTAGAATGAGCCACACTTGGTAATACTTTTCTCTATTTTGGTCTAGATTACCAGCTGAGGACAAATTCCTAAAATCTACAAATGTATATTCCAGTACCAGGACCTTCTGACAAGAATTCTTAATTGCACTCCAAATGAATGTCTTAAAATTTCACTGCCCTGTTTGATGTGGACTTTTCTGCTACCTTTTATATAGCACTATGAATTCAGTGGTTTGAATGTTTTAATCAGCTAATTGTTGAAATGGTATTAAAATGTAGTTTAACATAAAGTTGATTCTATAACCACATGTTTTGTTTTGTTACAAGTACTTAAAGTTTTAATTTTTTGCTGTTTTTAATGTATCATCAAATAACCGCCATATTTTGATGACTTCAGTACTTTTCCATACATTAGGCAATCGCGTCCACCTTATTCCGCGCAAAATCAATTAGACCGCCCTTTTCGCACTTGATTCTGAAGATTTTCTCCAAACAAATGAATGGGCTACTCTTTGAGGACATCAACGTATACGAATAGCCCGCTTTCTGCGCTCGGAAACCTCATTGGTCGGCTGCTATTGTTGCCACAGTGATCGCAGAGTAAGCGAGCTTGACTCCGCCCCTGTTGCCATTTATGGAGAGGCAGCACCCACAAGACGAACTCTGATTGGTCACCTTGGGTTCTCGGCTGTGTTTGTAAATTTGTAGCTGAGGAACACTAGAGTTTAGATCTCAGCGCGCAAATGTCTTATTTTCTAATGTTGACAAACATTTCGTTCCTTGATACCTTTTAAATTCACTTACTTCAAATTCTAACGGGTGTAAGGACAACCTAGTGTCTGGATTTTGTCGATACGAACAAGGTATGTAATAAGCGACTGCTATAATCCTTTATTGCTGTTCTCTCTTCAATGTTAGCCTTCGTTAGCCGGAGTGCTAATGTTCCGTATTCCTGACACATCTAGGAAAGAATAACATGATTTACTGGATATACCTACCTTTACGTTGTACAACATAGTTAACCTAGCTTAAATTGGGTCGTTGTGGAATTGGGTTGGGAAGAAATGGGAACTGATCAGGCCGGATACATTGGTAAACATGATTTATTTTTCAGCATTTTTACGCACGTACAAGGATGGGCTATCTTCTGTTTGGTTTCCGAATAGATGTGCTCAACTCTTATTTTAGCTGCATTCGCGTTTTATCTCGACAAACAGACGGATATTTACCATGGTCCTCAGCCAGATGGATGCGGGAAGAGCTTTAACGTCGGCAGCAGCCAAAGGAAACACAAATGATGTACGGAGGATTCTGGAGGAATGCCGGGTGCCTCCCGATACAGTCAATGAATTTGGCAGAACGGCCTTGCAGGTATTAATCTCCTTGCTGTAGAAATCGACTTACCGTACTAATCATACACACCTAAAATTCGGGTATACGGTGGCCAGTATTACTCTCTATTACATGTTAATGAATCTTTAACCTGCCTTAAACCATTTATTATGAGACCAGCACGTGGATTATAGTATTAAGAACTGGTATGTCAAATTAAATGACACTTGTTTATCCATTGCAAACAATGTTCAAAGAAAACGAATTAGACACATCCCATTGAAGTCCATGTAGAACAGTAAAAGATCAGACCTAATTTCTGACTACTCTTGATGTCAAAGGTGATGATGATGGGGAACACCAAGATAGCCAGTCTGCTGTTGGAACACGGAGCCAACCCCAATGCCCAGGACAGACACGGCATCACACCGGCCCATGACGCAGCCCAGACAGGCTTTCTGGAAACCCTGCAGGTTCTGGTGGAGCACGGCGCTTCTGTGAACATCCCAGATAAGAACGGCACACTGCCCATCCACATCGCAATCAGGGAGGGTCACCGGGATGTGGTTGAGTTCCTGGCGCCCCGGTCGGACCTGAAGCACGCCAACACCAGTGGGCACACGGCGGTGGAGGTGGCCAGAGCATCCTGTTTGCCTGACATGATTGACTTGGTGTTTGCCCACATTCACAGCTAGTGAGTCGACTGGATCGAGCCAATAGTGTAGGGACTACGTGGTGGGTTTCTCTCTCCCTCCCGCTGTCCTCCTTGAAACCTGGTGACTTGAATGATTAATTGTGTAAAGGGGTTACATTGGATTTTCACAATAGTAGCTCAGAGTTGGTATATCTCCCGGAGCTTAGCATTGGTGGATGAGTTGACGTGTTGACATCTCTTTTGCACAGTGCAATTTAAGCACCTTTTTATATGTAGCTCTTTTCCCTAAGATTGGGAGTGCACATTTGTAGATAGATGATTTCTTTAGTGTTTCTTAAAAAATTAATTGGATGATAATTATTATTATTATTAATATTATCTTGTTGCGTAAGAGCTTAAACTGTTGGTCTGTGTTTTTTGTATGTTTATGAAACTAATTGTGCACCCTCAATACTTTGCCTAGTTGTGTTGATTAGATGTCATTAGATTTGGATTTTAATCATATTTATTTATTGAAATAGGACAATGAATTTTCCTATGATTTTGTAAATAGATACATTTATTGTGGATTGTTAATTTGTTAATGTTATTTATAAAACATATTTTTAAAACTACAATTAAAATATTAACGTTTTCTTGGACAAACACAAAATAAAGTGTTCAACTAATGTTTTTTTGTCTCATTGGCTTGGCTTATATAATGACTGAAGTGTATTAACTGTTCTATCAGGCTTAGACAGGGAAACTTCAGCTTTTTAAAAAGTGGACGGAATAAATAAATTATCTTGTTTGAAAAGAAGAACATGCGTTTTGGCCTATATTCATGACAATGCATTGGGTTTATATAGACATACATATATTTAGATATTTACATATATATATTTACCTACATATATATATGTATATATCAATTTATGTGGAGTGGGAGAGTTATATACCCAACACATTATTTTAAGCAACTAATACAAAATACCCTAACCCTAAACAATTACATTTCCTCAGTAAATCAGTTGATCAATCCTAAATTATGAATGCAATCAGAAGTTTGTAGATTGAAATTCTAATTGAATAATGGCGTTTATAAAATGGCTTTTCGTCATCAGATACGATTTATTCTTCATAAATAGGGCACTCCCATGGAGGAAATTGCTTTACTGGTCGTGGGGGGGGCGGTGCAGAGCCTGGACATCGCATTTCCTGTTTCATTTCTACCGAATACAAGTAAACAGGTATGAGCGGATGAAGGTTTCAGAAGGGTATTTTAATATTTGTATTCCTACAGTAGTCATCTACAATGTTTTGATTTCATGCTTTTTCGACTCTTCCCTTTAGACTTGGTTTTACGTCTGCTAACTGCTGGATCGTAGAGCATATCCTCAGCTGTTTCCCAAAAGCCCTAAGACAAGGATGTTACACTTGGCGTCTTGATCAGGTGCTGAAGGCGATAGCAGAGGCCATCTCCACCAGCATCCCTCATAACCAGCCTCTACGAACAGCAAGGCAGGCGATTGCCCTTGTCCGAGCAGGGGAGAAGCCTAAGCCCCCGCCAAGGGGGGAAGTAGGTCTCCTTGGAACCACACCGGAATGGCAGATGAAGGCCAACCTGGGGAAGCAGCTCAGATTCCCAGAGCACATTGTGGAAACCACCCTGAGACCAGACGTAGTTCTGTCCTCAGATTCAATAAAACAGGTGGTCCTACTGGAGTTGACAGTTCCCTGGGAGGAGGGCATGTCAGAAGCCAATGAGAGGTAGCACGCCAAGTACGCCAACTTAGTGGAGGTTTACCGCAGACGGGGGTGGCGGGTCCGATGTGTGCCAATAGTGGTGGGCAATATAGCAGCTTTGCAGCGTGATCTTTCTGCAAAGCATACAGCCTGCTTGGTATCAAAGGTGGACACCAGAGAAAGGCCATTAAGACCACCACAGAGGCAGCTGAGAAGGCCTCTAGATGGCTGTGGATCAAGAGGGGCGATACGTTGGTACATGCTACGTAGACACAAGTCGGGACTTGATCAATCCCGGCTGGGTCGCCTGGGTGAGGGTGTAGGATGTTGAAAGACCCGCACTCCACCTCCAAACCACGAGATGATTAAGGAAATTGTCCACAACCAGCTATAAAAGGTAGAAAAGCTAGCTTAGGGCTTTGTTAGTCAAGCCATTGGAATGGTGCTGATCCATATGGCTAAGGAGGGAGACTGTCACCTGCTGGACCTGTGGCCTCATGGAACTTCGGTCAAGAGGCATTCTTGATGATGCCCCTAACAGAGGCGCTGGAAATGGTGGTGCAATCGCACCACCACTTTAAAAAGAATAAATAATAATAATTACATTTCTCCACATCATGGTTTCGCAGATGTGGTTGCAGTATGAACTATTATTCATATATCACAGCATAGCTTAAAATTATGTCTGCTCTTTCCTCTTGGTCATCGTGTCATGTCCACAAGTCAATCGGATGCTTCGACCTACGGCTTGGGCTACAAACCAGAAACTATGCAAGCTCAGCTGTCTCACCCAGCACCACATTTATCTTGTAAATCGCTGTGCACTGCTGCCGTATCATCTGTATTTGTTCTTAAAACTTGTACGATTTATGATTTTGGAGGACTAAAAATCGAGGATAGACTACATCATCACTTCACTAGGCTGCAGTCAGTAATGATCAACGTGTAAATCAGTTGCTAGCATAAGCACTAGGGCATCCGTTTGTGCGTTCATATAGGCTACAGCATAATGTTACTTTGACAAATGTAAACAATGACCGAAAGGGTGAGGGGGCCCCTAACCCTAAACTCTTTTGCGCTTTTAGAAAATACAAGCATGAGAAATCGCCTGATGGATTATGCACCCCCAATATGATTCTGGCGCTTCTGTTACCTATAGAGCCCGACCTGTATCTAAAAAATGGAGCCTGTAAATGCAATGAAATTGGAATTAGGGGCGTATATGAAGCAAAACGCAGAAAAAGTCAGGCAGAGGAAAACACAAAGAAAATTAAGCTATTGTTGGAGCAAAACAACTGAGAACCTTTGAGAGCGGAAGGCAGAGTGTAGTCATAGAAAATAAAAATAGAGGGTCAGCCATTTGTAAATTGAAGTCAGAGAGAAAAATGCCTGAGGATTTGCTAACTTTTTTGCAAAAAATGTTTCATTGAAGGTGCACAAATTCTATTCTACAAATCACAAATTCAGAAACTCATATACTGAATCTCCATAATTTGGGGGTTCAAATGCATAAAATACAAAGCAATAATAAAGAAAAACAATAGTAAAAAAAAAAAAAATAGTAAATAAATAGTAATAATAAATTTGGTTTCTGTGGGGTTTTGTTCTTAGTTGGTAAAACACATAGTCCTGGCATATACTGTGTGTGTGTTGCTTACAGAATCTTGTCTTTTAATATGAAATGCTTTACAACTGAAATCCTCTTCGAAACGTAGATTCAAAAATAAAAATGTATGTGGGTAGGGTCGGCCCACTGCATAGGCAGGACAGCCAAATGTAGGGGCCAAGAGTTTAGGGTTGAACCACTCAGGGTTTGTTGTTGCATTGTCCTGCGTACTACGGTGACGGTTTCGGGCGCCCTGGCGATTGCTCCCGCGCCCCCTCCCTTCTCCGTTTGAGTCGTATATTTTAATTGACTAATTAATAAGCGGGATAATGTATAGAAAGTCGCCTGTCATTATCGGGAAAAACAAGCCCTTCAGGGCGAAGCAAGACTCCTCCGCGGCGCATCGGTGTTCTGTTCGCCCTGTCGGGGCTTTTTTTTCCCCGATAATGGGCGTTCTATAATATCCCCCAGATGAAATATTATTTAGGCTACTTCGTTAATCCGTGATAAAAATCAATACATACTTAATCGATCCAAGAAGAACTACAACCTACTTGCTCTATTTTTACCACTTTCCAATCCCACCAACTTGTGTTGCGTAATACATCCACAAGATGTCCCCAAACAATAATTTTGTATTGGCTTACATGGTGAACAGTCTTGTTGTGAACCTTGGCCGTTCTCAAACAGGTGTCCTCTCGATTCATTGCAAGTGATATAAACCATGTAGGCCTATTGGATGTTCAGCTGATCTTTCAATTAAGGGATACAACAATGGTTTTACGTCTCTCTCTCTCTCTCTCTCTCTCTCTCTCTCTCACTCACACTCACACTCACACACACACACACACACACACACACACACACACACACACACACACACACACCAAGGTGAATCAACAAGGGCATTCATAATGAGCGGACAACGGAATGCAGAGTAACGTTACAGTGTAACTGCCTCGCTGAAGGTCACAGACACGATAGCTGGCTATCGCTAACGCAACCCACACACAACGGTATACATGGGAGCTAAAGCTTTATTTTCAACAGCGAGCAATGGCTCGGGTTTCTATGTTTGGACAATGCCCATTCATACTCCCACTTGCGAGCAATTTGGATATTTTTTTTATTATATAATATTCACAACCTGTAGCCCACCTCTTGGGCTGCCATGAATAGCCAACAGCACGACATCATACCATTAGAAAGACAAAGACTAATTATATCGCAATGCAGCACATGCCACCCTTTTGCCAAACGATCAGGCCACTAGCCTGAAACTCGGAAGAGAAGTCTAATGAAAGTTGACATGCAGGACAAAAAAAAGGGCGTGTTGGTCCCGGGGAGAGACTCACGAGGTAAACACGTTCAGGCCCCGCCTCCTCATTCGTTCCCGTCAAGGATTCAGGTGTGTGTGTGCGTGTGCGTGTGTCTGTGTGTGTGTGTGTGTTCTCTTAGCAATAACGCGTGTGTCTAAGAATCATGACAATACAGGATTGTCACGCATCGGAGAGCGATCGGGTTACTACCCGATCGCCCTACGTACGGCGCTACTCCCCGTTTCTACGGAAATGAGTGAGCAAGATGTCCGACACGCTCTCATTTCACATCACTGTTCACGTCCGCAACAGAACTGGTACACACAGGTCTTTGGGTCGGATTCACTGTAGGGTAATAATACACAGTTGTAGACCTAATTCACCTGATGATCCCATGAAATGTTCGACTATACAATAGTAGAAAGGTAGTCAAGCACTGTGGTTGAGGTAGGAGGCAGCTCCTACCTCAGATCCTGAGTTAATAATTTATGGACCACTTATTATTGGTATCAGGGACATAAACTTAAGACAACCTTGAATGTCTTTACTATTATATTACAATATGTACAATATATATTCAAAATGTAAAATATTTTTGCTTTGATTGTTTACACATTTATTTTATTCATATCGTCAGATTTCCCTCCAGAGAATGTCTTAAGAGTCATTTTTGCCATTTCTGACAGAAATATTAGGGAGCTATTATAATGTTAAGTTCCTTTGGAGTTGGGCATTTCCATTTAGTTTTGGATTTGTATTTCCAGTCAAACTTCACCCTTATGAGGGGGTGGGACGTGGGAGTTGTATAGCAGTGTGTGTGTGTGTGTGTGTGTGTGTGTGTGTGTGTGTGTGTGTGTGTGTGTGTGTGTGTGTGTGTGTGTGTGTGTGTGTGTGTGTGTGTGTGTGTGTGTGGTGTGTTTGGGGGGGGGGGGGGGGGGGCTCTATTACAGAGTGGTGTGTGTGTGTATGCGTTACGTGACTGCAGGCCAGGACTTGAGCATGACCCGCTTGCTTGCTTGCTTGGTCGGCACTCACCTGAACGAATAGTTTTGTACTTGTTTCAGCGTGTGCAATAGACAGAAGACAAAGAGACAAAACATGAATGGTGGGTGGTGTTAGTGCTGGGCAAAAGGGAGACAGCATGTAAAGTCACAGGTCCCAAGGAAGAGGGGTGGTGTGAGAGAGCAAGTTATGTGTGAGGAATTATGCTCCACACAACTTAAGTCTGTGACACACTTTAACGCACCCCTCTTTGAAAGGGAGTGTAAGTGGCCAGCGATTATTTCAACACGTTCATTTTACTGTAAATGGGGAAAAAGTGCTGACGAGGTGGAAGAAAAGGAGTGTGTGTCACAGAGTTCGAATCTTTTTTTAATATCAGTGTATTGATTATTGTATATTCCCAAAATGCATTAATATTCAGGTAATTTAAAATGTCTTTCACCTCTTAGTTCTCTAAGCATCCTTTGCATCCTGGACTATTTCATTATGTCAAGAGATCTATAAACCAAGATGTTCCGTGTGTCATTTAAAGCAACTTGTACCCCTTCGTCTTAAACCCAGCCGGAACTGGGATACATCTGCTGGGACTGGCTGGCATATCAATTTAAGAATAAAGATTGGGTGAAATTCTCGCTTTGTAAACTAGTCTGTTGTTGTGTAACACTAACCTGACAGTAGCAGGTCTAAACCAAACCTTACGGCTACATGTCATTATTAAACAATTCAAATAAATACATAGTTTGAGTAAAAAATCTTTACAATAGATAAAACTGCATGTATAAAAAAAAACACCAGTAGTCAAATATTTTAAACTCAAAATTTACACTTGGTGCTTTGTTGAGGAATATAATGTAACCCCTTTCCTTAAAATCTTTACAGTTTTCTCAAAATGTTGCAACATCAAAAGTTTTTCCAAATCATCTGCTCCCCAGTTTAGTTTGTACTGAGGCTGGCAGTAGATCCACCAGGTTAGCCTCGATGACCAACCCACTGAGGGACAGCGAGGGACAATCCCCGATCTCGTCAGGAAGAGAATCTATGCGGTTCCCTTTCAGCTCAAGCCGGACCAGCATGGTCAGGTTTGATATCCTTGGGCTCAAGTTGATCAGGCGGTTGTTGCCCAGAACCAATGTCTTGAGCTTCTTACAGGAGAACAGCTCCTCAGGCAGCACCTCCAGAGAGTTGAAGGCCGCCGAGAAGTACTGGAGGCCCTGCAGGATGTTCACCTCGGACGGGAGCACGGTGATCTGGTTGTGGGAGACGTCCAGGTGCTTGAGCTTGGTGCAGTAGAACAATCTGGAAGGGAGCTTCTGGAGCTTGTTCCAGCTGATGTCCAACGTCTCCAGGAAATGCAGCTTGCTGATGTGCTCCGGGATGTAGCTGATGCTGTTGTACCACAGGCGCAGAGTCACCAGACGCCGGCAATGCTGTAGGCTCAGGATCTCCTCCACAGTGGTGAGCTTGTTGTCCTTCAGGTCCAGCTCCTGGAGGTTCACCAGGCTGAAGACGGCGCTGGGGATGCGCTCTAGCATGCATCCAATCAGTTCTAAGGATTCCAGGTTTGTTAACTTCTTCAGACTGCTAAAAGCCGCAATCTTGCAACATTCGTTGTATATGCAAAGCTTTCGCAGCTGCAAAGCAACATCCCCTACACTGGTCGGGATCTTGTTGAGGTTGCTGCGAATAGTGAGGACCCTGAGAGCTTTGAGGTCTCTCAGGGACTCCAGAGCAGGGTTTCGGGACACCTCATTGATCAGTAGGCCACTTAAATGTAGTTCATGCAGGTTCTGGAGGTTATACATCCAGAGAGGAACCTGGTCTGCACTCTCAAAAGACAAGTGCAAGACCTTCAGCCGCTCCTTAAGGCAGGTCAAGGCCGCTTGCTGGACCTTGGTAGAGCAGTGGACGAGCGCCAGCTCCTGGAGAGCAGTAAGTTTAACTATGCCAGAGGAGATGGTCACATTAGAGAGGAGCTCCAGCTTCAGTGATTCTACCTCTGGAAGATCGTAGGCAGTATCAGGGAAACCGGGCAACATGAACAGATGGAGTTCCATCCGCTCATTGGTGTTCTTGCAGAGGCGTGTCCGTAGCTTTTTGGCGGTCCACTCATGGTTGAGGTTGACCTGCCGGAGCCGGGACTCGCTGACCTCAGAGAGAAAGACGGCAAACCGCTTGGCGTAAAGAGCATCGTATTGGTCGCTGAGGTGGAGGAGGAATGCAAAGTCATTTTTCATATCTGGGATGTCGTCAACACCCGTCTCCAACCTGACCTGCTCAAAAGAGTACTCTTTTAGAGAACGATGGAGAAGCCAGTATAGGGTGTAGATGCACATTATTCCATATACCCCAACAAAGCTGATGTAGCAGTAGGCCAGCTTGGAGAACAGATGAGCCTTGTTGTGGTTACAGCAGTAGATGTCGAAACCGGTCAGCTCAGGAGGAACCAAACAACGCACCACAATCTCAATGTTATTAACCAGGACCGCACTGTAGATAATGATGAGGACAACCTGGAACACTTTGAAAGATGTCTGCAGCACATACATAACATAGAGGAGGTCAGCTTCTTCCACGTGCGTTCTGAACTTCTTCACCATCTCAAACAGAGCTTTGGCCTGCTCTCCTTCTTTGCGATCCAGAACCGAGGCCGATGACTGAGTTTCCGGGGGCTTTTTCTCAGAGTTGGACTTGACGGAGGACGACCGCAGGAGCCCCACTGTTTCCTCCTCCAGCGCTGCTGGGGGTTTCGACATGGTGTTCCTCCGTAGAGTCACCAGCTTTTCCTCGCTTCTCTCCTCGGAGACCTCGTTCAGGGCCCTCGTGGTCCAGGGGGAGTTAAAACACTTCCCGAGAATGGTCACAAAGAGCTCGATTTTAGACGAGGTCCCAGGAAACTTGAACCAGAAGCTGCTGACCACCATAAAGATCATGGTGTGGATGACCACCAGATAGGGGAAGTACTTTCCGTACCAATGCACAGCCCTCTCATAGCAGAAGTGGTTCACAAAGACATACTGGTGGATGTCCAGGTTGTTCTTACGGCCGTACACCTCGCGGATGATGGGGCTCACGGGGTTGGCCAGCGTGTGCTCCCGGGTCTCGTTCTCCCCGTAGCCGCGGATGTGGCTGCAGTCGATGGCCTCTGGAGTGGGGCTGCTGAAGTGGCTCGGCAGGCAGGAGATCTTGTCCTGGGTGAGCTGAGGAGGAACCAAAATGAATGAATGGAGGACACAGCTTGGCAGCTTAATCTGAAGAATATTTTATCATGAGCAGTGAAACACCCAGCGTTTCTTGAAGGGATTAAGGGGCATTACAGGGTTGGGGTCAGAAACGCTATTGTCCAATCAGGAATTAGGACCTCGAAAATAAAATGGATATTCAATGGAAAAACAAATGCTTCATTAGTCTAACCCATTTTGGGTTAATACATTGTTCTATGTGTTGATTATAAAGTTCATCAGTAAACATTAAAAGGCTGAGAAGTATTCAGTATTCCCATTCTCAAATTTCCGATTTACATCCTGAGAATGCATCCAATTGGCCGAGCAATGCAGAAGAGAATACCCTCATTATTTTAACCAAACAGGAAAATCATGCCAGTGTCAGTGACAATGAAAGTCAGACTGACTGATGCAGAAGGCAGCAAGAGTTTCCGAAACTCAATTTACTCCCTACTATTTTAATGTCATTATAGTGTGTGGAGCAGGGGATAAAACTTTGTATAGCTTTTACTACTGGTTATAATGGCTTGAACCTTCGTATCCACACGGACATTATGTGTCAAACCTTCTTACATTTTTTATCTTCTTTGTTACATGAGGAATTTGTTTTATCAAACCACTAATTGATCAAATCATTTAATTCCCGAAAAATGTAAATTGTCTTATTTCCCAAGCCAAAAAGTTCTTCCAGTAATAGAGGGAGGTGCAGAAGTACTATGACTGAAAAAATAGTCAACAGGTTGTTGTGTCAAAACAGTGACACATTTTTTCTTCTTTTTCGTTAGACTTAAAAAGGTACAATATGTAATAAATGTACTGTACCAAATCAAACAGTTTGTTTTGATTCAATATTATCCGAGTACCCAGGGTTGCCAGATTTGAAACAAATTAGCAGACAGACACAGCTTGTTGCAGCCCTGGAAGCACGCATACAAACTGGATCAACTGAGATTGTAACAGAAGGATTTGCTTTGCCTACTCTGGTTAATGTGTCCTTGAAGTAATGCTGCTCTTAAAGTTGTGATCTGAATCTGAACCCAGTGCAACTGAGTCAACAAGAGAATATTACCTTATTTCACAGTGTTAATAATCCACCATTGAGGTCAAACAGGATTCAGTGCAAGTAAAACACACTGTCCAAAGGATCTCGATGAGGATATTATTGTCAGGGGCTATATGTGACATAATAGCAGTTCAAAAGCACATATAATTCTAAAAGCAAATGCTGGCAGTGTTGTCAGTGGCCTTGAGCGATATTTCCTCTAAACCCACTGCTCCTCCATAAGCTAGCATTGTAAGTTTAAAAGATCAAGAATGCACAGTGTTTGGTTTAAAAGGGCCTCACCTGTAGGGTGCATCCAAAGACACCAATCATCAGCATTATGATACATAGATACTCCGTGAAGACGTCCCACCACGGTTTCAGCACCCGGAACTGTGGATTCTGTTCTGTGGCAAAGTTCTTGAACTCACCCACTGGGATCATCCCGAGGTCTGCGAAGAGAGAAAACATGTAATTGGAGCCGATAAGAATAAACAGCTAGGCAGGTATTCAAACAAGCAGAGAGCTCTAACGGATCACATCACAAGAAGTACATAACTTACTGGAATCGAAGATGTCGCTATGTAAACAAATATATAAAAATGTTTTTTGTAAATCGAGATTAGCGGAAAACCGGAAATATTTGACTTTGCCCCCTTAAAAGGAATACACCTGGATGGCTTCCTGTAGGTCTGAAACTGAATACATAGGCTACCACAGACAGAAGAGACAAACTGGAAGAACAAGTTATACAACAACGATCACAATAAACGTCCATGAGAAAAAACTTCTAGGGCTTTGAATGAAGCTTATCATGTCGTAAAATGGCAAACTTTAGTCGACCATTTAACTTTTAGATAACGTTAATAGCCAACATAATAAACAACAAACTACGTTTAAATCACAAAGACTGAGTGAGTTCAGTGCCATTTGACAACACTTTTGGGGTAGAAGTGAATCTCAGATAAGTGTACAATAGTTTGTTTGTTGAAGGCTTGAATAGTTTGAACTGTGTTAACCATATCTTTAACGATAGTGCAATGATCGCACCTGCGTGTTTACTTGCGGCTGCGATATAAACGCAATGTGGGTTTATAAATTAGTTTAAATCCAGCATTAATCGATCGAATTAATTTAAACTAAGTTGACTGTGAAAACCGTAAAGAAAGTTTGGTCAAGATAACTTACCAACGTCCTGTGACGATTCACAGGTGTCTGGTAGGGAAGAAAATACTTTGAGCTTCTACAAAAGTTGTAACTCTACCAACTTTTCAATGACTGGGAGGCGCATAATAGGCAGGTGTTGCAGTTTCTTCTTGGTATTGTTTCAAATGAAGCTGACTGTGACTGGAGAACCACACTGGATTGCATGCAAGTCGGTAACCTTCCGCGGTTCAAACATGCGCCCGTCTAGTCTGCGGGAGCTCTTCAGATGGGGTATATATGAAGAGCATTTACTATTCATCGTCATTGTCCAGAAATGGTCGTGGTATGTTATTATTTAAAGCCTTAATATATCCAGTTATTTTGACGGTGCGAAACAGATTATTACTGCAGTCGGTTTGAAATAGAAATAGGCCCGCCACCTGTACAGCCTCACTGTTAAGTATACGTTTAGTTTCGGTCTGAAGGTTTACATAATGTTGTTTTCTAGTTATTCACAAGTTAGGGATTTACCCATCTGCAAAACAAGTTACCTGTTCTTGTGACAGGTTCTAAAGACATGCTCTGAATCGTGTATAACTTCAAGAAATGTATTTTAAGTTGGTTTTATAACAGGAGCGAAATTGATTAATTTGCTTTCAGTTTATTACCTGAGAGCTATTACTGACGTAGTCGAACGACACTTTCAAAAAGTGGAGCTCATGCGCCATCTTGTGGCAATATTCAGACGTACGTTTAAGTTTGAGATATTTAAGTAATAGATTAAGGTAGCCCTAGTGAGTCATAGTAGGCAAATGCTCCAGCAAAAGCGTACAATAAACACTGTTGTTCCACGATGTACTTTTTTTATTACAGAGAATGGTTTGCTGAAAAATTTACAAAGCAGACATTAAATATTGTGTTCTTTCATTCCAACTACTGACACGGGAAAAGAAAATCCCTTTCAAATCAAACAAAGTTTTTTACAAATGTTTAAAACTCTTATCACAGACCTTCCTGGTAGTTATAACACATGCTAGTTAGTTTGAACGAAACTGCGTTCCTACTCAATACAAAGTTGTCAGTTTAGGTCAAGAAAAATCAAAGAGTCAGAACAAATAAATTAAAACAAAATCGCAACCTAAATTGTGTAGAAGACTGAAAATCAATGTACAAAAACATTTATTATAAACTTTTTGTAGCTTAAATGCTGTTACAAGTTTTATTTCCCACAATTTTAATTTCAGACTACATAACGTGTTGAGCTTCTGAGGTTTGGCTAACAAAAGTGTCCCATAGTTTCCGTTCTGGGTCCAGATGTGGTGGGATTCACCTTGTCCAGAATCTATAATTATTGGTTCTCTTGTTGTCTGGAAAAGGTGTCCTGTGAACCAAATGCTACATTATTTCCCCACTACAGACTTCCAAATTAAACAACCAACAAAACGTACAGTATTTTAGAATAGACCAACAACTCCATTATCAATTTATGAGTTGGGATATTTCTATTTCCCTTGATTCACGTCCAATCATTTGATTTGTATTTTTCATGGTAGATTTGTTTTAAGGCCCATCCATACGACGCCAGAGGTTTTTAAAAACGAAGAAGTTATGCTGCGGGTTTGCCTTGCATCCACATGACATAAGAGGGTTTTTATGCCTGAAATCAGTCTTCCAGAGATAAGCTTTTTTAAAACGCAGCCGTGGGGCGAAAACGTAGCTTATAGCAAACCATGACGGTACGTTGGGGTAGAAAGCCATTTAAAACAGGCTTGTGGACGTTTTTTTGCATATCTAAGCAGAAAGGTTACACCGCCAACTACTTGCCTGAAATATTTACTACACCCTTTCACTCGTTGCAACCTCGTTGCTTGTAACCGAGAGGTTGCTAGTTCAATCCCCAGCTCCTCCTAACTGATTGTTGATGTGTCCCTGAGCAAGAAACTTAACCCTAACTGCTCCTGACGAGCTGGCTGTCGCCTTGCATGGTTGACTCTGCTGTCGGTGTGTATTAACCGATGTAAGTCGCTTTGGATAAAAGCGTCTGCCAAATGCCCTAATTGTAATTGTAATTGTTGCGTTTCCTTGTTGACGAGGATAAGTTTGAAAACCTTGGCGTGTGGATGCAAAACTTTGAAAAAAACGCAACAGATTTCCTTTTGCTTAAAAAAAAGCCTGTGACGTCATTTTGATAGGGCCAGAGATTTAGGATTTTCGTACACTGTTTTTCCACTAATCAGAATACAGGGTTCCAGGCAGGATCCAAGTCCGGCACCCCAAAGAAACAAAATCTGAAGACTAGTGAAGCCTACAGCCGTGGAAAACGGCTTTGTGCTGTCTGATACTAACTTAATGATATCATGGATCCCCCATCTCACCCTCCTTATAAATAATAGATTTTATGAAATAGTTTTCCTCCATGTATTTTGGTTTTTACGCACAGCTGGTTATGAAATATAAAATTAATTCTTGGCTGTTGGTGCAGCCCTGAGCCAATGAATGGCCCTTCAGAGCACACAGCCCTATCTCCCATTAGGTAAAACAGGGGAGTCATTGGTCCAATCACACACACACGCACACACACACACACACAAATTGTTCTGTGGCCGATTCCCACTGAACTGTTTACCATTAAATGACAAATTGGTCCAAAAAACTAAACAAAGAGACACTGTATAGAATCTTTTTTTACTGTAAATCCTCACCCAGATTAAAGGTGAGGAGGCCGATCCAGCACATCTGTGATTGTTTGTTTTTTGCAGGTTTTTGGTGGAGGAAGACTGAGAAAGAGATGAGACAGGAGCTCCAGGAGAAGACCGCCCCCCCCTGCCCTCACGTGTTCCTCTCAGGGAGGTCGCTGTGTCTCTGGGAGGAAGAGGACGACGTGGAGGAGGCGGAAGAAGAGGAGGAGGAGGAGGGGGGGTGGTGAACGGGCGGGGACGCCGAGCCCCCGTCACGCTCCGCTCGCGGAGACGTCTGGAGGTCCTTCTGGCAGGGCTCCATGGTGACGGCCACACCCACCCCGCTGCGCCCGGAGGTCATTAGGGTGACCTCGGACCAAGAGTCCGTCTCAGGGTCGTAGCGCTCCACGCTGTCCAGGAACGTGTTGCCGTCGTAGCCGCCTGTCGTAGAGGGGAAGGAAACCATGGCAACGGTCATTTCCCCTCAGGCTTAAGATCTTCAACAACGGCGGTCATTGATAAACTTCTTGATTAAATGTCAAGCGAGTGATTAACATCTGCACGTCACACAGACATTTTCCCCTTCATACCTGGCACAGTGCACTTGAGATAAGCACAGATACATTGCGGTTTGTTTGTTTAACAACGGGGTCATTCAACATAGCATTTCTTTCCTTGATTGAAGTATTTTCCAAACACTGAACAAACACCTATGAGAGATGTGTCACAGCTTGGGCTGCTGGGCAAACACAAAGACATGTATCATTTACAGGTGGAACCCTGGGCGGGGAAGATGAGTCAGGTCTATGCATCACCTTTTGTCTAGAACCGACTTGAAAACTTATAAGAAGAATGTTATATATACCTAAATGTAACCAGCACTATCTTAATGATTAATCTGAAGCATCGATCTCAGAATATGTAAACATAACAAGTCGCATCCTAATCTGTTAACAGTCAGAGGCATAAGCTTGTCTGATTAAAACCATTCGCTGATAGTAAGCCATCTGGTGGTGGTTAGTGAGGTCCCCCCTTCACTTTAGGCGTCTTTGAGTGTTATTAATTATTATTATTATAATTATTATTATTGTTTAACCTGTGTTTTCCTTTTATTCCTAGTCTGTTTTACATAGTTTTGAATGATGACTATATGCTCTGTAAGGTGACCTTGGGTGTCTTGAAAGGCGCCTCTAAATTAAATGTATTATTATTATTATTATCTTTAATTCCTGCTTGGTGGGTGGTGCGGGGGGATTCAATGAGACCAATAGGTACAGCTTTTCCAAATGAAATTTAAATGCTGCTTTCAGTATAACCATCTGTGTTTGACAAGAAGTCAGTCAAATCAAGCAAGAGCCTGAATAGTTGGCAGACCAACTGGGTTGTAAAATATGCTTTCACGAGGACTCAGACCCAAAAGTCAAGAAACCCCAACATAAAACATAGTGTAACATAGTGATAGCACATAGTGAATGTACACGCTTTAGTTCCAGTGAATGGTGGTGCAGAAACACAGCAATAAGGATGTTGGCGTGAGAGAGCATGCGAGCGAGCAGCAATTATATTTATTTATATATATGGATTTTTGGGTGAACGTTGAGCCCGACAGCACTGTGCCAGACACAAGAAAGTTGGCATACTTTGTTGAAAAGCTGAAGTGTTATGCATGGTAAATGAGCCAAACGTAGCTTCGGGTACTTCTAATGTCGGAGTGAGACACTTTTGAGACGGTAAAATTGCAACTTGTCTATCTGAACTCATCCATTAAGTGTGCGAAAAATGCTACATGTGCGAGTGTGTGTGTCCCTCGTCCACTCACCCAGGACGTAGATGCGTCCGTGGTGCGCGGTGACCCCGAGCGCGCTACGTCGGTGCCTCATGGACGCAGCGAGGCTCCAGCTGTCCGTCTCCACCTCGTAGCACTCCACCGTGTTCAGCTGGTTGGTGCCGTCGTAGCCGCCCATCACGTAGATGCGGTTGCCCAGCGCACACACACCTTGGAGGGGGTGAAGGAGAGAGGGTGATTTCTAGCTCACACTTCAGGGATGAGCAGTGAATACACAGCCGGTAGGTTTCTGAGCTAGTTCCAAGCCTCCGCCCTGGCCCGTATTGGAGGCGAGGGCCAAAGGATTCAGCCTTTTTCGTAGCGAGCAAGTGGGAACAGGATGTATTGAGAACAAGGGTTGGCATTAAGTTACAACTCTGTGAAGGCGTTGCCTTTGAAACGATTAGGAGAAAGGAGTGGAGAGATCACGGTCTCATGGCTGGCTCGGATTCATTGATTAAGTTAACCAGATTTCGTTTGTTCACCAACACACATTACTTAACCGATGTTGTTCCGATCACCAATCAAATCTCCCATTTAATTAAAAACAAAAGGTGGGGACGGTCACCCTGTTAATAGTTGGCCCTGATCCTCAACCCACCCAGATCCAGACAGCCCAGCTGTCTGGACATTCCAGCTGTCTGGATCGAGGACCCACCTGCTCCGGAGCGGACCGTGTGCATCGAGGACATGGGACTCCACTCGTCCCGGTCGGGGTCGTAGCACTCTGAGGAGCTGAGGCGGTGGGTGCCGTCGAAGCCCCCAACGGCGTACAGCAGCCTGTTGATGACCGTGACGCCCACCCCGATGCGCCGCGACATCATCGGTGCCACCAGCTGCCACTGGTCCCTCTCAGGGTCATACCTGAGGCAAGAAGGTCAAAGGTCAGTGTTCAAACCCCTAGATTAATTACCAGTTCAGAGTTCCAATGACGTTGGCATAAGGCATGCGTCCTTCCCTCCTCATGGAAGGACGCCATTCAACAAATAAAGTCGCAAAGCTCTGGGATTAATTTCCTGAAACTTATCATCCGTGTTCAGTCCAACCGCTGCTGTCCTCTACCAGTTATTTGAGACTTGGTCTTTAGTGGACTTGGTCTTTCTCACAACCAGCCTTGGTCTTTAGGCTGGCTGTGCTAGTCCGTATGTCTTCAAGCTTAGTCTGGTTGTGCTAGACCGCCTGTAATCAAGCTTCGGCTGGTTGTGCTAGTCCGTATATAAACAAGCTTAGGCTGGTTTTGCTAGTCTGCATGTAATCAAGCTTAGACTGGAATGAGCCAACTGTGTTTGGACCGAGCGCGCAAATGAGTGCGTCAGCGGTCTCCACGGACGATCCGACCTGACCCCGTGCCGAGCGCCGTGACTGCGTGCGTGACAGAAGCGGACCGCCGCTCACCTCTCCACGCTGTTGTGGTGGATGCAGCCGTGGGACCCGCCCACGGCGTAGATCAGCCCGTCGATCACGCCCACGCCGATGCGGTTGCGGGGCACGCTCATGGGCGCACAGGGCAGCCAGCAGTTGTTCATGGGGTTGTAGCAGTCCAGCGTGTTGGAGTCCATGTTGCCGTCGGGCGCGTTGTTCCGGCCGCCCACGGCGTAGAACAGCCCGCTGATGACGCACGCCGCCAGCCCGCTGCGGGGCACCTGCAGGTCAGCCAGCCGCAGCCACGCCCCCGTGCAGGGGTTGTACGCCTCCAGGTAGCTGAGCGACTGCCTGAAGTAGCCCCCCGCCGTGTAGATGAGCTGTGGCACCTTGGGGGTCCGGCAGGAGTTGAGCTTGGTGGGCTTGTGGAGGGTGAGGTCCTGGAAGATCTGGGCCAGGTAGTCCTTGCACTGCGGGTCCCAGTCCCAGTCCAGGGACTGCAGCTGGGTCTGCAGGAAGTTGGGGGTGAGGGAGTGGCAGCGCACGGCCTGCAGCAGGGCCTGCACGTAGGGCCGGCGGTTCTCCTGGTCATAGCGCACCCACGCCACGCACGCGTGGAACACCTCCGACTCGCAGCGCACGTTGAGCTCGTCCCGGCTGATGAGGGTGACCAGCTGGCAGTGGGACAGGTTGAAGAACTCCTCCTGGGTGGCCACCTGCAGACGCATGGGGGAGGACAGGACTGAGACATGGCCAAGGAAGGGAACGCGATCCGGGGATAAGGGATGAACCCAATTCATCCCAATGACGAACTTGAGTTCACCAATTTTAATCAATCGTTGAACTTATTTGATGAAACACATGATAAACAAAAAAGAGAGTCAAGCTGTATAGGCCATTAAAGAGGGATATACTACATTTCTGGGCCTCATTCTGTTCATAATCCCAATTCAGACTATTCCAGGTAATTTAACAAAAACATACGTCCTACAATGTAGAATAAGTAATCCAATCCTTTCTGAAGGACTGTTGAATCTTCCTTAAGCATGACACGTTATAAAGCTCAGCAATGAAATACATACATTTCAGTTCCGGAGTGTACAAAGGGACAAGGCACACACAAACACACACTTTCATCAGCCTGGTGTTTCAGTTCCTGAAACCAGCCCGAACCAAGACATTACTGTGGAATCTAAACCTCTCTAGAGCAGATTATATGACACAGTAATGCCACCAAACTACCAGTTTAACCAATACCCTTCTGTAATGGAGATGGCATCTGCATTATATTATGGTCCTGGACCAAAAGCCAAATGCCCTACAGCTACTTCCTGAACAGTTAAGAATTTTGCAAGTCATCCTGCCTGGACACGGAGCAAGAAACAAAGGTTTAGGCTTTGGATAACATAGAATACATAGGTATCCTTCAGCCAGATAGCATTCCCACATCACTTTCTTGTGAAATTTGCAATAAACACTATGAAATTGTAAGTGTAATTTTTGTAGGCCTGCACTTTCTTGCTTGTTGCTCTTTGAGGTATAATAAGCAGCACAAGGTAGAAAGTCGAATCAAGCAATCAATTGTAGTAGCAAGGATTAGCAAAGTATCAATAATAATGTTTTACATACTTTAAACGGCCAACAGAGTTACATTTAAAAAAAAGATATTGGTGTAGACCCTAAAACACCCTGTCACAGGACACAAAGCAAATCATGCCGACTCATTCCAAAAATAATTCACTATTGACGCACGAACGGGACAAGGAAATGTTTCAGTGAACACTGAACTGAAACGTTACCCACAGAAGCAGACCAAGAAAAAAACATCGATCTTTAATTAGACATCTATCAAATCATCTATCGTGAAATACAAGCAGTTTATTACAAGACTTGCAAGGGCAAGGTTAACAATATATGCAAATGTGTAACACAAAACAACAGACCATGCCCTCATGCAAACCTCCATCAGACACTCAACATCCAGATGAATTACACATAGGACAACTGTGCTAGCAACACCAGTGTCCAAACAGAAGGCTTACATTACAGTGGTCAGGTCCATGAGATATGAGTGGGAGTGGAGTACATTCGTTTGTGGACGTATGTTTGTATATAGGCCAAGCTAAAAGCCGTTTTTAAAAAGGATAGGATTTCTATCGTGGTGATGCAAACATGATGTGCAAGACAGAAGAAGCAAGGGGTCTGGTTTTAAACTGCCTCAACACAACACAACTCTGGGACGGGTTAGGATCCCCACGGGAACAGACCTGACAGATCACGCACAACTGGTGTGACCAGGTTATGAACATTTAATTAGAGTGACGGGTGAAACCATCCTGTGATAAGTCAGGAGTGTAAAAAAGAATGTGCAAGTGAAACTCAAAACGGGCAAGTCACAACTGCAGCTTGTTGAAGTGTTAATAAAGCAGGTTCTACGTTTCCACAGAATAATGGGCCGAATGTTATAAACATGACTAAAATTGAAATGCTGTACTGCATCTATTCAAATTAACAGACCACTGTTGAAAATTCAATACGTTTGAATCCATCCATCCCTCGCTGCATTATGTTGCCACAGGAGTTTCCAACACTGTCTTTCTGTTGGGTTTCTAGATATCTTACTTATCGGATGTCAGGTTGGGACCAGTGAACCGACCCAAACGGTTGGGTTCATAAAAATGTTAAATAGTCTGGACAATGCAGGAGCCCCATACGTATAACATAGGCTTGCATAAAGGCAGAGATGAATCAACGAAGAGTGGTGATTTTTGGTCTTACCTGGCTGAAATTCATATAGATGTACTCCCTGGCCTTCTGGTGCAGCTCCGTGCAGCTGATCTGCTCGGCAAAGTTGGCGATGCCGATGGCGTTGCTGGGGTCCAGCTGCTGCACCAGGAAGTCGCAGCAGGCCTTGACCACGCTGTCGATCTGGTACATGACCGCACCGTTCATGATGTGGATCACACACTTCTCCCCCACAGAGATGCTGGCAGTGTAGGCAAACTCGATCAGCCTTTCCATCACCTGGGGTACAGGAGAGGAATGTGGAAATATGAATAAAACGAATCATGCGATTTGCCCATAGTCAATATGCATGCAGTCTGTTTCGTTTGTGTTCAATTAAAAAGCAATGACGGATCTGTAGCGTGATTAAACTTGATCAAGCGTGATTAAACTGATCTGATCTTGGATTACTTACAATAACATGGAAACCTTGACCGGAATTTGACAATATTGATTTGAATTGACGCCTTGAAGCCTACCATCAGTCCTTGATGGAGCAACGTTACCCAACCTGTACGTTAAAGGAGAAATACAGTTTAAAATGGATCTGGGATATGTTTAGTATGATAACGAGTTGGAATGTTAGTTTGAGCAAAAAAGCGCATGTAGACGCATTCTAAATTGGCTGTTTTTAGCAGATTCTACAAAAACGCTATAAACTTGGAACGATGGGGGCATGCGTTATGGTAAAAACTAAATCGCTATTTTAAAACCACTTAAAAGTCTAGAAGTAGCCCAACAATTCTTTGATGGTACAATAAGGGTCTTAACATATAAAAAGAGGCATTTATAACTTTATAAGTACCGTTTCTTTTTTTATTAAAAAGGACATTTTATACACACAATACCATCAGTAGCGATTTCGTAACACATGCCCCCATCATTCCAGGTTTATAGCGTTTTGGTTAAAAACAGCCAACTCAAGAATGCGACTACATGCGCCTTTTTGCCTCCAAACAAACATCCCAACTCGTTATCATATTAAACATATCCCAGATACAATTAACACCGGATTTCTGCTTTAACGTTGCATCAAACTGCATGAGAGATTTCACTCAAGGGGATGCTGCGACTATGGTTGGGTCTGGCAGACTTTTTCACCGCCGTTGTGTTTGGTTCACTGGCAGGGTCAGATCTCTCCTGGGACTCTCCAGTCCCAGTAGGGATCAGGTGGTTCTGATCCTGTTTTCATCAGGTTTGATCAACCAAGCCGGTGGCAGACGGCTGAAAAAAACAACAACTTTGTACAGACTGGAAAATCAGCCTGCGTCACCAGAGCTTTGCTTCTATAACTTTCCAAACACCAATTCTAAATAAAGTAACATTTCAAATCGTCTGTAAATAAAAGGGCCAATACGAAGTATAAGAATCAACAAAAAAAGGTGACCACATGGATGAACCCACAACATTGAGGTTAACAAATTAAAACATACAAGTAGAGTAGAGTGAGAGGTCCGAGAGGGAGGGAGGGGCTTTTACAAACATGATGGTCACAGGACTGTAATGACCCCCCACTATACTGCCCTACAAAGCCTAACTGTACTGTACTAACTACGCAAAGAGTACATCAGAGCTAAAAGGGCTTTAAGTGCTTAAACTGGCCGGCCAAATGGGTTATAAGTATACAAGTGATATTGCTCTAGTACAACATTTAAGTCGGAAACCTTTCACAACATAAACGTTAATTTCTAGTTCAAACTTAATTTTTAAAATAAATGTAGTAACTGCGGTAAGCAGTCAAATTGGGAGGTAAACAAGGAACAAGGGGCACTGTTGTTTCTCAAATTGGATTGAAATAAACATGCATGTTCAGCACATGTCCTTTTGCCTCCTTGATTTTCCCCGGCCTAGTTGTTGTGGACCTTCCTCGTGAGGACAACTTGGTGTTTGTATGATTAATTGTGTGTGGGAGAGTGTATCTCAGGAATGTATGAAAGAGGGGCCTGGTAGCATACCCTGTCCAAGAATAGAGTATGCTTAAACTCATCAGGTGGTAAAAAGGTAATTAACAACAACGCTGGGGTGCGTTTGGTCAGGTGAGTGAACCAAGTCAATCTTGGGGAGGAAAAGATTTGCGTTAGGGTATTCTGTGGAGCGTTCGTGGGATGAATCACTTATCAGGCCCGGATCAGTAAACGACCGAGGACCCAAGTGTCTAACTCAAATTAGTGCAGCCTGGGATGGTTACAGACCTATAGAACCATCTACCCCAACCGTAAACCCCACTACTTATTGTACATCGTCCCGCAATCTTTACAGAATCATATCGGCACTCAAAAATCGTAAATCTCTGGTTGAATAGGGGAACTACGACAAGAATAGAAGAATGGATAGTATCTACTGGCACAAATAGTGCGGACTGTCAAAATAGCCTCTACTTTAAACATCAAAGTCCAAAGTGTTTTGACCATTGGACGGTTTGCAGGTGAGCATTGAAAGACACTCAATCACAGTGATAATTTGAAGACATAAACTCTTCACGTCATATCCCTGTGTAGCGTTGACAGTGTGTCAACTATATCCGTGTCCTGCGGGGGTGTAATCACACACTGCCTGGTTATTATCACAACGCTGAATCTATTTGATTCACTGGGGGACTTTCTGTGTGGCCTGCGCAGCAGGAAGTCAGCATGGCATACAAGGCTGCCAAACACACAGGCTGGCAAAGAGGAACTAATAAATACATAGGCGATTAATATACAACACATTTGCGAGGTTTGACCAAAGTTTCGATCATGGGATCGAAACTTTGCAATCCGAAACTGAACATCAACATATAACCAATGGATTGAAGAAAGTTGCGTGTCTTTATCTTTATTTAACAAATGCACAGTGACTGCTGCCCATCCTCTGAACACGTACTTGGCTCCGATATAAATCATAAATGATTATGAGTCTCGTTTTGTTTTACACTGCATACATATTAGGTTATGTTTAAACAACCTGCTTAAGGACAGCTGATGAACACCACTTCCAAGGCTACTGGGTGCAGTCTAGGGCTGAATGATTAATCAAATTCAATTGCGATGTATAGAATAGAACGAATAGAACGCGATATGCAAATCGCAAAGGCTGCGATTGAAAGGAAAAAAACTATATATTTTCCAAATATATCTATAATTTCTTTTGTGTGATTTGTTGCTGACTGGAGGTCAGTAAGATTTATATTTATTTTACAACTCAATAGTTAAATAAAGAAAAAATAAAAATCTATTAATCTCAACACATGGGCCTGGCCTAAAGGAAAGAGCAGTTTATATGGTGACTGCTTCCAATGTTGTGTTGGTCATACTTAAGAATGATTTATTGCATTTTTTGTGTATAATACAGAACATAAGGAACCTAAAACATTTAAAAATAAATCGCATATTACATCGCAATATTGGTCAAAATAGTCCCAATTCGATTACCGGTATCTTCCGAAATCTTTCAGCCCTAGTGCAGTCTCAAATACAAACGTTTGTAGGGCTTTGAGGCCCTCGCGCTTCATTGTGTTCACCACCTAAAACGCTAAACGTTTTAGGTGGTGAACACACTGCTATGGAAACGAGACTCATTTTATAAAATATAAACATGAAACACATCAGACACTGTCTGTGATATTTAAACCATTAGCAGCAATGTATTTTGACCTACGGCCATGCAGCAATTTTGGAAATATGTCACCCATCATAATAATAATAATAATAATAATAAATTGTATTTATAATGCACTTTATATTCAAGAATCTCAAAGTGCTTCAGAGAAAAAAATAAAATAAAAATCATGTGTCATGCGGAGGGGAGGGGTGAGGGTAAGGCTAGGGGGAAGGTTTGTGCGACTCACCCTGGGATGGATCCCCTCGATGGGCACCACCTCCTTGCCGCACTCCTTCAGGCCGTTGGTGAACATGGCCCTGAACACGGGCGAGGAGGATGCCAGCACCACCTTGTGCGCCACAAAGTCCACCGCGTCCAGGTCGTTGTAGCGCACGCGCAGCGTCACGTCACACAGCTGCCGCTCCTGCCGCAGCTCGTTCATGATGGCGAAGGCGGCCGCCGTGTGGCTGCCCAGCGTGTAGCTGAACACCCGGTGGCCGTTACGGGTGGATGGCGTCACCAGGGCCTTGCACTCGGTCATGGACTCCGTCATCGTCGCCCCTCCTTGCTCCTGCTCCTCCTTCTCCCTCGTCGTCGTCGTCGTCCTCTCTAGTTGGCACCCGCTGAATCAACCGACATCCTCCCTGCGCACGCGGGATGTTGTACAGTACGAAAGGAGAAGGAAAGGGAGGGCTCCGGACCCTTTCCAGCAGGGCTTGTTTGGAGGTTTTCTTCAAATCAGAGGGCAGTTGTTGTTGGTGTTTTCACTCAGCCTTTCAGAACAACCATGATGCCCTCTCAGAAATTACAACAAAATACTTCTAAATGGCAGCAATCACCACCTTCTCTTTCATTGACAAAGAGAGAAAGTGAGGACAAGCAGGGAAGGGCAAGGCCGCTGTGTCCGAGGATTACTCCGTCCCCGTTGTGTGATCCGACTTGGAAAGCGAGATGAAAGGTTTCAAGTCAAACCAGGTACGAAACACCAGGTACAACAGGACTAGATCCAAGCACCAGTCAGCTCCTCGTTCCACGGATTGGAAGTTTGTTCGAAAGTTGTTGTGGTTCGTTTCTGACCTCAAGCTCGGCTTCAGACACTACAACACGCAGGTCAAACAAAGGAAGAAAACGTTCTCTTGAACGCGCGTCTTTCGCATAATTTTCCATTATCACTAAAGTTCATGCCTTGCTGACCAACTTGAAAAAAATTCCCAAAAAGGTTGTAATAAAAAAAAAAAAGATGATCAGATTTGCATTAGTTCTAGAGCATTAGAGGTCCAATGGCAGCGTGAGATGTACTTGTCCAAGCGGTGGAAGTGTTGTCAACTCTGCATTGCCAGGGTGGGTGAACCAGGTTGTGCAACGTGCCAGAAGTGACGTGAACAGAAGTTGTGGCCCCCGGGCTGAGACTTGGCAGCTGTATTTCTCTGGAAAAGCCTTCCTAGAAGCAGTGACACTCAGGAAACGTGTTTACAGGGAAGCCGTCAGCTCTGATCAACAACTGAAAAACAGCAAGGGGAGAGTGAGCAAGAGCGAGAGAGAGAGAGCGAGAGAGAACGATTAGTACTGAAGTTGTTTTGATATGTTGTGCTTCTCAATAGTGATCTTTCGAATACTTGTTGAGATTGCCCAGCTTTCATACTCAATGTCTATACATTTTGGGAAGTTTTCAATACATTTACGGATGGTGAAACCAAATCAGATGCTAAACTCCACACCGTTTTATACAGCTTTATGTAGAAGACAGAAGTGAATCAGCAATACTTTTACTCAAAACTAAAACGGCTACACAGGCCCTAGTTATGCACTAAAGAGGTCCAATTTATTAAATTGAAGAACCTCAGAAGCATGTCCAGAAGTGAGACACAAGAGAGCTCCACTACGGTCACGTCTCCACACCCAGTTTCCTGCTGGTCATGGTGACCATGTGACTGTGTCCATCCGCTAACCGAGCTCCTGTACTGAATAACGGTGACGATGTATTCTGTGTTCCAGTGTCTGTGAATGGATGAGAACATTTGGTCCAAACCCACTTGGCTGGAAGTGTGAACTGTTCCAAGGTACCAACACCAGAGCTTATCTGGATTGTGATAGGTCAAAACAGTAGCAGCGCAAATCTGGTTTCACTTATTTTTTTCTATTCTATGAAGCATGGTTTAATAATTTGCCTTCAAATTTGAAGATATTGTCTTGTTGCCCATAGCCATGTTGACATGCGTGTAGGACATGATTCCTGACTGGTAACAATTCAACATTCCTGGCCAGCTAATCCATAAATGTAACACAGGAATAGTGGGGCCGTCAATGCATAAGAACTGCACACACACACACACACACACACACACACACACACACACACACACACACACACACACACACACACACACACACACACACACACACACACACACACACACACACACACACACACACACACACACACACACACACACACACACAAAGTAAACCAAAACAATAAGAACATTTGATTGGTCTGTTGTGTCCTGGGTTTCTAAAACGGAATCAGTCACAGTTACTCAGCAACAATTGTGCTGCAGATGTTGAGTTACATAACCCAGCACCTAGGGGTTGTACACGGTCTGTAATCATTACTGCACGAGGTGATAAAGGCCGAGAACAGGGGGCAACGTTCGCCTAATGTACAGTAGTGGCCTAACTAGGTCAGTGTACTGAATATGAGACGATTCCAGCTATTTTAAACTATAAAAGATGGGCCTATAACTGAAGTTTCGAGATGACACATCGACACGTTGCTATTGACAGTATACATATTAGACTCAAGTGAACCCCAGATATACATCAACTGAATAACCCATATACAGCTGCTGCATAAGAGTAGCGAGACTTCTATTTAGGGCGACTTTTTTTTTCGTCTCGGTTAAATAGTTTCACGCAGCATGCTTCTGATATGCAGGCCTGAGCGCGGTCTGCGAGCGACTGTATGAAATTTGACTAGACTGTAGTCCATCGTAAGGAGTTCATTCCCGCCAAATATTATTCGATTGATATTGTTGCGATTCATATTCAGTATATGCCTATCTGTGTTGCGTATACGCTCTGGAAACAGCTGTCAAAACAAAGCCCAACAGTGCACGGTGCAAATTGCACAATAGTGGAGTTAGTTCCACCATGGCAAAACTTCATGTATTCAAACAATTCAATAGAGCCAGTGTGTCTTTTGACGTGCATTACTACACTGCCCATGGACAAGTAAGCAATGACGGCACACTTGGGAACGAGAATAAAATCAAGCGAGAAGGGAATGCAAGAACGGACACTTGTACACGTTTAAAAACAATTTGGCAAAGAGCCTTCCTCGGTGACTCATCGCGAACTTACCAAGCACAGTATCAGAAAAGAGATTCACGGGACTCGATGTACGAAAATGTGAGCCGCGATTGAGGAAGGAACTGAACATGGCATGCATCGACTCATGCTTTCTGTGCAGTTTGTCCATGTGTGTATGATTCATACAAAGGACAGCGTCAGCCTGGGATCTAAATCCTCGAGTTTTTTAGGTTGGCCAGAAATAATAAAACGCCCAAATGCGTGTAAAGAGACCTAACAAAAGTGTAACAGAAGGCACAATAGACCCGACAAACAGAGATCACGGGAATTCAAATCACAAGTCTTCCTCGGAAATATAAGTGACAGCAAAAGGACTGATATCGTTCAGTAACGTTCCCACAACAGCCAAGAGTCGACATACGTAACGTTACAGTAATAGAGAAAGGGGCTGTACTACATATGTTTCTGGTTGTAAATACATTTTCCGTCCCGTCAACGAACATTTATCCAAGACAGCTACTATGTGAATATGGACAAAAACAAACTCACGTAATCTAGATCCACCATCGCTGTCCGCCTAGCTGTACGCCACAAGAACTGGGAAAGCTATAACTCACCATGACTAAGCATTGTAGGAGCCTCCCCTTGCTATCAAAATAAGAGTGTGCAATGAGAACACGCGTCTCCGCTGCCTTTAAACGTAAAGGCATTGTAACGTTGTCTGATGGGAGGAGCTTTTATTTAGAAATATACGTTTTTCTATTGGACAATAAAAAACAGTTCTTGGAAATGCGAACGAAGAAATATGACAGTATTGAATCTCGAAACACCATACTGGCAAGAGGCAGGACTGGAACAACCCTTGCTACAAAATAATTAAGAATACATTTAATTGCCATATCAAATGTAAGGATTTCGAAGAAGCCTTTCAAAATAGTTACAAATGGTGTCTTGACGTTATTAGGGATTCCTAAAAAAACGTGCACGTTGCAACATATTCATAGTTGCACACGATTGATTTAAGTTTTCAACACCACTTGTATCTTATAACGGGTAATAGTTTTGCCGGTTTTGTCTCTTGATAAGGTATGGAAAAATAAAGATGCCTTCACGCAATAACAGCTCGATTCTTGACAAAGTATGTTCAAGATTCCACACATTGCCAGCTGTTTTCATACAGACCATCATGGGGCAACACATTTAGGTGTCAATCATCCAGACAGGTAACGCCCGCCTTCAAATAGCGAATTTAGGCAAAAACCACAAGGTGGCAGTATATTGCTATCCTTACAAAACCAATTTAAAAATACCGTCAAATATTTCGGTTTGTTCTGCTCTTAAAATTACATTCTCATGGTCCGTTTTTACCCCATAATGTAGACCCACTGTAAAGTGTGTCGGCCAACAGTCTGAAGCTGAATAGCCTACTAATAAAAGCATCCACTCCTTTTGCATATTATGAAATAAAGAGAACCACGGTCAATTTATGTACATCACAGTACAAGCAATGTGCCAGGTGTTGCCTGGGCACTTTCCTGCTTTAAACCAACCATGCACACCAGCCGGTCAAGTGATGGCGGGCCAGCATGTACAAGAAGGAAGGATAGAATACAATTGCAGACAACTCAGAAAACTGAACAAAAAAGAGCCTTTAATAAAGATACGGGATCTCCATTTCATGAAAAGACAAAATAAAACCGTACAATTTAGAAACCAAGAGGAACAAGGGGCATGACAAAAACGAAGAACCAACAGAACAGGTGAAAGGGAGAGACTAATGGAGGAATGAGGTGTAGGTGGAAAGATTGCCAGGAAAAGCTCAGGTGAGGGAAATTAAGTGATTGCAGACGGGAGTGACAGGAACTGCGAAGCGAGATGGAACGTTAACATCTGATGGACAGGGGGAGAAAAAAACACTAACCATAATAAAGACAAAACATGACATTCCGAACAGTAAAACCTGTACAAAGTAGCCTACTTCATTGCATAAATTATACAGTAACTGGTGGTTATTGGTTTCTTATTATTATTGGTCATAATATAATGAGATAATTATAAACGTTGTTGCCTCTTGTTATATCATGGAACTATTATAATGTGGTTACCTCTGATCGGTGAGATTATAAAACGACTATTATAACTTCTTTGACTCTGATTAGTTATATTTTGAAACTATTATAATTTAGGTGTCTCTGAATGGTTATATGTAACTGATTTTAATTAGGCTGTCTCTGATTGGTTATATTATAATGGGATTATTATAAGGCGGTTATCCACGACAACCAGGGAGGAGATGACCTCCCTGAGTAAAGGGGAGGTCCATGGAAGGAGGGGTGAGGAGGAAAGAGGACATATTAGGATTAATAGAAAAAGTAGAGTCTAACATAAATGGCACATAGCAGAGGACAGAAGACTATGTTCAGTGAAGGGGTGATCAAACTTAATAGTATTTTCTTTAGATAAAATCCAGTAGGCCTACAGCCCCAAAAATGTAACCGTTTAACCCAATTCAAAGCGAGAGGAGGGAGACGGCGACACCAATCCACAGAAACGAAGACATAGTCAGAGGTGGACACCCGGTGGACGTCATAGGCCACCAGGTGGACGTTGTTTGAACTGCACTGGCAGTAGTGATGCCCGGCGGCGGCGCCAGCGTGGTGGGCTGTTCGATTTTCGCTTGTCCCCTGCAAGTGCCCACGTTCCCCGCCTGGTCCACAGCTACCAGCTCTACTGTTTGCGCACAGCAGGAGGCACTGAAGGTAACCATGGTGACGTTCTCTCCGGCCGCTCCAACCTGCTGGCTGGTGTTTAGCGTCCCGTTCCCCTGGCGGACGGAGACCGAGTCAATGCCGGTACCGTTTGCCCCATCTGTCAACTGGGCGGAGAACTGCCACTGGGCGGAGCTACAGAGGGCGGAGCTGGAGGGACATGCGTCTGATATGGAGATCATCTGACACACGGGCCCCGAGACATCCGTCACCTGCGGTCGGGGACAAATATTTTACATTTTTAATAATTAGATTTTAATCCTACGATTTGGAAGCTTGGGACAGAAATGGATGTTAGATAACGATAGTGATTTATGTGAAATAAATTATCCAACACTCAGACATTAGCCAAACCACGTATTGCCGAAATAAGAACAACTTTTGGCTTAGACGAATAGACATAAAAGCTGAAGGTTGAGGCGTTACCTTGGCAGCCAATGCGAGCCTCAGCACAGCGTAGTTGACGTCGGCGTCCTTAGCTGCTTCCACAGTCAGCGTCACGGCGCTCCCGCTCGCCGCGGTCCCTGGCACCATCAGCTCCACCGTGCCGTTGGCTGTTCCCCCGTCGCCCAGGGTTACGGTGGCAGGCGCCGTGCTGGTGTAACCTTGGTCGTTGCTGACGCGCACAGAGTACGTGCCGGTCGCGCTGGCGTTGACCACCCCGTCGGCGGTGGAGGAGACGGTGAAGGGGACTGAGATGGTGGAGCCCGGTTCTACTGAGGTGGCGTTGGCTTGGACCTTGAACCACACAAGTACACATTCAGGGTGAGCTGGTTCGGATGCCCGCTCACACTTGGGTTATTCCAAGCAACTGTTTGGCCACCACTACTAAACAATAATAATAATAATAATAATACGCTTATTTTATATGGAGCCTTTCTCACACCAAGGTGGCTTTACAGATTCATGGGAGCACACACGGAGCAAGACAGCACAGCAGGAAGTACAACAACACAAATAAAAAATAATAATAAATACAGAGGGTCTATGCAGTGGTGGAAGGGGAGAAGTGAACTACATTCGATGGGACAGTTTTTAGGTGTTAGCACATGAGTGTCTGGAGCTACTGAGGCTACACTGGAGGGGTGTGGTGGTGAGGTTGGGCTGGTCAGGAGGAGATGGAGTGCTCACCGAGACGGAGATGCTGGAAGTCTTGATCTGGGTGTTGGCCTGGCGTTGGAAGGTGCCGGGGGCTGACGTGGATCTTGAGGGGGTGCTGGCACTCTCTTCACCCCTCAGACGCACCGAAAACTCCCCCTCTGGCACGTTGGGGAAGGTGACCAGGTAGTTACTGTTGCCCAGCGCCTGTGGAGGGCAGGAACCAAAACACTTGACTGCATCCTCTAAAGCCAGAGGTGGAGGATTGATTGCATGGAGGTTCTATACACGAGTCAGGGTCGCTCGGTGGTTTGAAAAAGTGAGAGAAAAAAATGCGGGAAATTCAAATTCCGCATTTTACCCGAATTGATCCATTGACCTGGCGTGACCCTGAGCCTTCAACCAGAGTGACCTCAGTGAGCTTTGCGGCGTCACTTCCTGTCACTGTCACTAGTAGGCTAGCATTGCCTCCTGGAGGAGAAAAGAGAAAACGAGACTCAGCGGCTGGACACAAACTACAATGGAATTTAGATAGACAAAACATGCCACAACCAACCGGTTAGACTAACCAACAAGGCAGAAACACAGACCAGTTAGACCAACCAACCAGTCAGAAACACAGACAGATTAGAACAACCAACCAGTCAGAATTACAAACCAGTTAGACCAACCAGCAAGTCAGAAACAGAGACCAATAAGACCAACCAACCAGTCAGAAACACAAACCAGTTAGACAAACCAACCAGTCACAAATACAAACCAGTTAGACCAACCAGCCAGTCGGAAACACAAACCAATTAGACCAACCAGTCAGTCGGAAACACAGACCAATTAGACCAACCAGCCAGTCGGAAACACAAACCAGTGGTTAGACCAATCAACCAGTCAGAATCACAGACCAATTAGACAAACCAACCAGTCATAAATACAAACCAGTTAGACATACCAACCAGTCAGAAATACAAACCAGTTAGACAAACCAACCATTCAGAAGCACAGACCAGTTAGACCAACCAACCAGTTTGAACACAAACCAGTTAATTTCCTTGAAGGTTTGGTTCCCACGCTAGTGGAGGAGACATGTGAGCGGGGTTTCACCTGTGAGTGGGCGGCCCTCTTTCAGACTGTAGCCCCTGTGGCCTCCCTCATGCACCTCCATCAGGTTAAAGATGAAGTTCACTGAACTTTGACCTGGAACAGACCCAGCCCGACATAGCCCATTGCTTAAATAGTTGGACATCTGGATCGGAATGGCTTAAAATGGCTTGACCAATCAATGAAATGCTGAGTAGACAGGATGTATACCATTACACCCTAATGCTTCATTGATTGGTTGATAATCTATGGCTTGTGGGCCAATTGTGGGCTTGAAAATCTTACCAGTGACTTTGAGCGAGTAGGGATCATTGGAATTAACCGATATCTCCCATAATCCCGTCTGATTGTCAGTGTGGAGGCTGAAGCGTCTCAGGTTGCCCACGGTGGAGAAGGTTCCCAATGGGCCGCTGGGCTGGCTGGAGCCCTGGGAGGTACCTGCACAACAGGTACACACAGTATAGTACAGAGCCGGCAAAAGTGCTCCAGTACTCATGTGAGACTTAAGGCCCAATCCCATTTCTACCCCTTACCCCTCCCCCTTGTTTTGAAGGGGTAAGGGGAAGGCGTAAGGGGAAGGCGTAAGGGGTAGAAATGGGACAACTTTTGAAAAATAGCTTTCAAGTTTTTCTGGGCCTGCAGGGCTGCCAGTCCACCTGTAAATAAAGTTCCCTTCAATGGAACGCATCAGTGCCCGCCCCCCTTTTTGAACAGCTCTGGTTCCGGAAGTAAATATCCCCTCATCTTCTCGTCTTACTTTACAGAAAAGCGTTATATAAAGAGTTTAAAGCCTGATTTATCCCACTAATTATTCGTGAACATAAAACATTTGATTTTGAGCAAAATAAAAATTAAATAAACGGCCCTGGGTACAAGCCTGTGTACATTATTTATAACTCTTTCACTTATAACGAGTGAATGAACTACTTTTCCGACGACTTACAACCCAAGTGCGGTTCTTGCATCTTTGAACCTTAGCCGTTATTTAGTGTTTACATTGTTAAAGGTTGTATCAGCGATGTTGGGTGACGTCACTTCTGTCGGTATTTGAAGCGAGATCCCAAACAGAGTCAGCTCGCCCCTCCCTTCCGTGTTTCGTGCTTCCAGTAAAAACAATCATGATCATGAACCGCACAACACCCACCCCTTGTCGGTGATTGGTTGTTATACCACTGATTTTGTTGGAGCGGTTGGAGGTACCATTTGTCTTTGTGCACAATCTCGGAGCATATATAGGATGCGCACAGAGAGACCCAGTTTTTTGACAGCCTGCTTATTGGACGGGCAGCTAGCGGATCGTGAGGAAAGATCAGATGAATGTGATCATTTATGTTTCAGCGTAGAATTGCTGATACCATCTTTAATGAAAGTGTTTTAATATATTGACTGTGTGTATGTATATTGTTTCATATAGTGTTTATAGTGTTGGCGTTGACATGGTACAGTGCTTCGTTCCTGATTGCAATCACCACTTAGGTGTTAGGAGTGTTTTGGCTAAGACACGGTAGATGGGTTTTTAAGGTAATAATAACGTTACTAGTATTTAATACACATGAATTCAGTTACCCCTTCCAGTTATATATTCTTTCAACGTTATGTAGCCTATTCATAGCCTTTATCCTAGCCAAATAACTGTATAGCACTGCTATATCATATGTAGCACTTGCATATAGCAGACATGCCGAATAAAACATGTTTTTCTGGAAACCTTTATTTAACTTGTGGCTTCTACAGGAGCATATACCATTGTTTCACAATCTCTTGGCGCGTGGTAAATATACCTTGGAGGGTGACGAAATAATGGCTATTAATCAAAACCTCTATGCAGAATATGAATGTGATTTCCGTAACCACAATAAGATCTTTTCAGGTGTGTTGCATTGACGCTTAATCAGCAGACAATGGCATGCCTTTAACCTATAGAAGAAGGTAACATTTTTAATGTTGTCCTGCTTAAAGAAGAATGCATTGCTTATCTATAACTGCACTGTGTATTACTTAAAAAAAGGCGATGTCACTGATATTTTCAATGATACTGCCTATCCAAAGAAATGGGATCATTAACAAGCTGTTTATTTTTGTAACCAAAATATCCCATATCTCTGAATCTTCGCTCTGGGAATATTAAGTCAGTAATATTGAATGGAGTGAGTGGTACCTGAGGAGCTTGTGAGGTTAAAGGTGAGGGAAGCAGCTCCTGTGATATAGGCAGTTAGGTTTCTCATGGATCCGTCCACCTGGAAGCTGAAGGTGTCTGGCTTCCCTGGCTTCCTTATAGCCTGGATCAGCGTGACCTGCCATAGTGAGAACAACAGAACAGGTGTTCAGCTCAACACACTATTCATCAGGTCAACTACTGAATGGAGTACAGTTCAGTATGAAGTTCCGCACATAGCAGAAACCTTCATGTGTAGGCTTCATTGTGCGAGTGCTAGCTAAAGCCTACACATGCTGCAATGCAAGGTGTTCAAGCACCTTCTTCCAAGTGGTTTGAAACATGTTTAAATTGTTTGTACTGCAGGTTGTGCTGGTATTGCAGGTTGATAGGTAACTGAACTGCCAAAGGTTACAAGGTTGATGTCTTTCCAAAACCTTACTAGGTTACAAACATACAATTGATTTCTGTTAAAATCTCCTCTATTGTACATGTAGCTAGTTTGCCAAAATAGCAACCACTGCTTGGCAGGTTATGTTTATGCTGCAGTTTGTTTGGTTTCTGTTGGGTTAGCCCAGCCAAGTTGTGTTCGTGCCGCAGGTTTCTAGGTTACGATCGTACCACAGCGGGGGCTGAAGAGTCTTCTATGACGCTAGTGGCCAGGGTCAGGTCTGACTTGGTGACCTCTATGGCCTGTCCTCCAGAGGCCTGAGCCAACTCCCGGTACAGCTGGGCATCTAATTGACTCATGACCCGCAGAGTCCCTCCCTGAGCCTCACGGCGGCGCCGTCGACTGGCCGTTACATCTGTTAACATGAAGGTCACCTGGAAGTGGGAACAATATGAAAAAGTAGTTGGACAATCAACAGTGCTTTCCCCATGCAACCACAGATGAACCACCCCCAAAGAGACACAGATCAGACAGACGGACAGACAGACAGACAGACAGACAGACAGACAGACAGACAGACAGACAGACAGACAGACAGCCAGACTTACCACAGACTTGGAGCTCTCTATGAGGGCAGTGATGGCACCTTTTAGGTGTGCGTCTTTTGCAGGAGCGTCAGTGAAGACGAAGATCTCAGAGGAGGGAGGAGCTGCCGCCAGGGCCAGCTGTTCGCAGGGACGGGAAACACGGACCAATGAAAACATGTTAGAAGGTAGTTGGCATGCCTCACAGACCATCAGGTACTCAAGATGGAGAAGAAAGAAAAATATTAATGAAAGAACAATGAAGACGTCAAAAGACGCAACAAGGAACTTTTTTCAAACAGCTCCATCAAATTTTCGTCTCGCTACAGAGTTATTATTTTATGGGACACTGCCGAGACTCTAGTGACAGCATGAATGAACTGCTTTTACCTTTTTAGTCCTAAAAACTATTCAGTATTCAGTCAGTATTTGTTCCCATTATCAGTAGGAATGCACCAAGCTAACCTTTCATGGCTGATACTGCTTTCATAAACAGTGGGGGGTTTAAAACATAAGCACACTAGATTTATTGGTAGATGCCCTTTTCACGGCATCTACCAATACATTTGGACCGTGTACATGGGAGGCTGATATTTCAACTAACAATTGCAAACCTGACAGTTAGATATTTGTCTTAATAATATCTCTAATGGATTGGGTGTGTCCACACGAGAATGTTTTTTTTTGCACCCAAATGTCTGCAGTCTATCTATATGCTTCCACGTATCCTGAATCGTATTGATTTTATGAATATATGAATTTATGGAACATATATATATGTATCTATATAATATACGAGTCCCACCTGCAGTCCGGAAAGGCAGAGTTCTGGTATATCTCCTCCTCCAGATGCTGTCAGCCGGTTGATGTTTGCTTTGAACACATCTGCATCTGTTGTGATGAGCAACGGGCCAAAACCTGGACATCACAAAGGTGAATGAATATTGGTTTCATGGTTAAGGTTGGTTGAAATTGGTCATACAGCCAGCCAGCCAGACAGACAACCAGACAGTGAGACAGGCAGACAGACAGTGAGACAGGCAGACGGACAGATTGTCAGGTAGCCCGGCAGACCAACACCCAGGCAGCCAGACAGAGACCTGGATCGTTGAAGGGGACCAGGATGTAGGCTGAGGGTTCCTCCTGTGTTCCTCTCTTGCTGTCTATGATGGAGAAGGACACACGCTTGGCCTCGGCGATGTCATCCCTCATGCTGCCTGTGGTGTCGATGACGAAGCACAGCACAGAAGACTGGGAGAGGCCCATCAACCTGGGCCAGAGCAGAGCAGGGGAGCACGGATGTAGAACACAGCCACCTCAAGGGTTCGGATCACCCCCAATTCAGAACAAAACCACTGGGTTAGTGGAAAGCGTCGCGCAATTTCACACGTCCATTTCAAACCAGCTCCGTCTTCGCTCGCTTCAGACAGCTGTCCGATCGAGCCAAAGTGAACTGAAACGTGTCCTAACATGGCTGCCTGAAGTGTCAGCCGCAACGCTCCTGGTGCTGGATACTATTAGATCCAATTTAACCACTATTCACTACCAGCCTCAAGGCTTGTCGAAGGCTGGGGAAGTCTTTTTGTACGGCACCTGCCGCAATACAGACACCATGTAGAGCGCTTTACAGTAGGCAGGAATCACATTTAAGGAAAAGCATTTAAAGAGATTTAAGGGACAATCATTAAAAGACATTCCTTTACAAGAGAAACGTACAATTATAAGATTAATTTATTTATTAAGTATAAGAAGTTATATAAATAACAAAAAATGGATCAAAGTTTGAGCACTAGTTTGAAGTATATCGTATTGAGGCAGACCGCAATGTTCTGAATACTTTTTACGTAAGGGTGTGCTCCAGTATCTGGAGACTCCCTTAAAAACATTACATGGAAATTGAACCTTGCAAACCTATTAGATAGATTATCAGATTATTAGTGCTATTTAAATAACTTGCAGACTACATACGCTATTACATTTATTGTATATAATGTATATACAATAGCAGAAGCTTTTGTCCAAAGCGATTTACAGTAAATGCATTCAACAATGAAGACATACCTCAAAAAGTGCAAGAATAGTTTCGGTGCATAAAATAAACCAAATAAGCTCAGTGCTACATTATAGAAACCAGAGCTAGAGGCCGATAGAGAGATAAATTGCTCGCATTTTTTCAATTGTATTTAGCTGCTAGCGTTCCCCACGCCTTACCGCAGGAAGTTCTTGTCCCCCACCGCCAATCGGATGTCCTCCAGCAGCTCTATGGTGGCGTTGACGGCCAGGGCGGCGGCCTGGTGGTGCAGGGCCCCGTGGGGGGATCCGGGGTCATCCTTGCTGATCCCGCCCACCGGGTCCCGCAGGCTGGTCTTGTCGAACGCCCCACCATGGCTGCACTTACCTGGTGGGGAAACGTGGGGTTGATCAGACATGATCTGCTGGGATCGGTCTGATTGGCTCAAAATGGGTTCTGCATGGTGATGCCATGGGTGGTGATGCTCTACCCAGGTGTGCCAGGCGTCGGCCTCTCATGAGGTTCTATTGGGTCTTCCGCCTGACCGTAAGTGGCATTTGAGAGGGTCAAGCGTGGGTTGGGTGTTGACGCCATGAAAGGGTAAGTCCTAAATGACCTAACAGTCTAGTGGGTGGGCACCTGCTGGCTTGGCTGAGGAGAACAGGTTGAAGTAGCCAGATGTGAGGAGTCCCTGTTGCAGAACGTCTGGCAGGATGTTGTCGGTGCAGTCCCCGTCGATGCAGCTCCGACAGGTCGGGACACTCGAGCCTAGAGTGAGTTTAGGAGAACACTACAACTTTGAATGGTGCTGAACCAAAGACACATTCCTCTTTTAAGAGTCAAACTGCTCAAGTCTGGGTATCATTGGAATACAGGATAACAACTATTTGTAAAGCCTTTTGTACCTGTAGTGTATTGCAGTCTTATAACGCGTTGGTTGGTGGAATACCATTTGGCTTGTTTTGCCATGTTTAACACTTACTATCCTCCTATGTATTTGTTCACCCAGTTTGTTTTGGCCCACGAAGACTTTGTGTAAACGTGATGCTTCTTCAAACCCTAGTTGTGGGGCCAGGAGGGCTGCCTACCTGCCAGGTTTTCCAGCTGTTGGTCTGGCCTGATGAGGGTGCTGTACGGGGCTTTGTTCCCCAGCTCTACCCAGTTACTGTGGCTGTAGAAGTCCTGGGAGAAGAAATAAAGATTACAGCGGGGCTCTACCAGCAAAACATGCTCACCATACTTCGAGTCATCATCCCATCCTATCCCAACAATCATTCCTCCCCCCTTCCCTCCATCTCTCCACCCTCCATGCATCCATCCAACCCCCCCACTATGCCACCATCTTACCAACCCCATCAATCCAGCCACCCCACCACCTACCACCAACTTACCAAACCCATCCATCCATCCACCCACCCCTCCACCTACCATCATCTGACCAACCCCATCCATCCACCCCTCCCTCCATCCATCAACCCCTCAACCTACCCCTCCCTCCGCCCACTGGCCCACTGGCACTGGCTCCCTCTAGCCCACCTGAAGTGTGTGACAGACGAATCCCAGGTTGAGCCTTCCAGCCACAAAGTTCTCCAGCTTCACGCTGGCCTTCACCGCAGACACGCCTATAAGCAGAAATGAACCGCTAGACCCGTTCCTACCACCCTTTGCATTGATGTTCTGTTGTGATTATTCCTTCAAACCAGTTGTAGGGATTTATTCGTAGTGTCTTGTAATGGCAGGAATTAATATGAATGAAATGACTCTTAATGGAATCAGCGCAGTGGTTCGGTTAGTACAGAAAATCACGCTTCTCAGAAGTTTCCCACAGTTAGCTGGTCTGACATTTGTCAGGAGCAGTGACGTTAAATTCGGGCTCATGGGTAGTGTAGTAGATATCACGGACACAAGTAGAAGTTATATTATGAAGCACAGATTCTCAGTAGTTAAGGTAAACATTAACACTAAATGGTTTAAGGGAGAAAAATTCTCCCCTCAACAGTTATTCTAATGGGTTGAATATGGGGGCAATCTGGAAGGAACCAAATGGCACACAGATTATTCTGACACAATCCTGTAGCCCATACTTCCTGCCCCTATACCTGCTGTTATGACATCACGTCCTCCCTGGAACTCCTCGTCGTCGAAGTGGACCCTTTCGTCCAGCGCCAGCGCCACGTCTATTGCGGCATTGCTCAGGTATATGTTGGTGATGGCCGTCTGGAACATGACGGTCGAGAGGAGCGTGGATCCGCTCGTGGAGCACGCCCGCTGCACCTCGGAGCTCGTCAAGCTGTCGTCTATCTGAGGAGCGGAAAAATAGAGACTCAGGAGGGGAAAAACTACAAACTGAGGAGCGGGGAAACTACTAACTGAGGAGCGGGAAAACTACAAACTGAGGAGCGGGAAAACTACAAACTGAGGAGCGGGAAAACTACAAACTGAGGAGCGTTAAAACTACAAACTGAGGAGCGGGTAAACTACAAACTGAGGAGCGGTAAACTACAAACTGAGGAGCGGTAAACTACAAACTGAGGAGCGGGAAAACTACAAACTGAGGAGCGGGTAAACTACAAGCTGAGGAGCGGGTAAACTACAAACTGAGGAGTGGGTAAACTACACACTGAGGAGGGGCAGAAGCAGAACTACAAACTCAGGAGCGGGTAAACTACAAACTGGGGAGCGGGTCAACTATAAACTGAGGAGCGGGTAAACTACTAACTGAGGGGCGGGAAAATAACAAACTGGAGATCCGATCAACTAAAAACTGAGAACAGAGAGCTACAAAGTACAAAGTAAACTAGGGGAGTAGAGGACTACAAATAAAAAATAGATAAAAGTAATGATGGGAACTGCAGATCAAGAAAACCCTAAGAGTCAGGGCTCTATACATATATTTAGTCATTGCTAAGATAAAACCCCATTGATCATTTCACAATCTGGAAAAAGTAATGCACGCTTTCATCACATCACGGCTGGATAACTGCAACTCCCTTTACCCAGGACTCCCTCAATCACTCCTCTTGTGCCTTCAGATGGTCCAGAACTCTGCAGCAAGGCTGCTGACTGGATCCAGAAAGTGGGATCATATTACCCCCATCCTAGCATCCCTCCACTGGTTGCCATCCAGCACAGAATTCATTTTAAAACCCTACTTAAATGACCTGGCCCCGCCCTACATTAAAGAGCTCATCCACCACCAATCAGCTCCCAGGTCCCTTAGATCATGTAGCATTGGTCTCCTGTACGTTCCACGCGCTAGATTAAAACAGAGAGGTGACAGAGCTTTTGCTCTGGCTGCCCCCCGCCTTTGGAATGACCTATCGGCGCCTTAAATTAGAGACGCTCCTTCCGTAACCATCATTAAAGGCCCACTATGCAACTTTTTTAGCCAAAATTACATTAATTATGCTGGTCGAGAGTTATTCTGATGGTTCTGCAACCATTTCTGGGTCGTTTGGTGGGTGTGTCATTGCCCCATGTGTGTCACCTCTCCAAGGAAAAAGCGCATATGCAACTTGCTCTGTTCGGACCGACACAATCCGGATGTAACGCAGCGGAAGTATCCAATCGCGCCTCGAAAATGTAGTCAGATTGTAGTTTCGAAAATGCTTTACGGCACAGACACACACCCAAACATGGCACCGGCTAGATATAAACAGCCAGTTGCGAGGCAATTGTTGCATTCATCATGGATCAATCGACTGATAAGGGACCCAAGAGGCGACTGTGGTCCAGAACAAAAGAAGAATGGACCAGAAAAGAGATCAGACACGAGTGAAAGGGGAACTATGCAACTTTTTTGGCTTGATTTACCTTAATATAACAGGCTAAGAGTCATTGCGATGGTTCTATTATACATTTTTGTTCAATTGTTCGTTGTTTCGACTCCCCCTTGCGCATCTTGGCGGAGAAAATAAATATGTTTCTGCCGGCGACCCGCCGCCCACTCTCGCGGGAGTCTCTCGGGTCTCGCGAAGTAATGAATTGCTTTACGGCACAGACCCCCAAACACGGAACCGGCTCGATATAAACACAAGTAACTAAGGGATTGTTACATTCATCATAGATCAGCCGACTAAAAAGAGACAGAGAAACCCAATGTCGGAGGAACAGAAGAAGAGAAAAGGGAGACTGACCGACAGAGAGGCCAGACACGAGTAAACGTTGGGCAAGCTTTTCAGGAATAGCGTGAACTGAAAGAAAAAGAAGACTGCAAATCAGACGCCGACTTGGCCGTGTTGCTTTTGAAATTGAAAGTACCCTTGGGTGAACTTTGTCTTCGTGGTATTCTTGATGTTGATAGTCTCTGTACAAATGTGTTTGCTCAACCATTTTGTTGTGAGCCCTGTAAAAATTGTTTTCTCGACCGTTTTGTTGTGAGCCCTGTATGTTTCTAGCTTGCTTGGTTGCAACCATATAAACACCTTTGTTTCCATGGGTGTTTTGCTGTTCGTCTGTCTCGTCCCCCAGACACAGACTGAATCCCCGAATCCCCTGTTTATTTAGATTATTATGTTGGCCAACACTCTTACACTGATTGTTCTGTTCAACCTAAGATAAAACAATTATAATCTAGGATATAAATTCTCCCCGTCAACTATAATAAAGGATGTATTTATGTTTATTGCAATACAAATACACCATTTTAAAAATGTATAACCTTGCCTACACTTTATGAACATTTATTTCGGACATGGCTCCACGCATTCGCCGGCTTCTTTGAAAACAAATGCACATGGCTCGCGTAGAAGTGCATGGGGAAGGGTCGTCAACGAGTTGTTACGACAGTGTTGTAAAATATCTACTACGATGCTGTAGGGGGCGCTGTGTAGAGAAATGTGCGTGCCAAAACCAAGAAAACAGCGAAGAAATGCCCGAAGTTGCATAGTGGGCCTTTAAATCTAGGCTCAAAACACACCTCTTCTCCCTGGCCTTTCCTCCTCTTTTATGATATGTTGTTATTTTTAAGTTTTTCATGTACTCGCTATGTGTGTGGTATGTGTTCTTTTATATGCCTCTTTGCACCATATACGCCACTTTGGCCAGTGAAAGCTGCTTTTAAGTGTGCCTTATAAATATTTTTTGCTTACTTCCTATATATTATGATTTAATATGAATATAAAAACGATAAATGGAAATCAGTTCAGAAATGGAAACCTAAAATTGTTTTTAACTCTGAAAAACTGCAGCTCCCCTGTTTCCTTGTATTTGTTTAAAGGCCAGTCTTTCTCTATATGGCGGGAACAGGTGGAAGCATTCAATGCGGCGTCTGTACTGTATGTACTGTATATATGTCTATGGTGAGGACCCTCGGCTCCCATAAGAATACCCACCGTCAGGCTGAAGTCTCGGCCCTCTGCGGAGGCCAACGCCCGGCACACCTCGGCTGACTTGTAGAGCAACGCCCTCTGTGTGATCTCAAGGTGAGTGGAGGAATCTCCCACCAAAGAGAAGAGAGGCTGGAAGCAGAGCGCTGAGGACCACAGGAAGGAGAAGAACACCAGGGGGGGAATAAGGGAGCATGTGTGTGTGGAGGTCATGATGAAGGAGGAGGAGGTGGGCTGGAGACGGAGAGAGCCCTGAGTGGAAGATACACAGTGTCCCGTTCGGGGGATTTCCGAAACTATCCAGGCGGGAGATCCGTTGGCCTTTCGGGATCTGAACGGCTGTGTTAACCAGGCGCAACGAGCTAGAGTGGCTACACCTGCGGAGAGAGAGACAGTCAGAGAGAAACATAACACAGACCAATACTTTTACAATAAGATGGAAACTGTAAAAACGAATAAATGAAATATATCAATATATATATATTTATTAATTGATTAGAAAATATAATACATTTTATAATCTTGTATATTCTTAGCAAACAGGTATATATGTTACAGAACATAACTGAATAATCCTAATTGTGTGATTATTTTATGTAAATGAACTCACCTAATACATTAATAAAAAAATTCTGACATTGTTGTGTCCAATGGTTCATACGACCAGTACCACAGCATTATTCATGGTAAGGAAGCCTAATGCTGAAGTGAGTTGCTGAGCGATCAACTAAACTTACCTTGAAGTTCTTCTTCTGTGGTGCTGATTTGGTCCTGTCACCGTAATGTATTTTAAGTGTCCGAGGAACGGACCAACCCAGACCTGTCCGTTCAAGAGGTGTACGAGGGACAGACTGGCCTCAGGTGAGTTTGTGTGTACAGTTTTGAGAAAGAGAGAGAGAGAGAGAGAGAGAGAGAGAGAGAGAGAGAGAGAGAGAGAGAGAGAGAGAGAGAGAGAGAGAGAGAGAGAGAGAGAGAGAGAGAGAGAGAGATAAAGAGAGTATGTGGAAGACAATGAGGTGCGTGTTTGCTTTCTGAGTGTGGGTCATGGTTGACAACCAGCCCCACGTCACAACCATTTCCAGCCCTTAGTGATTTTTTCATTTACCTATGTGTTTTTTAAATAAATGGTATTTAAATATTAACAATTGTGTTATTTTTGTGCTTTTTATAAATATAAATCAATATCAATATCTGATAATTTTAAAATATCCATAACTTTGGCTTGATATGTAAACGTTTTGTTAATGATGTTAATCGTCGATAATAATGTCCTTATTTCTACAAAAAGCTGTTTGATTATCATTTTGTTTTATGGAGCTGTCAACCACTATTGAGAACAATAGGTGTAAGTGGTAGTATCTGATTATTTTAACTGGTTGGAACTAGCCAGCTTTGCTGGGGGGGGCATTGTGAGGTCCGTGGGGAACATGGAGGGGACCACGAGAGAGAGAGAGAGAGAGAGAGAGAGAGAGAGAGAGAGAGAGAGAGAGAGAGAGAGAGAGAGAGAGAGAGAGAGAGAGAGAGAGAGAGAGAGAGAGAGAGAGAGAGAGAGAGAGAGAGAGAGAGAGAGAGAGAGAGAGAGAGATATGAAGGACTGCTGGGATGACTCGCTAAACCACACACACACACGTGTTGTGCAACCAGCTGAATTTGCAATATAATTACAGTGAGGCAATTAAATCCTTTCTGATTCAGATTCTGAGACACGTGCGAATGAGAGAGAAGATTTGGAGAAGCTTTACAAAAAAGAAAATGCTATGTGAAGCAATGAATCAAAACAACCATGGCATTTTGTAATGCTAACTAGCAAGCTCACTGAAACACTAACAATGGGGAAGTGACTTACTGCAAACAGAGAAATATCTGATCAGGGCAAATTACATCCCCCCCCCCCCCCCCCTGTCTTCATTACTAAGACCACAAGAAAACAATCATTCTATTTAGTTATAACACTTTAATAATAGCTTAAACAATGAAACGTTTTTGGCTTTGTAGTTTAGGGACAAAGGTTAGCTATTTGTTTGCTCTTTTCTTCTATTTATGGAGACGTCGGATATGGAGGGAAGTTTGAATATTTGGGGTGCCATTGCCCAACCGTGCGCATGCCTTTCGGCATCCATCAGTTGGATGGAATGACATCTAAGATAAGATAAGACTTTATTGGAATATATTAAATTGACTGATAATAAAATGCTCATCAACCGCAGCTAGTACATATGTATCACCTTTGTACAACGTGAATTGTCACACACAAAAACACACACAAAAACATGCACACAAACACACACAGAAACGCACGTACGAACACACACAAAAACACACAAAATGTTTCACCCGTGAGAAGCATTCCATGTGTGAATCAAAGTGTGCACACCCTGGTGTGTCAAGAGGACCCCGCCCCACTGTCACTAATATGAGCCCTCAGACAATTCCATGAGTACTCAGATGCTTGACTATTTATAATTCATATTATTGGTCCCTTTTATCCAAAGTGACCAACAATGAACTCAGATGCATGTCATTAAGGAGCAGGCAGAGGCTAAGAGACATGTCATTAAGGAGCAGAGGCTAAGAGACATGTCATTAAGGAGAAGGTAGGGAATAGGGGACATGGAGACAAGGAGCAACACATACACACACATCACAAACACACACACAGACACAGACACACACCCGCACACGCACGCATGCACGCACGCACCACACACACACACAGGAAATGGAAGAGTCAGCCATCTTATTTGGTAACGTATGAGTTAAAGAATAGACTGAGAGAGAGAGTTAGAGAAGAATAGATTTAACCCTAGAGGTAGAGTGACTGGCATAGTTTTTCTCTTACAGTTGGCACTCTGTCAACAGCGTTTATTGACATTTTGAAGTAGAGAATTGTTCACTATTTTATCGTCCCCATTGTTCACTGGCTGTGGAAACATGTGGTCAACCCTTTCCAGCTGAGATAATGGAAACCTTAAATCTGGTATATCTGGTTCAGCTAGGTTAAGGAAGACTAAACATCAGGTGTACCCAGCAGTGGAGCCTTTTCAGGCATGCTACGGGTAAGATAAGGGAGACTTAAGATCAGGGGTATTCTGTCGTATAGTATACTGCAAATGCTAGGGCTAGATTAATACATACATTTATTTAAAACAAAAACTTGAAGATTTCCACTTTAGGTAGGTTTTGACAAAGAAAGATCTACCTAGTTACATTTAAAATGTCATTAGTGGATAAGAATACATTTGAGTCTCCCTCAGAAATAAATGTGTGGAAAAAGACTACAGGCAAGAGGAGAATTATCTCTACGTCTGTACACTGCACACAAAATGAAATAAAAACACCTGTTGTCAAGCTGATTCGATTTAGCCTCAAAGAGGTTTGTTTTGGGAAAATCAAGACAAATTCATAACATTTAGCATTCGCTTTTAGAATGTGTGAAAAGGCTTTGCTAAAAGTAACTTTCAAAAGTAAAAAGTATAGCAGATTTCACAGATTCTAATTCTGATTTGAATCCATAGTCTAATACATTCTTTATATATTGGATCCACGCTGGGATCTCGTTGACATATTGCCATGGTTATTTTGTATCAAGCGATCAAACCAACAATTCTCAACAATTCAACAAATCACATGTGTTGCGTACGCCCCTGTCAACTATCAGTCTTAACATTCCCTGGTTCTGAGTGATGAACGCACACATGAACACCTTTTGTCCCTGTATGCACCACCATTTATCTCTGTAGGCATCACCTTTTTCTCTGTAGGCATGATGACAATTGAGACCTGTTCTGTACAATGCGGCTACTGTTTAGGGTTCTTCTGTGTCTTTTACACAGAGGGAGGACTGGTTTCATCACGTCTTCCTTCACTTAAAGCACTATATCAGGTAGACATGACCCTAACAACAAGTGGACATAACCATAAAATCAAGTAAACATGATAAAAGTGGAAGTAGACATGACCCTAGCAACAACAATGTTGCTTTATTGCTTATCGGAAATCACGCTGTATGTTTACAGTCCCATTCAGGTCCATAATGTGTAATTATTTTATTGACTATTTTATTGAAATCACAACAAACAATTGCGTTTGGTGTACCTTTTAACTTTTCTTTTTATATGCTTTTACATTGAAATATATATAACTATTATATGAACATATTATATGCTGTAAAAGTATATAAAAATGAATGTTGATATATGTTTGCATATCTATAATTTTTTTCATAGCGATGTTTCTCAATAAGTGGGGTTGAAAAGGGAACTGACTTTTTCCTGAATGAACCAATAATGTCGAAACTGTGATGATGTTTTTAAAGCTCTTTAGTTTTACCACTTGGATGTTATTCCTTATCTTAAGGAGGGATGAAGAAAAATTATTGTCATTAAATACAATTAACTGATTTTGTAATTCTACAACTGGAATAAAAAGCATTATAAGACATGAGGCCGCACAAATCCAAACAGAAAGTCTTTCAAAGGTTCCTATACATTCAAAGGGGCGGAAAGTATAGGGAAACTGAACAGAAATCAGCATCAAAAAGAAAGTTGACCCCAAAAACCAAGAGGTTAGAGAAATTATACGCTTCAGCTGGATTTCTGGATAAGGGTTACTCTGTGATTGACAAAAACGGCGTCCATGTCTAATAAAGAGGAAGATGCCAATTGTTTTTATAATGTAACTTTAAGATACATTTTGGACATATTTGTTGAGTTGATAATTATGAATATGTTTTTAAATATTTGTATAAATTGATTCCAGATGAATAGCTGAATGCAAGGTTTTGATGAATTAATCATCTTTTTAAAATATTATTTGAAACATATAATTTGTGTTTAAAGCAAGGGCCGACACTTATGCAACTGTGTGTCCCAAATTACCAAACATGCTGTCCCAAATTACTAAGTGAACACTAGGGCTGTCGAGTTCTGGTCGGTTGATCAGTTGGTTGGTCGATATGCACTTGTTTGATCAAATCCTCATTGGTCGGACAATCGCTGGTGTAACTTTAAAGAAAAAAGCGCAAAATCCATTATTTTTGTGGACAGGAGGGACAAATGCAGACTGATGTACAACATTTTTCAGTGATATGCTATATTATCATATAAATAACATAAATTAGGAATAATATAAAAAATATTCATTGTTTTAATAATAATATGGTTTGAAAGACTCCCCCAACTTAATGGAGACTGCTAGTCATTGCTGACATTTAACATACGCTGCAAACTAACATACAGCATTTCAAATAAGTATGAAAACCATTCGTAAAAAAGTGCTGACAAATGTTATTGAGTTGCACAAGAAAAGAAAAAACACAAGCCACGGTAGGAGAACCTGGAAGTGAAATTAAAAGCTTCAACTTTTTCCTCCACTCTCTGACACAACTTCCTGACCCTGGCAGAGAACACAAGGTAGGTTATAACACAATAGTCATTACTTTAAACAAAGGGATTTAAAATAAGGAGATTGTTTTGGTCACACTTTACAATAAGGCTACATTAATTAACCATTAATTAACGTTAGTTAATACAGTAAATCACATATTGTACCGCATTAGCGTAGGTATGAGGAAGGTAGTTGGTACATTATTGGTCGAATATTAGATAATGTGCATTAACTAATGTTAATTAATAGTTATTGAATATTGTTGAAAGTCTGTGAGGCTCTGAAAAGTATTGTATGAACTACTTCTGTATTGACTTGGATATAATACAACAATTATATTGTCCAATTTCCAAAATAAAGTTTAATTTGTGTGTTTATTTGTACCAGATGAAGTCTCTACTAATAGTGGTGGTTCTGACCGTATGCGAAGCAGCCCCTGAAGGTGAGCTCATCTCAGTAGTGGTTGCTTTCTGCCATTAACCTCACTGCCGTACAACAGGTGGAAAGTTATGGACAGTTAGTGTGTTGCACTTAGTTGGGTGAATTTTGGGTTCACCATAAAAACACTACTCATCTAGGTGAATTAAATCCAGTGCACTAACTACATGTGGAACAAACACACATTTGGGTAAGTTTTGTTAAATAGTATCATCATTCATAACTAGATCATTTGCTTGTCTTTTCAGATCTCACAGGAAAAACCTTCAGCTTTTCAAAGGAAACCAAAACGGACTATGTGAAGCTGATCCCAACAAGCGAGATGTTGACAGCCATCACAGTCTGTCTCAGGTAGTACGGTGGCACTTATCTAATAATAGTTATGAAAGTAATGCCATTTTATATATTATTTGTTCCACTTTATATTGACATTGCAACACGTCACGTCAAGTTTCAGTTTGCTAAAAAAAGAGAACCTCTCATCCAAACCACTTCCCACTTGACGCTACGCTCCCTTTAGTCGTCAGAAATCCACCCGCCATGCGGGAAGGCGATCGAATGGTTGATTGTTGAGGAAACCGAAGGACAGACATACGTACAAAGGCTCCTTCTATTTGAGTTAGATACTGGCTACTGGCTAACAGGTCTTGTTTGCTCTTCTCTAAAGGTCCTTCACAGACCTCAAAAGAGGCCACGGCCTCTTCTCCATGTCCTCTACCTCCTTGTACAATGCCTTCCTGATTTTTAAGGATGAAACAGCAAATCAGTTCCAGCTGTTTGTCAAGGATTCTTCCGCGTCCTTTTTCGAGCAGGAATACAAGCTGAACACCTGGCACTCTATCTGTGCCACCTGGGATGGAAATACTGGGGTGGTGCAGCTTTGGCTGGATGGAAGACCTAGTGCCAGAAAATACTGTACTGATGGAACCTTAACATCAAACAGTTTGATCATGATAGGACAGGTAGCATTATAAATTAATACCTATTGTACTATATATCAATAAATGTGATGATATATATATGTGTTTTCTTTTATCTTTTAGAAAATGATACATTAAATGGTTCTTCGTAAACCTTTCCCTACAGGAGCAGGATTCCCACGGTGGCCGATTTGACATTAAGCAGAGCTTCGTCGGCATGATGACGGATGTCCACATGTGGAACTTTGTCCTCTCTCCCTGTGAGATCCAGCGCTATGTAGAGGACCTTAACTACTCCCCAGGCAACGTGATTAACTGGAAAGCCCTAAATTATGCGATTGTAGGGAAAATACTTGTGACTGACAAAAACGACGTGTGTCCATGTCTTGCAAAGAGGAAGATGACAAATATATTAAATCAGTCCTGCCAGGCTTGATGGATATCCGCTGAACGTGTTGTGAATCATTGTCAAATGTATTTTCAATTACATTGTAATGAAATGAATAAACCGTTTGATGACTGTCTTCTCTCCTCTTCTTCTCTTACTTCCATGTGTGTAAAGGCCTTTCTTTCAACGATAATCCTCAGAGAATGTCAGAATGGGAACACGGTGTAATAATGTGTGCAGCCAATATTCCTTAGCGCTAGGTGGGTGCTCAAAATTGTCATCCAGGCCACTGCTCGGTTTTCCTCATCTGCAAAAGTGCCATAGCTTCTACCTGCTATGGCACTACCTCCCTTAATGACATGTCCCCTAGTCCCTATTCCTTATGACATCACCTATGTATGATGTCTTTCTCCTATGCGTGATGTCTTTCTTTTGCCTCTCTATGATGACATAATTGATAAGGGGAGGGATAAATGGAGGACCCCTTCAGCACTCCCAACATGCTGTGTTTCATGGTATGGACAACTTTTTCCCCAGAGTATTTTTCTTTTCGTTTACATGGATAAAATCTTCAACTTCTCACCAAGTTCTGCAGCATCTCCTCGACCACCAGCTTTACATTAAGGATGAGAAGTGTGAATTCCACGCTCCCACTGTCCCTTTTATGGGGTTTATAGGCGTTTTCCGTGTTCTGCAAATTATTCGACACTTTTTTCCGAAATGCATGCCCTTGCCTCCTGTAAGGTCAAGTTCCAATGGTCTCCCAAGGCTGAGAGGAAATATGACGTGGGGAACAGGGAGCTGTCGACTGTCAAGTTGGCCCTGGAGGAGTGGCGCCACTGGTTGGAGGAAACCAAGAGTTCATTCTTGGTTTGGATTGATCAGTTTTTTTATTATAGTATTATCTACTCTTCCTTACCATCCTGGTTTGAAGAACATCAAGCCTGATGCTCTGTCTCGCCTGTTTGACCCTAGTTCTGCTCCAATATCCTGCCCTATTCCTGCACTGTAAAAACGAAAACTTAAAATTGTTGGTCTCATTATGATTTCTGAGTAAAATGAATATAAAACATTAAGTATTCACGTCAACTGTGCAATGCAATTTAGTCCAACCAACAATGTTGAGTTTTGGGTCAAGAGTTGGGCTCACTGTAGTATCTTTGTTAGCAAGACACACAGGTTTAAGTCAGACTCTGTCTGAAGCTGGGCCAACTACGGTGCATATGCGCATTTCGACACTTTGGAAAATACGGGGTTTCCTAACGGAATTTTCAGATGGTAAATAGTGTGGCGACTCTTACCCCCCGGGGAGTCTGGGTATTCGTGATGCCGGTTGGGAAAAAGGGGTTTATTGCCTTTTGTCAATTTGTTTCTGTTAGGTTAACTGGTGGGGTTAACGGGTTTGGGGTCTTTATTGTTTGTGTGTTGTTTATTGTGTGTAGTGTTGCCACCACCGTTACCGAGACTTGCATGTCCATTAGTTGGCTGTGCGGTGCGCTGTGTGTTGTGGGTGTGTGTTAAATAAAGGCAGCTCTCGGGATCATGCGGTGTATGAGGCACGAGAGTTGCGTCACCGTTTAACCTGGGCTTCCGTCTCGTGCAGAACAAGTTTGACCATAATGTCAAACTTGTTCTGCACTTTGGTTTGCTGCATTTAGACAGCGATTCTCTGCTGCTGAACTAGCTACATGTTGCTTGTTCTATTGCTGTCTCGCATTCAGAAATGTAAAATGGAAGTTTCCAATTATTCATTTTAATAAAGTGAACTTAAAACTTGTTTTGCATACTTTGAAATTTTTTTCTTTTTTTTTTTTTTCTTAATTTGAAATATTAAGTTAACAACCCTGACTTACTTTTTTTAGTTTTGTAAAATATAAAAATCTTAGTTGGCATAACTATAACAAGTTTGTCTAAAGAAGAAAATGATCTTTTGTTGGGCTCAAAAATTGATTGCAGTAAGTTGCCTTGCAAATTTGAGTTTTCTCAACTTTTACAGTGTGCGTGGTAGGGGCTGTCCCTTGGGGCAATGAGGAAGGGGTCAGACAACTTCAAATCTGTCCCCCGAACCGATTGTTTGTTCCTGCTCCTCATCGTGCTCATGTCATACACTGTGCCCATACCTCCCTCCTGTCCTGCCACCTTGGAATACAGCAGACTGTTGGTTAAGTAAGGCTTCTGGTAGCCGTCCATGGAGAAGAAGTAGTTGAAGAATATGTTGCCCCCTGTCCTGTGCTTGGAACAAGGTCTCCTTGCACCTACTTTTCTCCTGCGTCCGCCCCTGGTGCCTGATCACCTTTGGTCGGACATTTTGTTGGATTTCGTCACAGGGTTACCACCCTCGGAACTTAACACCACCATTTTAAGGGTAGAGGACAATTCATTTTCACTCAGCTGCCCTCCGTTATTCTTTTTTTTCCAACTCTGGCTAATAGTGGTCCGCAGTTCATCTCAGTTTCTAGAAAGCCTTTTTATTGCTTTTTAGGTTGCCTCTCCTCTGGGTATCACCCCCAGTCCAACTTCCAGACAGAGCAGTTCAATCAGGATTCCACCTCCTCCATCTGAACCAGCCCGGGCCGTTAGGTGCCGTCACTAGAGGGGGATGGTAATGTCACATCTCGCCCTTTTCATTGATTACTTCACTCCCTGTCCTTGTTTTTCCCACATCTTTGATTGTCCTCACTCACCTTGTTTTTTTCCACTTGTCCCTTATTAACATTCCCCTCCTGTATTTAGTCGTGTGTTTCCCTTCCTCTGTGCCTCTGTGGTTTCCAACTGATTACTAGTGCAACGACCCACTACGCCTTTCTCATCTCGCAGCATTTGTACCGACCGATCTTCTAGCAAAGAACATTCTTTCTTCTGATACTTTTGACTCTGAAACGTGCTATTGACTCCTATTTTCCCTGTTGCTCACCAAGCCGTTATACTACCTGCTACTTAATGACATTAACCTAGTCCCTACCCACCTTTAAATTACATGTCCCCTAGTCCCTACCCACCCCTATTCCCTACCTGTTCCTTAATGGCATGTCCCTTGGCTCTTACCTGCTCCTTAATGACATGTTCCCTAGTCCCTACCTGCTTCTTAATAACATGTCCCTTAGTCCCTATCTGCTCCTCAATAACATTTCCCCTAGTACCTGCTCCTTAATAACATGTCCCCTTCAGCAATAAATGTAAGGAAGGAGAATTCAAGAGAATAATTATTTATACACCTGCCCACTGCGCACAAACCTAATATAAACTTGTGTTGTCCAGCTGATTTGATTTAGTCTCAAAGTGGTTAGTTTTTGGAAAATCAAGATACATCGTTGCCATTAAGCATTGGCTTTGAGAACGTGTGAAACGCAGATTTTTTTTCTTTCCTGAATGGCTTTATTTGAATTCTTACTTTTTTTCATGCCAGTAATTTTACTTTAATTGAGTAAATTTCATCATAGTATCACAGTGCATTGATACGTGTTGGTGGTCCCACTGTTTAATATATTTTTTGTGTATTTTATTTATTTTTTCAAAACATGCACACTCCTTTGTATAACAGAATTCCTGGTTTTACTGCAGCAGCAGAATATCGGATTGCACAGATTCAGATTCTAATAAAAATAATCTGATTGACAAATTGCCATGGTTATTTAGTATCAAGCAATCAAACCAACAAATCACAATGTGTAAGCCCCTGTTAGTCTTAACATTCCCTGGTTCTGACTGATGAACGCACACATGAACACCTTTTGTCCTCTTGTCTTCTCTGTTGGCATTAGGAGTAGGGAGGTCCTGGGAGGACTGGTTTCATGACCTCCTCCCTCACTTAAAGCACTCCATCAGGTAGACTTGACAGTAGAAACAAGTAGATATGACCCTATAGGTAGACATGACCCTAACAACAAGTGGACATAACCATAAATTCAAGTAAACATGATCTTAGCGAAAAGTGGAAGTAGACATGACCCTAGCAACAACAATGTTGCTTTATTGCATATCGGAAATCACGCATGTTTACAGTCCCATTCAGGTCCATGATTTGTAATTATTTTATTGACTTTGGAAAAAATAGTTTGGCGTACCTTTTAACTTTTCTTTTTATGTGCTTTTACATTGTAATATATATAACTAATATATGAACATATTATATACTGTAAAAGTATATAACAATTAATGTTGATATATGTTTGCAAATATATAATTTTTTTTATATAGATGTTTCTCAATAACTAATAACTTCTCAATGTTTCTCAATAACTTTAAAGAAAAAAGCGCCTAATCCATTATTTTTGTGGACAGAAGGGACAAATGCAGACTGAAGGTTACATTTGGTGAGCTGGGAAAACCCAGAATAATAGGATGTAAAAGGGAATTCCATCCAGAGCATTAACTACTAATGGCTTGGGCAAGGGAATTCAATTGAGTTCAAGTCTCTTAGCTAACCTCCAATCCATAAATCTCTCATCAGCCCCAGAGTCGACTAGCGCTGAGCACGAGTGACAGGTCGAAGGAGATAAACAGAGGAAGTTGTACGGCACACCAGTGCCCTCCTCAGGGGTGAGCTCTAACTTTCAATAGACAGGCCAAACAGTAAATGCGAACAATAAGTAGATGATGACTCAGCCTTCAGTAAGCAATGAGGAGACAAGGGGCAAAAATAAATGTGAACGGCATCCGGCTGCCCTCCCTCTTGGAGACGATTGTCAATCCAAATGACTAGGGCGAATAAAGAATCCAGGTCCGGAGGAATCTCTAGAGGTGCCAAATGGTTCCAGCCGCTGCCACTGTCAACTCGAATTAGAATTCCAGGACCACTCGGCTGTGGCCTTGTAACCTTTGCACCTTCCGCCTGCAAAGAAAGCGCATGCCACTCAAAATGTAGCCCACACTAGACCAGGAACGCAATTCCCAGAGTCGCAGGAAAAATGTTCCGATCGGGAAAGATGAGGAACCGGGGCTGGCTTGGGAGCTGGAACAGGTACAGGAAGAACAGGAACAGAGTCATTGGCCAGAGCTGGTGCTGGAAGCAGAGACGGGACAATGATTGCCAGACTTGCCATTAACTGCTGAAGTTAGTCACTCATCCGACCGACCTGATATCAGATGGAAGACTGAAAGCCATAATTGCATCCTGCCAGCTCCCTTACTCCATGGCAGATTGAGGTGATTTGCTCCTCAGGGTGGAGAATCTGGTTCCCTTGGGTTTGCAATGGGGCCTGCATAGAATCTGAGTTTGCTGAATATAATGCTGTTGCCAGTTCTTACTGTAACGTCTGGATGACAAACAGGGAAAATAGGACCCAATACCACGAAGTCTGGCAAAAGCCCAGTTTTTATATTTTTTGGATAAAAAAAAAAAAAAAAGTTTGGATCAAATTTATCTGGATTTGGAAATCCCATGTTTTGCTATCCAGGATCACCTGATCCATTTTAATGTTATGCCAGTTTTTAAAGGAACATTGGATAGGATCGCTGTGATCCAAAAACCTAGTGTTAGGATAACCAACTGAATCCACCCTTCCGATGGGATCAGGGCAATCCTGTTTTTTTTTGGATCCAATAGATCCAAAACCGAGTTCAAAGTTTTGAAAAACCCAAAGGGCAAGTTTGATCTAGATCAAATGTTAAATTGGATTACATGATCTGATCTTAGTTTGGAATCGCTTTTGCCCTGAAAAATCAATTCCAAGAAAAACTGGGCGTTGTAGTGTCTGCCTATATGCCGGATTAGATTTATTTTAACAAAAACTGGGAAAGCTCTTCAAATCAGTCTGTAATTTGGTTATAATTTCCTTCCAGGATTTAAAATGTTATTTATTATAAATTGGTTTTTAGTTTGTCCATTTCAATGATTGTACCCCCTAGTGGTAAATATAACTGTTTTTTTATTACTATTATATCTAATTGTTTGTACAATAATTAGCCTTATTGCTGTAGTTTCCAATACTACAGAAGCTGTCCTTAATATGAATTTCATGTTAAATAAACAACATCAAACTAAATTGGTTGGTCATATGTGCATTTAATGTGTTTTTATATCCCCTTCTGACAGCTTCATCCACTCTCAGGCGTAACTCCGCCCCTCGCCGTTTCTGGTTTCCGGCCACACCTCTCTGCTACCTCTATCTGGGATTAAAGAATATGCTAAATACATTCAACACACAAACACTTTACCACATCTTTCTTTGGGTCTACATTTACTTGCAATAAACTTTTTCCAATGAATTTTATAAAGCAACATTATTGAGATTGATTCAATATTCGACTAGTCCGTCTTTGTGATCTGAAGTTTGTGGATGATTGAAACCTTATACAAAGGCTTTTTACCAACCACTTCTCCCACTTCCTCCTCATCTCTCTGAGCTCCTGAATTCTTTCCAGTGTAATCTCCACTCACACAGCCTTGACCAGGCGCCCAGCTAAACAAAGACTCAGGAACAGGGGGTCAAAGATCATTGGCAACATTGGAGCGCTCTCTCTCTTCACCCCTTCCACCGTCATATAACTTCTATCGCCTTACACTTTTAGGGTGTGTTTGCTCACAACCCAACATAATAGCATAATACATGACAAACATGATCAAATGTGTTCCAGGGAGGGGACGGTATCCAGCCTATAGAGAATAACATGTGGGGGGAGCGTGCGGAGGAGACATCAGAAAGCAGTCTGACTACAGGGAAGATCAACAGCGATGTTATGTCTCTGACCGGGAAGCATTGCAGAGGGTGATGAAAAATGCGCAACGCATCATCGGTTCCCCCCCCCCCCCCCCCCCCCCGGCTTCCTTTCCTCCATGGAAAAGTGTGTTTGAGGACTATTTTAACAGGCCGAAGAGAGCAACCGTTAGGTACACCGCCCATATGCAGCCAACGACTTTGGTGGAGGAATTTCCTTTCTGGAGCCTATCAGGAAAGAGGAGAGAAATCAAAATGTTTTAAAAACCATAGTATTAATTTAAACTCTAGAGAAAAAAGAAAATTAAGTGAGAAGACACCTATTGATATTGATATAGAATTTAAAGCTGTAATTTGATGTCATTTTTCAAAAATGCCATTGCCATTCGTCAGTGAAAATGTTCTGATTGACATCACTCTTGGCACATTTCTGACCAATCACTGTACCTCTGGGTTGGTTCGGGGAACCCGGCTTGCCCATCAATTAAATGTGAGCTATCATTAGAGCGAAGGGGGATTTTTTTGTTTATTTTCCTCTGTCTCACTACAATGCTTAATCATGACTAAAGCAGCTCAGTGATGGATTTAACTATAGAGACAAAAATCCTGTTGTGGATAAAAAGAGAGAGGAGACCAAACTGGGGGCGGGGCTCACCGAGCAGGTAAGTGACAGTTGTGTTTAGAGGAAAAACCGGAATGCTTCAGAGTGATGCTGGTGTAGCTGTTGTAGTCCTCGTCATCAACCTTGTGGATGTCCTCCACCGTAAACTCTTCAGCGGGCAACAGGAGCGTCTCGACGTCCTCGCATTCCATCTCCAGGTTGGCCGCGAGGCAGGTCGTGATGCTGAACAGAACCCCTCCCTCCAAATCAGGGTCCTCTATCAGCAGCGATCTATCCTTGGAGGCTGACGTGAATCCGCCCAACTTCACCTTTGCGCCCTTCTTCGCGGTGTATAACTGCCGAGATAGGCTGTACACGGTCCTGTTCGTGCCCTCCTTCCCTGACAGCAACGTCATTGCGTCCGTAAGCAGGAAGTGGAGGGAATAGAAGGGGAAGCTGTGATTGCCGCCCATGGTTGCCACAGCGTTGTTAAACTGGACCTTGAATGCTTCCTCTGCGTTTAAGTAGGCCCGCAGCGCCTGGCTGTGCTCCGGTAGGCCTCCGGGCACAACCGCATTACAACCCTTTTTGGTTTCCCAGGCCACTTTGAACTCTGGGCTGGCGGCCAGCTCAACCTTCAGCTGGTCAGGCAGTCCCTTCAGGGCATCGGCACGGCATCCATTATACCGGTCGTCCACTGAATCCACGGCCATATCCAGTTCTTTTGCACCGTTTAACTGTGATCAATTAACACTTTTAGTTTACATTACACAACTTGAGAAGAACATGAATTAATCAAATATTCTAGTGCTTTTTTTTTTTTGCCATGGTTAAATTTCAATATACAGTGAATGTCTATGCTTTCAAAAAGTTCCAAAGTTAATGATCCCAAATACAATAGGTGTTAACATTAAATGCATTTCTATTTATATTCAAATATAGGTGGTTCACAAGAGGAGTTAAAACACTTACTGTGCCATGAAGAGCTGCGACAACGACAAGAGCAAGGACCGATTCTCTGTTCCCCCACATCTTCCCAGGGGGTGTTCTGTGCTATAAGATACAGAAAAGAAAAACAGGAGAACAGGTCATCTCAATGTGAGAGATTGAGCGATCTGATAATGAAGCGTAGTTCTGGTCAAGGAAGATAGCGTGCTATCCAAATCTGGTACGCCCCTGTCTGACAGAATGTGGCTGCCCTCCAGGATATCCTATACCCTCCATTTTACCATGAACCCTTATATCACGACAACAACATGACATGACAGAACGAGGAAAGTAAATGAAGGCAAACTCGGGGACATACCCTACGGGCTGAAATCCTGTTGCGCGTCGCTGCAGGGGTAGGAAGCAATGAGGGGAGGGAAGCAAAAGCCCTCGATCCAAGTAGTGGACAGGATATTCTAAGAATGCACGTACAAGATGTTCCCTCTGGACCCGATTGTGGGAAGGCTCGCCAGAGCAGGAACTCCTTTTTTCTTCCTATGGAATTTTGCACTGCTCCCCAGTTTGCACTGGGGAGCTGCCAGGGTCGGTTCATATCATAGGGAGTGGATATCATACTCATAACTATAACAACTCTAGACTAATGTTATTTTTTCAAAAAATAGGGTTGTTGTTGCTTCACAGATCTCAGTCTAATGCTTCCCTAGAAACTATAAATACAAACAAACACATGCTTAAAAGGTCATCTCAAAATAGAACAGCTCTCTTTCCTGGTCTGTGGAATAGTAACAAGGACATTTTCAACATTACTTAATTTACAATATTACAATATTATAAATCGCTTTATGTGAGTCTAAGCAGCGATCCTGGCAAAAGCGTCAGTTTTTTTTATATGTTTGGAATGTGTGAAGTGGTTTATCTTTCTGCAAATCGCCCATGTTGCACAAAACAGTAGACAACCTAAAACTCAAAAAGGGCTGCAAACATTTTCATAAAAACAGTTGGCCCACTAAAGTTGGCTTGCAGGAAATACGGGCAGCAGCAGGAAAGGAAACCTCCTAAAGCTTTCTCCTGTGTTTTCCTGACACTCATTGTCTTTGCTTACCACATCATTCTGAACCTGTCAGTAAAACAAACTCAAAACAAGGTAAAAAACACAATAATATCCAATCTGAGCAAGGCTGAAGTTGTTTATTTGACAACTTGTTTGCTACGCCCTAGAGACCAAAGGATTTACGACTATCTAGGTCAGGGGTCTTCAATTAAAATTGAACAAGGTCCAGTTGCTAAAAATTCCTTCCAAGAAAGGTCCGAACCTTCCACGTCCTAATGGCCTTCATTTTTGTCAAATACAATCAACCTTATCAATATTACCTTATCATTTCAGATGTATTTTCAATTTCCAAATAGCTTACTTTTAACCATGAAAAACTAGTAAGACAAAGTAACGCATATTAACATTTCAAGTAAACAAAACAGGTCATTAGGCCTGCAATTCAAACGAACATAAAAAGTGCATAAGGCCTACATGTGAAGTAAGCAGAACAGGAACACTAGGCCTACACTTCAAATAAACACAAAGTGCATTAGGCCTACATCAGACCTCTTCTTTTTTTTTGGCAACATGTTGCCACCCACTCTGCTTTTTGTTGTTAGTGATCCCAATCCCGTGACCGCCGAACAAAACTACTTTTCGGGCCTCCGCTGCACAAGTGTCTCCACTTCCACCTTCTTGAAATTTCGCTTTTTTGCTTTTCTCAGTCCTTCTGCCATTGTTTCTGACAAGACATAATACTTGCATCTGAGTCTGTTTTATATGCAGATCGCATTCATAAGGTCGTTTGCATTGACTATTTATGGTTAAAAAGGGGCGTGTACAGGGCGGAACGTGAAGCTGATTCAGCTGCGCACACTTGTAGGAACTCTGTGATTTATAAAGCAAAGATTGCTTAGAGGTGTGCGTACGCAGGGTTTTATAAGTCTAATATATATTGGTGCACGCAAAACTTGGCTTTTGGGCGTACGTACACTTTTAGTAAGGATCCATGTAAATGTTTACTGTTGCTATGGCAACAAGAGACTGCTGACGTTAGCAGATGTTAGCTAGCTTAGCTAAATCATCTGAACAATAATAACCCATAATATCACAATTCGGCATATTTAAACAAAATCAAAATCTGTTGCATATTTTCTGCAGTATGCACAAGTTTGAAGCGTAGACAGGGATGACAAAAACATGCATAAACATAAGATCTCCTCCCAACCAATTACATTTTTATTAAAGATGCTTAATAAATATTTTTTATTGATTTGATTAGCACTTTACAGACCCATACAATGGATAGGGCGTATAGTACGGTCCTTCGCCGTTGCTTCTTGTTCTTTATCCATAAAAAGCTACAGTCAGTGTTCAATTACGCTGATTGAGCATTTCCTATTATAGGCTACTGTGTAAAATGCTTTTAAGAATTAATGTTCGTATCAAGAAAAGAAAGACCCACCGGTGGGGGGAGATCTTATGTTTTATTTATGTTTTTGTTATAACGCATGTTATAACGCATGTTGCAGAAAATGTACCACAGCGCCCCCTGGGTCACACTTTTCGGTGGGTCCCAGAATTGAGAGGCATCAGGCTGCAGACCTCCACTGTGAGGTCGCTTCCGGTGCAGGCTCCACTGTCAGTACACCTCCACTGTCAGGACGGAAGTGCAGACTTTTAAACGCCCATTTAAATTCAAATTGCATTTTAATTCGAGGGAGACCAGCGACAGCATGTGTCCCGAGTACCCTGAGTTGCTGAATTTGCTCATCCACAGAAAGTAAATGCATGGTTTCTTGTGTTCTTTGTCAATGTAGGTGCCGTAAAATAGTAACGTTGTAGAAGTCATTAATAAATTAAATTACCGAATGTTACATGTCGGTTTGGGTTGTCGTTTTGAAGCTAAGTTAGATAACGTCAAAGTTAACTTTCACCAATGGCGGTTAGTATCAACACTTCAAGTTCTCAGGGATTATTAACTTTTTAGTGCATAACGTAAAGTAGTTGTTCATGTTTGTATGTAACGTTATAAAACATTTTTTGTAAACTGTCCATGCATAGCTGGCCATCGTCTCAAAGTTGTTAATTTTGTCTTTCTGAACTCACAGACGTGATATGTGTTAATGTACTATAATTCAAACATGATGCATTTTATATCCTTTTTAGATTCATCATTCAATTGGAACCTGTGGTGGAAAGGCCCTCCAGCGAGGTGAGGTGCCACCAGGGTTTAGGCTGAAGAAAAGGAAGGTGGATGACATAACTGAGGTCAGATTTAAATTTTGTTTGAGTTCCATCTGAGTTTTTCTTTTGTTTCAGGTCAGAAACCAGCATTTCCATTTCCCTATTTTTTTTACCAATATTTTTGCCAATTGTACTGCAATTGTGGGGTCGCTTTAAATAATATGCCATTCACAAGTTAAGGTCAGACCTGCTGTCTGCAGTTTAAAAATAAAGTGTCTAGGTAATGCATGATTGGAAAATTAATATGGTGAGCTCTCTAATATGTATAAGTGGACACATTAGAGGAGGGCAATGATGTGATATTTTCTTTTTCTTCTTTTTGGAGCTTGTGTTTTGAATATTACAACTGATCATTTTGCTTATCTATATATTTTCAGGAAGAAGGCTGAGGTCTCAGTCAGACATGACAACGTTGCCTATGATTGTCCTGTCTCCCAATTAGGACTGGTCCACCTGTCTCCCAATTAGGACTGATGAAGGGGGGCGGAGTGGCCTTGTTGGTGGCCTATGTGGTGCGCCCTGTTCCAGCAGTCCAGCCCCTTCCTTGTTGGCACCTCCACCTGCTTGCCACGCTGCAGTTGTTTGATCTCTTTTTGTTATGGGGTTATCAAATTAACCTTGATCATTGTTAAACTAGAATCAGGCCTCCCCCTCATTGTCTGGTTACCCTAGGCCATGACAATGTAGACATACCAGTTGGTGCAGCAGCTGTGGTGCAAACATCTTTCTGTCTTTTCCATAGGACTCGGTTGAAGATCGCATTCTTTGGGATTGCAGACATGCAGCAGAGTGGGTTGAGGCCAACCAACAACTGTTCGCTGCCAAAGTGGACTTGCCTGATGTTCTGTCCATAGGGGAGGAGAACAAGGCTGAGGCTGCTCTGCAGTTCATTGTTTACATTTTACAGCACAAATGACATGTGGAAATTCTGTGAGGAAATAATGGACAAAAGACAGAATTTGGCCTATTGTGAATGTCACACAGATGACTGAGTTATGTTCAAGAGTAGAGGGCCACAGAACATTTCATCATGTTGTGTTTTTTTTGTTCTAATTGATCACTTAATTATTCACTTGGATTATACGACATGTGGAAATTCTGTGAGGAAATAATGGACAAAAGACAGAATTTGCCCTTTTGTGAATGTCACACAGATGACTGAGTTATGTTCAAGAGTAGAGGGCCACAGAACATTTCATCATGTTGTTTTTTTTGTTCTAATTGATCACTTAATTATTCACTAATTATACTGTAGATATCAAGAGTTAGGGTTGTATCTATTGGTACTTAGGTGTTCCAGAAGCACAAACTAAATTAGCACATAGAACCACCATACAAACGTTAAGTTTTAAGCTTGTGCACGTTTCCTCACGTGAACGACTTCATGCCTGTCTACATTTCAAAGTCGTGCATTTTTCAGAAAACGTGTAACATCGGAATCCGGGGTAACAGCCGTTGCCGCGTTGGACATGGCTAAAACCTGCTTTGCACATGCTTTCCACATGCTTTCCCGCATCAGAGTCTGACAGGTATCCAACAAGTGTCGCTCTTATTCCCGCTCGCTCTCCTTGCTTGACCGTGATCTAGCATCTATGATCGATAGCTCTTCCTTGGGTCCCTGGATTTGAACACTGAATTTCATGATGGACCAATAAGAATTGAATTGAATTTTGCATCTGAGTTTGGCTTGTTGAATTTTTTACGTAAATTGGATTTTGAATTTGTTAAATTTGTTAAATTCAGAGGCAAATAATTCTGACACGTTATTTCAATGCATAAATATTCAATGCTTAAAATTAAATGGCTTAAATCTTTTAAAAAATACAATGAGACTGGTTTACTTCCATATAAAAGTGTTTCTAGATCAGCGTCATTAAAAGTACAAAAACAATTGGACTTGGATTTCGATTACAAGTGGTTTTCACCATAAATTTAAACGTTGAAAGTATGTTTCAATTTATGTTTCAACTTACATTTTTATGAAATTCCTTCGAGCTTCGTCAAAACCTTTATGTAAATAAACTGCGGAAGTGAGATAGCTTGCCAGCGTTCCAGGAAATGACGTTTGAAATGACCCGCCAACTTCGATGAAAACAAATACACTTCGTAACGACAGTAGTACAAGAGCCCGTCAGCCCATTAGACATTCTCTGGTAGTACTACTACCATTGACGTGTTCAACTACTACCTGTACTACTACTTCTACAAGAAAAACAGATACAGAAAACACATCTGTTGAATCTACGTTCAGCTCCGCAAGCTTGCGTAAGATAATTACTAATTACTAATACCCATTGATGTAAATAAATAAGTGTACCCTGCTGTTATTGAAATACGTTAAGATGTATGTTTGGATATACCATTTACCCATGTATACGGAGGGTTAAAGCGTGAACTCAGATAATTTAATTTAGGCATTTCTATGAACGACAAGTTTGATCACAATAATAGTAGGCGTGTAATGCACCGTGAAGCGGTATAGTGTAGCGGTAAGTAAGGGAGGATGAGGAAGTGGGAAGAGCGAGTGAAGAAGGTGGAAGGGCTTGCCCAGGCGTTCCACAAGACTCCCCTGACCACACCGTACAAACCCCGGCTATGGCCATGCCAACCCTCCTCCGTCTGGAAGCTCTTCCCACGGCAAAACCTGGCAATGAGCTTCACACATACGTGCAAAGAGGTACTGAAAGCTTTTCATACGTGTATACGTGCTCTGACTGGGTGGGGAATCTTTATGTATGGTGTCAATGACATGAAGTGTTTGTTGACCATGAAGGCAGATTGACCTATTTTCTATTCTCTCTATTCAAGGATGTGCATATTTTTGCTCTCGAGAAAGAAAAAGCTGCCACGGGCCAGAGGATCTACCTGGTTACCAGTTACAGTGAGCTGTGGCACTACTACAGGTGTGTGTGTGTGTGTGTGTGTGTGTGTGTGTGTGTGTGTGTGTGTGTGTGTGTGTGTGTGTGTGTGTGTGTGTGTGTGTGTGTGTGTGTGTGTCACTGAGCTGTGGCACCACTACAGGTTTATGAGTGAGGGAGTGAGTTGAAGCGAGGCGTCAGTGACGAGGATATTTCCTAACGCCTCCAGGACCTTCCAGCACTCCCTGATGCACTGCTACGAGGTGATTCCAGAGGGCGCTGTTTGTAAGCTCTACTTCGACCTGGAGTTTCACCGGCAGTGCAATCAGGGGCTTGATGGGAAAGCTATGGTGGCCTTCCTGGTCCAGGTGAGGATGGTTCCCCAAGCACAACACTACGACCCATTCCTCCTCCAGTATCCAATCTAATGGTTAAAACATGACAGAATTGATTAGAAGTTGCCTTAGATAAAGGCGTCTGCTAAATGTCTAGGTAACGGCACAATATGTCTGCTTGTTCTTCATGGAAAAATGATGTACATAAATAAGATGTGTGTGTGTGTCCGTGGTATCAGTATGTGTGTGAACGGCTGATGGAGGTGTATGGGGTTGCGTGCTCAGCCCACGATGTTCTCAATCTGGACTCCAGCACGGAGGACAAGTTCAGCCGGCACCTGATCTTCTGTCTCTCGAGCGCCGCGTTTAAGGACAACATCCACATGGGTATGTTCCCATGGCAATGTTGTTTGTTCCCATAAACGACTGTGTAATAACTCACTATATGTTTATTATACTGACTGTTTAATGCTACACTATGTGAATATTATTATAATATTACACTATGTACATTATACTGTGTGTAATATTGCACTATATGTATGTTATACTGTGTTTGTAATATGACCCTATATATTATATTGTGTGTATGATATTACACTATATGAATATTAGTAAACTGTTTGTGTGGTACTACACTATATGTATATTATTATACTGTATGTTTAATATTTATTTTCTTCCTTGTGTGTGAGACGTTTTCATAGTTACTCTTTCTCACCTTCATATTTTAGGTAAATTCGTCCATGGCATCCTCACTCCAAAAACAAACACTTTGGCAAACCCTGACAGTGATGCAGAGAATGATGTCCCAGGGTTTGTCTTCATTTTATTTTTCATGTGATACCATCCAAAGCTAGGTGTTGGAATCCCATACTTAAGGCACTGGGATCAGACCCCAATGTCTCCAACATCACCTGTATTGATCCTTGATCCCATAGCCACTCCACAATGGCCCATATCTTCATTCCCTTTAGGTGGCACTGGGTTGACATGTTTGCTGGACGACCATATAACAATAATCAATAATCGTCTGTGTTTTCAAGCCACACCGGTAGAACTCTGATGACATTACTCTGTCGGTTGAGCAGATGGCCTGGTCCCTCTGAGGAAAGCTCTGTTGAGGACGGTCCGACCCCCCATGGCCCCATGGCTAAGAGACGGCGGTCCGGCCAGACCCCGGACCCCAGAGACCTTAGCTGCCTGAAGGTGAAGGGCAAACAGGGCCAGGAAGGCCTCTTCGTTGATCTTGGTAAGTCAACCATGACCAGTCGATATGACCTGCAGTAGTTAAATACAGCTTTTTCCACTCAATAACTGAAACTTGTATGTTTTAGATTGTAATGAATAATGAATATAAATTGACATACTTAAATAAATGCTAACTTGACCTTATTCAATTATAAATAAATTAACAAAACTCTTAAGTTTTGATTAGTTGACATAACTCCCAGCATCCGCAGTCTACAAGCATGCCCCCCCCCCCCCGCCCACCATTAACCCCCTTACCCTAACTACTTGTAACGTTAACAGTAATAAAGAGGCATGGTCTTCATCCATTGAACCAGGTGTCTACACAAAGAACCGGAACTTCCGTCTTTACAAGTCATCCAAGGTGGGAAAGAACGTGGCTCTGACCGTGGCTGAGGACAACCTGTTCTCCCCCCGGCCTGTGAAGAACCTGTCCCCAGAGCAGAATCTCTTCCTGGCATCGCTGGTCTGCAATGTTAGGTACACCCAGAGACACAGGCTTGTGGTTTGAACTACCATACTACTATGACTACTACTGCTACTACTACTACTATTACTACCACTAGTATTCACACTCCTACTGCAACTACATCTAGATTCTCATTAGGCTTTAATGCAAAGCGACTTCAAAGTTAAAGCGCTGCCTGACCTCCTCTCAAGAAAGCAGCTGAACCGAGTGTGTATAGCCATAGGAATCTGAAAAAACAACTGGTTAGTATTTGATGTTTTTAGTGCTAGTATGGAACACAGTTGACCTTGATACTACTAGTATTACAAAAATTCCTGTCACTGTCTCGGTTTGTTGCTGTGTTTGCACTCAGTTACACCGGCCAGAGAATCCTGACGTGGGACGCGCCCGATGGAGCCACGACGAGATCCAACACACAGCAAGCTGAGCAGCCACCGGGAAACACACTTCCTGGTAACTTCAAAATAAGAGCGGAGATATCGTCGATTTACGCCTATGTTTAAGCCTTTCTTGGATTAAGATTTGAAAGCTGTACCTGACGCAGGTCCTGGTTTACAGGCACATTGGGTGGTTCTGCGTATTCCCCTTACAAAGAAGTGGATGACTTTGTGCTGACTGTGATCAAGAAGGACGGCGTTCAGGGATGTATGTGTTCGTTTATACCATCCACTTGGTTGTGATTTAAAGCAAGCAGCGTTACTTTGACAACAGCCTACTCTTCAAATAGGTGACATTAGGGAGAACGGAACAAATGTCTGGGTTGGTTGAGATCGTAGGTGAATTGTTTCTTTTTATTTTAGTTTGAGTTTGATGGTGACAGCGAGGTTCCATCTTAATTGTGTCAGACATGTTATTGAACCTATTCAATAATCTGTTATTTCTCATTAACTAGTTTTATCAACCGCAAACCACTGGAACCCGGAGAAGGTAGTTGTTAGGCATTTGGCTACCTACAGGTAGACTGCTGATATAGGGGTTAAATCCCACAACCTTCTTGTCTGGGAGTCACCCAGAGAATCATGAGAGCAACCCGACACAATCACTGTGGGACGAGTCTGTTAATATTTTATTTCTTTAATCAACGATGGGGAACCGTTTGTCGTTGTTTCCTGAACAGTTATCAGGCGCTGGAACTACTTTGTTGGGGAGCAGCTGCTGGTCTACAGCATTCTGAACTATCGCTGGTGTGAGAACGTGGGCCGCTTCCACAAGAGTAATAACATCATGTAAGCATCCCCCGGTAACCGTAGAAACACTGGTGTTACCAGACAGATGACTTTTCTGGTGTTTTCTCCTCTCCTTTGATGCATTGGTTTACTTTAGTTCATGGATTAAGGAGGGTTTTGGGACAACGTTTTTATTTGGATTTAGGCGGTTCAGATTGTTTAGTTTAGGTATTAGCCTAGAGTTGGGGTTTTCAAGTTATTTTCTTCCAAATTGATTGCGGAGGCAATGCTTCATTCAACCCTTTATTCCTGGGCTCAAACAAGATACCCAAAACAACCACCAGAGTCCTTCCCTGGTTACACAACTTCCCTCATTATTCTTCCATTACTCCTTCCGTGATTCTTATTCCATGATTCCATGGTTAATATCCTCAATTCATCGCAAAACACATTATATTAGAGCACAGCACGTCACAGGTTACCTCGAGTCGTTACCTGTTATCATACAAAAGGGTGTAACCCACTAATACCTATTGGGTTACCGTTATTCAAATCAAACCTACAACCGCTCTAGGCTAACGGTTTTAGCGAAGTGTGATACCAGGGCAAGAATTGCCCCTGACCTGTTGCCTGAGGGGGAATAATTAAATCAACCTAAAGCGGGGGACAGAGATAGGGATCTGTTGTAGGGCTGAGAGAAAAAATAAGGGTCCGTTTATGGCAATACCAACCACTCAGGTCATCCGTTGATCACTTGAAAAGGGGTTAGAGACAAACGTCTGGCAGGGAGGAGGCTGAGAAAAGGAGGAAGGTGAATACCAACAAATACTTTGTTAGACTAAAGTGACGTGGAGGGATGAGGGGGGATTTAATCAACTAAAGGTGGGGGTCAGAGAAAGGGATCCGGCAGGGAGGGGCGTGAGAGCAGGGAAAAGGCGTCTTCAACTAACAGTGGGGGTCAGAGAGGGAAAAAACAGCATGAGGCGAAACAATATCTAACTGTCTAACAATAATACAATCCTCAACAATGGATCTGGATGGAGGCAATGGTTCATGGGAATAGAAGCGGCATCAGAGACCTCTGTCTAGAGTACGTTCTCCTGTTTAATGACGCCCCGTTTACCCCCTCCGACCCCTGGTGGCTTTTCAGGATTCTGGTGGACCTGAAGGAGGAGATCTGGTACCAGAAGTGTCACGACCCGGCGTGCAGGGCGTTCAGATCTTCAAGTAAAGCACCACCTTCTCATTCGTTCATGTATGCCTGTTGGATGAGAACAAGTCAGTCCATCTTTATGATGGTCCATCATGTATGCTCATTTTCCTTCTGGAATGAATCTTAATTTTATGCAACTGCATGAAAGAGGTTAGCGAAAATATATAATGAAGCATTTGTCCTGTTGCAGGTTATCCTCTACCTAAAGAGATATGTGTCAGCTACCTCATGAAAAAGGTGAGGTTCTCTTAGCAGCGACGCCATTTTGTTTGAGCATTTTAGCTAGAGAAATGAATAGGTCGTATTTTTGCCAAATTCACTATTGTGCACCAATTTACCAATCAAATATATGAGCCCTGAACCTTGCCCCCCCCCCCCAGGATGAGGAGGAGGAGGAGCGGTACTTCATGGATGCTGCTGGTAACATAGGGTTGAGGGAAGCTCCAGGGACGGCCCCGCACAGCGCAGCTCCTCAGCCCGATACGGTGCTTGACGACTGGGCAGAGGGCGCCAACGACCAGGCTTACGTGGAGGCCTTGGAAGACTTTGAGAAAAGCATTGAGTTCCCGGAGGCGGCCTCTGAAACCGACCAGGTTCTGCTTGAGTTCATGACCAATTTTGAATCTGGTTGAATGGAAAACGTTTTCTCGCCATTGATAAATGGATTGCAATAATAAACTTTTAATTAGTCCGCTGCTTATGCACTGCTTATACAGTATAATTATATAAATAAATGTTATGTTCTAACTGTTCTGACCAAATGGTTGATGTAGCATTTCAATAAATGCCTGTAGCGTAATGTACAAATGTGACCTTGTCTAAATCATGTGAGGATTTTGTAAAGTGGTCAGAGTTAAAGATGCTGTCAGATACACATCAAACACAACACAGACTTTTTGCTTGTCAATCAATGCATGCTTCAACACGCATTGATGCGTTTTGAATGATGCAAAATGCAAAAATAAAAAATAGGTCTGTAGTTCTTCAGATTTACATCTTTCATACAAATGCACTGATTATAAATGCACTTATTAAGTACTAGTAATTAGAACTAAAATGATAGCTTAATTTGTTAACTTCTTTAGAAGAAAAGGGAGGCCTTTTAATAAACAAAACAGAAGTTCCAGCCAATAGACATTTTAATTCAAATGAAAATAGACCATTATGAAATGACAGCATGGTTCTAGTGGTTTTATCGATCTCAGTGAATATTGATATTTAAAAAAACAAAACAATTGGCCACATCCTACGGCTGAAATGAATGCATGACATTATCAGGCCTCAGACGCTCAGACTTATGCTACATGTAACAGTTTAGCTTGACACCGGATCGTGATCGCCCTGTAGCCTGACCTCAAAGGGCACCGACTCGCCCGGCTGCTTTCTACCATACCAGCTCTGCTTCATACCCTTGTTGGGAACAAATTATGTCCGTGGTCCAACCTTTTCTGGGAAGTTTTTGTGGAAACAGGATTTCACGCTGCTGAGGGACGGAGGTTGTTTTCACAACTGGTTTATAAAGCAGTGGTCTCTTGCGCTGGTAAACAGCCAAGTTAGACGTTTCCTTTTAGTCACTGTGACCTCAAGAGAATGCAGGGAATAACTATAGTGCCGGTCATCACACCCTTTACAAATACTTGCTTTCTTCTACATATATTATTTACAAGTCCTATGACAACTTTAAATATCAACTCAAAATATTAAATATGACGCACCACCATTTGTTGAAAATTAAAAAGGTTCATTGCAACTTCCTGGTTGCTGACAAAGATCCTTATTCCGTCCTGAGGCGGGACAGGACGTGTAAGGTTCAGTTAAGGCACAGATGTGGCACTATTCAATCTTAATTAATGTCCTACAGTATTAATGCGTCGTATTAAGGTCGTAATGTCTGACTTTCTACTTTAGTTGACCTATTATCCGCTCTGCTGCAACTTGTTAAAAATAGGATCCTCTTTGCCGAAGGATCCAGTTAATGGGAGAATGATGAACAGCCATATTTACGCGAGGGTCCTTCCATTGACATCTATTTGGTTCAGGCAATAGGTGCTAAATGATTGTCTCTCTTTGCTGCTGCTCTTCTGAAACGGGAGCGGCCTTTACATCGTCACGCCGGCGTAGAGCGAGTCGATCTGCTCCCTGAACTGACGCAGGAGCTCAAAGCGCTTGGCCTTCAGTGTCGGCGTCAGCAAGCCGTTCTGCACCGTGAACATCTCCGGGTGCAGCAGGATTTCTCTCACCTGCACAGAGTGTGGACATGACCATGAGGCTACACCGGCCAACGTCTATAGCATGACGATGAGGGACCATCGGTTGGTTTTTGGCAGTAATGATTACCTGTTCGAAGGACTTCAGCCCTCCCTCCTTCCCCAGCATCACCATGTCCTCCAGGATGGCTTTCTTAATCTCCTAACATCGGGAAAAGGTATGTTAGAATCCACGGTGATGTCCAGCCAGCTCTCGTGGCTGATGGACAGAGGGAGGTAAACCGACCTTGTTCTGGCAGAGTTCTTTGTAGGAGCCTTCGATGCCTCGCTGCTGGGCCCAGCCCGGTAGCAGTTCAGGATCCAGCACCACTATGGCCACCAGGAAAGCCTGGACACACCACACAAGATTTAAATAAATGATCATATACCCCTCACGCTCTGTTTATATACCTGTACCCTATATACTCTGTCTACGTACCCCACCGAAAAAATCCTATCTACCCCTCACGCATAAACCCCTCAAACATTTAAACCCCTTCCGCATCCTCCCACATATCTCATTAAAATCCACCTCATATGTAGATACTGATAGAGTGGATACAGTATATAATGCATCATCTGGGTAATGCTGAGGTGGAGCCTACCTGTAGGCTGTCTCCATGGACAAAGATCTGGGCCACGGGCCCACAGCTGTTGTAGATGGTCTCTATCTTCTCGGGGGAGATGTATTCTCCTTGGGCGAGCTTAAACAGGTTCTTCTTCCGGTCGATGAGCTTCAAGGTCCCGTTCTGTGAACACCGGAGACGGACACGTTGAGACGGGGCTCGACACAAATACAATTTCACTTGCAGTGATTCCTTTGGCGTTTCCCTGCCATCCCATAATGAAACAAGGGTTGTGGTGTTCAGCTCCCACCCGAGGGGTTTAATGGCGGGCAGTGGGAGCACCTTCCGTTGGTTATGGGGGCAGTGAGCGAGGCACTCTGTGGGGGTGTTTGCTCACCGGCAGCCATTTCCCGATGTCCCCCATGTGCAGCCAGCCGTCCTCGTCCAGAGCTTCTGCCGTCCTCTCAGGGTCGTTCAGGTACCCTCGGAATACGTTTGGCCCTTTAACACACACCTAGGATAGAGAGGGACAGCTTAAGACACACCTAGTGGGGAGAAGGAAAGCTTAACACACACCTAGGGTAGAGAGGGACAGCTTAACACACACCTAGGGTAGAGAGGGACAGCTTAAGACACACCTAGTGGGGAAAGGACAGCTTAACACACACCTAGGATAGAGAGGACGGTTCATATTTCAGATGCTGTTATTTGCTTTTCACTGTTTGACTTGCAAACAAATCGCTCAATATGGTGAAACTGAAAGTTCAGGATCTGCTACCATCTGCATTTCCAATTGTATTATTGTTATAAAGTTCCTGTGTGCATTGGAAATCCCTATATAAATGGACCTAAAGGACCAAACCCCTTATAACCATCAGCCCTACAACACAAACAAGGCCCTACCCCCCCCCCCCATAACCATCAGCCCTACAACACAAACAAGGCCCTACCCCCCCCCCCCCCCATAACCATCAGCCCTACAACACAAAGAAGGCCCTACCCCCCCCCCCTACAACCATCAGCCCTACAACACAAACAAGGCCCCACCGCCTCGTAACCATCAGCCCTACAACACAAAGAAGGCCCTACCGCCTCGTAACCATCAGCCCTACAACACAAACAAGGCCCTACTACCCCCCCCCCATAACCATCAGCCATACATCACAAAGAAGTGGCCAGCCCAAAACAGACACACAATAAGGGGAGTGATAATAACAACACCAACAACACCACCACCACCACCACCACCACCACCACCATAGGTAGAAACTGTGTACCATTAAAAGCACCATACAGCGTCTCGTGATTGGCTCCCACTCAGCAGCGAGACCATAGAGTCTCACACCACTGTTCTTCCGGCGCACGGTCTCCAGGGTGCCCCAGGGTACACTGGGTACACTGGGGGGCTCCGGGTTCTCACCGGGTTCTTACCTCGCCCTCCCCGTTGGCCGCCAGGTAGTTCATGTCAGGGACGTCCACCAGCTTGACGAGGTTGCAGGGCAAAGGAGGCCCGACGTGACCTGGGGGGCAGGAGGTGTGAGGAACCGTTTTCCCATGGTTCTCCGTTACGCCAATCTTTGATGTGTCTGGGAGCTGCTTACCTGCGGAGAAGTCCCCGGGGAGCGTCATGGAGCAGCCGGCAGTGCACTCAGTCTGGCCGTATCCTTCATAAAACTGCAAGACACGCTGATGTTAGTGCTGCAGTTCATGACGATATCCATTGGCAATTTTCACTTTTGCTGCCGTCTGTAAAATAAACATGTCAAATGCCCGTCTCAAGTTGCCATATTTGAATGTTCATTTCAATAGAATTTGCTTTTTAGACAAGCATTTACGAATATTATGAAAAACACATTCTTGAAAATTATTGTTAAAATTACATTCATATTTTTTTAATTAAAACATGAAGCACACATAAAAGCAAGCGGTTGTGTGCATTAGATGTGTGTACAGTAGAAGTAATGAGGGGTGTGTGTACAGTAGAAGAGGTGAGGGGTGTGTGTACAGTAGAAGAGGTGAGGGGTGTGTGTACAGTAGAAGAGGTGAGGGGTGTGTGTACAGTAGAAGAGGTGAGGGGTGTGTGTACAGTAGAAGAGGTGAGGGGTGTGTGTACAGTAGAAGAGGTGAGGGGTGTGTGTACAGTAGAAGTAGTGAGGGGTGTGTGTACAGTAGAAAAGGTGAGGGGTGTGTGTGTGTGTACAGTAGAAAAGGTGAGGGGTGTGTGTGTGTACAGTAGAAAAGGTGAGGGGTGTGTGTGTGTATACAGTAGAAAAGGTGAGGGGTGTGTGTGTGTACAGTAGAAAAGGTGAGGGGTGTGTGTGTGTATACAGTAGAAAAGGTGAGGGGTGTGTGTAGTAGCGGGACTGACCTGGCAGCTGATGGCCGTGCGGAGGAATGTCAGGACCACTGGGGAGACTGGAGCAGCCCCGGTTATCATCAGCCGCACCCGCCCGCCCAGTCCGCTCTGGAGGCACACACACACACACACACACACACACACACACACACACACACACACACACACACACACACACACACACACACACACACACACACACACAGACACACACACACACACACACACACACACACACACACACACACACACACACACACACACACACACAATAATGGACACCTCTTTCTTTACACTGAAGAGGTGTGGTGCCATTTTAATGGATGGATTTTGCTTCTATTCAGCTTTGAACTTTCACAGAGAATTAGCAATGGTTCTTGATCAATTAAAATGAATAAACCTAAACTTACGATAACATACGATGAGATAAGATGGACTTTAGTGATCCCAGAAGGTACATTTAATAAAACGACCAAATCCTCCATCAAAACATCTCCGACATGACTTGACATGACAGAACTTGTATGTGGTATTCTCACCTGGATCTTCTTGAAGATGAATTTGTCCCAAATGCTGTCCTTCCTCACCACACCACTTTTAAACTCCGCCATCTTCCTCCTGGACGCAAAGTCCAGCAGCCATCGTTTCAACGGCGACCCGGCCATACCAAATATCTGTGAACACAAAGTTTTATACATAAACATTTAAATGTGATGTCTGTAAACTGAGAGGGAAAGAGTCAAATGTATTGCATGTGTAAAGCATGCACGTCAACAAAGTGGATCAGATTGAATTTAGTAATATTCCAGAGTACATTACATTGAAGTATGAATTGAGTGACTGGTAAAAACGATCTGATCAAGCTTCACTAGTGATATGAGATAGTGACGACATTGTAGTGACGGAGGACATTCAGCCATTATCATCACAGACACAACTAGATACTAATATAATCCCACACTTCCTGTTCCTCTGACCTTATCAAACATGCGGTTGAGAAGACGCGGAACGACTGGGAAGACCGTTGGTCTCAGCATCTTCATGTCGTCCATCAGCAGACGGATGTCCCCCTGGAAGAAGCCGATGCGGCCCCCGTTGATGAGGACGACCCCCTGGATCACATGGCAAGACACGTTACACGCCGACGCAGTAACACACAGCGCCACTAAGGGGTGCTGCTTTGCAAGGATGAATCCAACGTCTCAACTCACAGCAAATGCATTTTTTTAAGAATTCCTAGACTTTGGTAAAACAATTTATAAAAGGTGAAAAAACGTATTTGAAACATCTTGAAATGTGAGTCATGGCTTTTGTTTGAATTTATTTTAGTCATCAACTAATAACTTAACGGTAAATATATATTTTTAAACAAAATATTTTAAAGACAAATCAAACAGGAATGTATTCACTGACAATCTCAAACAGTCGTTGTTGCTTTGGCAAAATCTAGTCACAGGTTTTACTCCTAAATCAGGATTCAACTGTGGTTAACAGTGCAATGGTCAAACAAACGCCAGCTCCAAATGTTTAGTGAAGCAGAAAAACATGATTGTATGATATGGTATGATATAATATTAGATAACGTAACATGATATGCATATCATATTGGGCGAAAGTTGAAGGACAAATGGGTCGACTGTCCCGACTGCTAAGAGCACGGCCTTAACTCATGGAGCAGCTGACAGGATTAGGGGTTGTATAGACACTGGGAGCTGCCCATGCTAACGTGCACAATGTACACAAAGTAAGATGCTCTGCATAAAATCATCTACATTTGATTTGCATACACCTGAGGACATTTCCAGAACACATTTATTTACATCCTGGAACGTCCCCAAAGGCAACTAGTAATGACTAACACAAACAAGAGTTGAGAGCAAGCGGTAAACAGCTAGAGATTAATAGGTTACATCTCTAGCTGATGATCAAACATATTGATCAGAATACGTTTCTGTCTGTTGAGTTTTTTTAATTTTTCATTAAAACATGCATTTAAATGAGGCAAATACACATATCCTAATTTTTTTACTTTTGTCTGTGAAAGATTTCCTCATCCTCTTGCCAATAATTCATATAAATATTAAACTATTGGAATAAAGTTGGTGGCACCAATTCAAAAATCTTGAGTTAAAACCACAAAAATCTGAAGAAAGAAACTGGTGTATGTATCTACATACCGCGACCACTCTCTCAAACATGTGTGCTAGCGGGAGGAAGGACATGTGAACATCATGGGCGGTCAGCTTGCAATGTACCTGTGAAGCACATGGCAAACACATGCAAGGACACACACACACACACACACACATGCAAACACACACACACATAAACACGTCACAGACACAAACGTCAATAAAGGCATACCTCCATCACCCTCTCAAACATGTGGGCCAGAGGAAGAAAGGAGATGTGTACATCTTTAGTGCAGAGCTTCAGGAATTTCTGAGGCCCAGACATGGAGATGAGGCATGAAGGTCAGACCACAGAGAAGAGGAAAGGCACAGGAAGAAGGAGAAAGAGTGTGAACTGAGATAGCACAGTTCAAAAGGAATGTTAGAAAGCGTCCCAGTTAATTAGCTATGGAGCTAGGTTAAAACCAAAATGGAGATCTGAAAGCAATATTTTTTAAGGACAGGGTTCAAAGACGTAAAAAAACAACCAAAATATAACAGAGGTATTCATCCATACACCTACAGAATTTCTTAAAAACTATCTTTTAGTCTCAAAGGCCTACCCTCGCGAACAATTTGCAGGTATCGGTTGTCCGTCAATTTAAAGTCTGTAAATGGCCAACCCAGTATAGGCAATAGCCTAACCCGTCATTGAGCTAGCATCATTTTTACACAGAAGGAAAAGGGAAAGGATTGTTCAGAAAAGCTGAAGACTTCGAGGCCTTGCAGGAAGCAGGAAGGATTTCTTGTTGACTGCATGTTTTTACAGTTAACAGATCAAACACCCCAACAACACCCCCTGATGTTGTTGTCTTTATTTATCTGTTCCAAATAACCACCCCAGAAGTTGTTGGGTGAGGTTTAAAGTTATCTTTACAATAATACACCACATCAATATTGACGGTGTTTACCTCTGTTAGCTCAAGGAAGGCTGCAGTGTTTGAGATGACATTCCCATGTGTTAGCATCGCACCCTTAGGGTTCCCTAGAAGGACATACAATCAGGATTAGACATCAATATGCAGTACCACGTCATTTGAATGTGCTCACATGTACAGAGTCTGTGTTCTGGAGTCTATGGAGGGTTTACCTGTGGTCCCAGAGGTGAAGCAGACTAGTGCCAGATCGTCTGGCTTTGGAGGCTGTGGCACATTGCAAACGGAAATGAAAGAGACAAATAGGAAACAATAACTAACTGTCACACAGAACTCAAACTAATGACTATCAATATATATGTTGGACGTCGTCATTTGGAATTTAATGGAAAAAGTGTGATTGCTTTAGTAGTGAGATACTGGAAGAGAGGAGGTTTGTGTTGAGGGAGAGCGTGGGGGTGGATGAGTTACAATGTGCTTGTATGTTTACTCACTGCAGGCTTGGCATAGTGGGCTTTTCCAAGATCCTTCAAACACAAAAATGGACAGTTATGAGCAGGGGTCGATCTTAAGGATCTTTAACATTTTAACCATCCCGGCTGAAATGTGTTAAGATTCCTTTATCGTTGTAGCTTATTCATGTCAAGTGAATCTGTGAGTAGCCATATTTTTTATTGATTAATTGTATTTGCTGAGTTTATATCATAACAAGTCCAAACTAGTGGGCACCTTAGAAAAGGTCAGTTCCCAGAGGGGACCTTTTCGTGTGTTCTGCATGAGTCATGTTTTTCTTCACTTGTGCAGAACTAATACTCTGTCTTGTGTCATTATTCTGATTACTTCCAATTTCAAATTCAACTTTAACTCCATTTACAATCTTCAGGAGCCTACTGGTTCTAAGGGTAAGGTTAAGGGATCCCAAGAAAAGGCTGGGCTGGCTTAGGAATGAAATACATCAGTGTTACCAAGACATCAAATCCATAACTACGCCATCGCTAACAATTTGTCTTTCACTCATCGGCCTATGCTTAGCTTAGCGATAAAGCAAACAAATGATAGCCGATGTGGTGTGGTGATTGGAGTACCACAGAACCGAGGGAAAGCAATGCATGTGTTCTCTGCCGCGCCTATTGTGTGGCCGCTGTCTGTTAACACTTGTGTTGCGATCAGAGTCGCGTCAACTGATTGTTAGTGTACCTGTAGAGGGAGGGTCCCGAAGCCAAGCACTATTAGCCTGCCACTGCTTAAGCGATGACCATTATCAGTCACTTCCTATTTCTACATAATAGACCCCCTTATAATCCTCTCTGGCTGTGGAGGTAGCGGAGGCCAGGGTCTGCGGAGGCTCGTTCTTCTTCTCTCACCTCTATGTGTGCGAGACTGAGGATCTGGATGCCGCAGGTCAGCCCCTGGGCCACCAGCTCACTGTCCACAGGCTCCATGACCACCAGGGTCTTCACCGAGTGCTGCTTCTCCGCCACGCAGCCCAGGATCAGCCTCACCTTGTCGGGCACGTCGCAGAACACCGTGGAGATGGAGGCTGGGAGACACCCACGAGACCCAAGAGACCCAAGATAAGCTCACGGCAGGGTGATGGTTGACCCCGTGTTTCGGCTGGCATTCTTGCGCAGAGATGTTTTGGGCTTGAGAGTTTTAGTAAAAGGAGCGGGGTCTGTCATCCCCATGGCGACGACCCACGCCACCGTTGTGATACTTTTTCTTTTTTTTTATTACCGTTGTTGTGTAGGAGTGTTACCAGGAGCGGTATACGAAATGCACCACAACCCTTGGCTTTACGCTGTGCTTGTCCGAGAAGGTTGACCCTCTCTCGGACACGGCCGTGAAGTTAAACCGCGCGCTGCCTGGACTGTGCGCCCCCCCCCCCCCCCCCACACACACACCTTGATGCTCACAGAAGAATTGGCAGAGACTTGAAACTACATTTCACTAAATGAAGGCGTGATTGCAGTAGCAGTAGTAGTTTGAAATTAGAAGACAAATAACCACATTTAAAACATTAGTTTTTTACGGTTTTTGGGTTCAGTAACTCTTCAGGTAAAGCACAGCGTGTGACTGATAGGAAGTGGCCTTTAAATGTGCCCTGGAATAAATACATGTGTAATCAAAAAGAAAAACATATATATATTTTAATGAAAACCTATATCTATCTATCTATCTATCTATCTATCTATCTATCTATCTATCTATCTATCTATCTATCTATCTATCTATCTATCTATCTATCTATCTATCGATCTATAAAAACAGCGTCAGCATTGTGTTCCTAGGGTGTTGAAGCGGTGAAGCCCAACCTCGGGGTTGAAGCTCCTCAGATTGTCCAACTTGGGGCCGCGCTCAAAGTTCAAGCAATTTTAACCTTGTCCTCAAACTTCTTGAACTCGTCCACTCAGACCTCAGCTTTGTTTGAGGTTATAAAAGCCAACAGAATCGACATGCCCAAAGCATTCATCCTTTCTAAACCCAATTCCATCAGGGGTTAAAACGCCCATCTGTCAGCTGGACTCTGGTTATGTGGTGACTGGTTAAAGCGGTGGTGCGTTGCATTAATGGATAACGTCGGTCCAACTGCTGCGATCATAAAACCCAACCACTGGCTCGTGACACCATGGCCGTACAACTAGTGGGCACCATAGACAAGCTCAGCCACAGAGGGGACATTTTAGTGTGTTCTGCATGTGACATGGTTTACGTCAGTACCGCAGATCTACTATTCGGTCTTGTGTCAGCCACAGGGTCGCGACACCACGGCCGGCGCGTGCATGCGTGTTTCAGGGACGCACCTTGGTCGATGATGTAGTCGATGGCGTCCGTGCCCAGGGTGTCATAGAGCGGGACGGCCACCAGGGAGTACGTGTAGCACGCCAGCTCAGTGATGGTCCACTGGAAGGAAAACACACAGGACATGGTGAGACCACGGCTCGGCTGGTCTGAACTGAAGGCTTCAAGATAAATAAAGAGCAGAAATTCTGCTCTTTATTATTCCGCTCAAAACGCATCTCGTGCATTGTCGGAGAGCATTGCTTTCAGATAATATAATAGATAGCATTTTGTTGGCAAATACAACAGCGAAACATTAAACCTTGATGTGCTGCTTCAAAAACAGCAGTTCGAACGACGGTAGACTGATAAAGAGGGTGGCGATGAAAGGACAGTGGCACAGCCCTTGGTTTTAAGGAAAAACCAAGTGTCAGCCTTACCTCCGGCCTGTTCTGGGAGAAGATTCCAATGTGTTTGTCTCCGTCTGGAGTGTGACCTTTGTGTAAGAGCGCTGAGCCGATGTGTTCCGCTCGAATCACCACCTGGGTTTTTTACAAAATCAAAAGTGATTATTGTTGGTCCTGCCGTTACTACAACGGCTGCCATTATTGATGTTAGAACATTGAAAGAATGTCTTGAGCAAGAGTCTTCCCCTGCTTCTGACACCTCACCTCGCTGTAGGACTGCCATTCATAAGGCTGGTTGGGCTTCCTAGACCCTAGACACGGTCCGTCATCTGTCAGGAAACCACAGAAGATCTTTAGAAAAGAATGCCAAATTGACCCTGTAGCACGTGGGTTCAATTCCCACTGGGAACGCCCATAATACAAAACACACAGTATGCACATCCACCACCCAATGCATTGTAACAAGCTTTGGATGCAAATAGACTATAGACAAAGCAGACTAGGAAATATGCGTTATCAGGGCTTGAAGCCAAATTGCTCGCATGCATCGGGCGAGTAGCTGTCCTCCAAGCCGGTTCAGCCTTCTGCTAGGGATCCCAAAAAAGCCTGAGGTCCTTTCTCCACTGAGGATACTCATTGTCCCAGCAGGACTGTTGTTTGTAAATTTAATCAGCATACAAAAGGGGTTTTGTAAATGTGAAACAAAGGTTTTCCAGAAAATGGGAGTACTTCATTATAGTAAGGCTCAGCGCCACTATATACGCAAACTAAAATGAATAAAACTCTGCTGAAAGACGTGCCATTTCAATTTAAAAGCTACTACTGAAGACAGTGGTTAGGTCGTCGCCATGGAACCTGTACAAAACCCAGAAAATGTCTCCTCTGGGAGCGAACCGTTGACACAGTCTATGGCGCTCAGTCGTCGCATTGCATTGCGGTTTCCCCCCCCAACAACCTCGTCGAATGCAGAGGGAACTCACTGGACACCCGCAGGCCTCGCAGGAACAGCTCGTAGAGGGTCAGGGCGTCGTCGTAGAAGTGAGTCAGCAGCTGGTCGCTGTGGGCCAGCCTCCGGGCGCCCTCGGTACCCTGCGGACACAGAGCAACGCGGTGAAGCCTCTGCTTCTGGTCCACCCCAACGCTTTGGTCTTCCTACAAGGTTAGAAGCTTGTGCAATCCAAATCTGAATTGTATCTCTTAATGGCGAGAAGCCCGTTTAATTTTTTTAGAGGTTTATTTTTGCTTTTTTATGCTTTGGGATAGAGTTAAATAGACAGGAAGGTATCGGAGAGAGAGGGGAGGACGGGCAGCAAAGGACCACAGGAGAGATTCAAACCCGGGTCGCTGAGAAATTGTGTCGGCCAAATTGTTATTTTAAACATCGGTATCGGCCCAGAATTTCACGATCGGCGCATCCCTAATTCCAACATTAAAATAAATGGAAAACTCACTCCTTACTCCCATTACAAATGATGCAGCAGTTCGCAAATATCCTGAACTGAAAGAGGAAGACTTGAGAGTCCAACTGGCCATGTTTAAACTGCAGATGCTGTGCATGCTTTGAAAGAAATGCCCCCTGATGTCCGTGGCCTGTTTGATCAGGTAGAGACACTAGTGAGATTGTTGATGGTGGTGCCCATATCATCTGCTGAGGCAGAGCGCAGTTTTAGTGGGTTACGCAGATTGAAGAAGACATGGTTGCGATCAACCATGATGCAAAAAAGACTCAATGGCATTGCTTTGTGCCATATTCACCAAGAGAGGCTTGGCAGACTGGACAGACAAAAAATTGTTTCTGTGGGTGATTGGCATTCCAGACAATTAACAGTTTCATTATATATGGCTAGGGTTGATCAAGGAGGCCCTTGTTTAACAATGTTCACTGTTGTTTATCCATGATTTCAAATAAGTGTTCTCCAATGGCTTTTTAGTGCAAACCATTGGCCCATAGGCTATTACGAAAGTAACTACTTGAGCGCTAGTTAAAGCCCAGATTACACAAAAATAAACGTATTGAGTTGAAATCATTTGCAGTTCAAAAATCCCATCTGCGCCCCTGCCTGTGACCCAACAGTCGGTTCGGAGTGGCGGGTGATCATGATGATCTAACTGTCAGTTCGGAGTGGCGTGTGATCATGTGACCTACCGGTACTTCCACGGACTGCATGGCGAGGTCGCAGCGGGCGGGGATGGCCCGGGGCCGTGTGGCGTACCAGTAGGTGCTGAGGGCGGCGAAGGCGCTCATGCCCATGAGCACGTTGGTAGGCACGCCGCGCACGTACTGCCGCAGGTCCTCCAGCTCCGGAGTCCACAGCTGCCTTAGCACACCCGGAATCTCCATGGCAACGTATTTACTGCAGGGGGAGGGGGGGGGGGGCGGAAGACAGAGTTTTGAGTCCGTTTTATTCATGCTTTTCTGTGTTTACGTGACTCCCTTCTATAGTCTCATGTGTGATGGAATGTGATGGGCCGCCAAAAATACTGCAAAGCTGAACAAGCTGAATTGACGGAGATTTAAATTAGTTATTTGCATGGAGATGAAACAGGCGCTTTTTTCTTACAAACATTTGCATTTCCAGGAGAAAACTAACCCAAATATTTTGAAAGTCTGGACCTAAAACGTAGAGCACACAGCTCTACTTCACAATAATGTTAAGGATGGTTCAAGCTACGGAAAGATTTTTATTAGTGTTGCATTAGCATTGTAAGTATTGTAAGTGTTGAATTTGTGTATTCATTTTGTATGTATTGTATTAATATTCCAAGTACTGTATGACTACTGCAAGTATTGTATTCATATTGTAAATATTTTATTACCGTATTGTTTTAATAGTTAAAGTACTGTATTAGTGTATTACTACTGTTAGTCTGGTATTCAAAGAATTGAGTTGACATGTATTTCTTGCATGGATTTATCTACGTGTCTGTGTTGGATTTAAATGAATCCTCAAAAGATAAAGCATTTAAAAAGTTTTTAAATTGACTGAATCATCTGCAACTGGTGGCTAAATTTCTCAAACAGGCCATTTCCCACCGCATTTCCCGATCAGACAAGCAGATGGTTGTGACTACTTCTCAGCTGAGCCATGACAACATCAGTTTCTGTTCTTACTTAAAAAACACTTCCCGTCTCTGGCGTAGGCGCTATTTGTCAGACGAGGTGGGAGATGAGAGGGCTACACACCACAAAGCAGAGAATTGAAACAGGGATCAAAACTTTCAATGAAAATAAGAACACATACAAACAAGATAAATAGAATTACAATTTCAATACGGGTAGTATGAATGTAAATGGACAAAAATAAATGTCAACATCATACAATGGTAGACATACGATGTAGTACTTTGTAAAACACTAAAACAGCAGCATTACATCTGGTCTATCTCTTGTGACCAAACAAACGTTAAATTCCTTCTGCCATAGGTCACGGTAAACTGAGTGCTTATCAGTATACTCAATAAGTAAACATTTAGATAAAAGAGCAAACAATCTCCAGCTGATTTAAATTCTAAAGACAGCTTCGAAGTTGTTAACGAATAACCTTTCATTCATTATAACATCAATGACATTTATTATATACTCTTACCAGATAGTGGTTTCAATTCAAATCAGCTTGCCTGTGAAATGACCACAATTAAACCTTAACCTAATGACCTCATTCAAAGTTGTGAATAAGTATTAACATTGATGGGGAATGATTGGTTTGAGCACCAATTCGTTGGGTCATCTGAGGTGACGGTCGGTTGAACAATTGACTTTTCACCTATTGCTATTTTAACCTCAGTTCCTCTGACATGTTCCAACTGGCTCAGAGCCACCTCCACATACTGTATCTCCTTGGGATTATTAGTACTCATAAATCGTAGCAATGAGAAGATGCCACGGGGCAAAAGTACAATGCAACAATTGAAATGCTACATGGTATTTGACACAATGTCACGCAAGTATAAGGAACGGTGCGGATATATCTCAATGTGCTAGACATGGAGATAGACACCTCCCCACACTCATTCAAACATTTTCACGCCAGCATTTTTCAAGTTAAGACACGAGTAAGAACTTACATTGAGTGAGGAAGCACGCCGGACGCTGAAGAACCCAGGTGAACAAGCCGGTGGAGTTAGCGCTGTGTTTGTGTGCGAGTCAAGATCCTGCCCGCAGCACTTCAACTGACCTTTAATAGTCCCCCTGAGCTGAGGTGTGTGAGTTTGTGTGTCTGCGTGGGGCTACTATGAATAGCAGACCGCCTCCCACTGCAAACAGAGGCTGGGACGGGCCTGGACACCCCAGGCCCCCCCTCTCACCGTGACATCACCACCATTAAAGACGCATAACCCCAGTGGCCCCAGTGGCCACATCACACACACACACACACACACACACACACACACACACACACACACACACACACACACACACACACACACACACACACACACACACACACACACACACACACACACACACACACACACACACACACACACCGTAGAGTCCCAGGGCCTTTGATCTCTGGCCGCGCGGGACAACACCACGTGCACCCATCAGCTGTGCGCTCTCCACGGTGGGCTGCCGTCTGTCTGGGTGTGACTATGACTCTGTCCATCCGTCCGTCTGCGTGCTTGTGAAATGTGTTGTGTCTGTGTTTTTCTGATTGTGAAATCCATGTGCCATGGCTGAGTGAGGAGAACATTCACCAGGAATGTTAATTCAAGGTTACAATCGCCCCAACAGGTAATTTGTCGCCGCAATGTTAGCCGTTCTTGGGTTACAGAGATTCCAGTTCCACTCCTGAGTACCTGTGCTGTTGTTTTTTCTACCTACAGGATTTTCATTTTACCCCTCAACTGTTAACAGGGAAACAGCTGCAATGTTTACACAACACAGCTGTTACACCCTACAACAGGACAGAATACAATCCAACTGTAATATTATGTAACACACAACCCCCCCAGGGTACAGACTCACACACACACACACCCACCCACCCACCCACACACACACACACAATTAACTTCTGAGTGATATACACACTAAGCAGCCGCTTCACCATTAAACCGGTTTTGCGATGTGCCCCAGAGGCATAGAGTATAGAGAGATAAATAGTCTCTTTCTGTATGTGTGCCTCATTTATAAAATGTATACAAATGTGATTGTGTTGTCATTCCAGGCCCACGCATGTGAGTGACATGCCAGTGGTGTCACATGTTGTTGTGGGTAGTTAACCCTAAACACTCCCCCCCCCCCCCCCAACCGGACACCAATTTCCATACTTGGGCCGGAAGAATGAGAAACCAATAGCAGAGCACAACGTCTGGTCAGCCCACTCTGGCTCACCATGCACTTCAGCACAGCAGAAGAAGGGGAAAACCAATCCGGAAGGAGGAAGAGACCCAGCTGTCTAGATTACATACACACACACACACACACACACACACAGCCACACACACACACACACAGCCACACACACACAAACACTCCAGGAATACAGAGCAGCCACGCACACACACTGGCTTTTGAGGGAGTTTTAAGGTTAGGGTCTGAGTGAGAGAAGGAAGGAAAGCAAAGAGAAAGTAAGAAATGAAAAGGAGAGGTTTAGCGGGTGAAGTACTGAATACAAAAGGGCCTTCATTCATTCATGCATCAGCGTAGTTAGTTATCTCTGAATCTCTTCAGTAGCCGAGGGTGACAAGACGTCCCTGTTGTCAGGGGACAGCCATTGTCCTGGTGTCCTGTCCCCACCTGAAATTGTCCCAGTTTACATATAGTTTCATTGTATAGCTTTCTGATGAGTATTAATTGTTTGTTGGTAATTAGTCTTGCGTCTATCTGAAATAGGGCCCGACCGATTTATCGGCCTGCTGATTTAATCGGCCGATTATAGCCTTTTTGAAAATAATCGGCATCGGCCAAAAAGACGCAGATTACAACCGATTATTTTATTTTTTTTAAATGTTATTGCGCTTAGTATCCTGCAGATTGCGCTCCTACTCGCCTTGCTAACTAACAACTTTAGCTGGAGTAAAAAAGAGGAGATTTAATTTTACCGTACAACATGAAAGCACGCTCGCTCAGGCAGCTGCGCGCTCACCTCACCAATGTACACAAGACGCGTTGTTTGAGCATGTTGTGCCTGTTTTTCTTTAGGTCCCAGGCCAAGTTAATTTGTTACTGTAGACTCTAACGGTGAGACCATACTGCTCAGCACGCACGTATTAGTCACTGCTCACGAGCGCAGCACATTGGGAGTTAGTTATTTATTTTACATTTTACATTACACTCATATTTGACTGTAAATGTATTCTAAAACACTCAAAGGTTCTGCATTCAATTCACATATTCGTCAAAAGTGTTTAAAGTATATTTAAGGTATCAAAAACTATGTTTTATATGCTTTTAATTTAATCGGCCGATTAAATCGTAATCGTAATTTTTCTCTGAAAATAATCGGCATCGGCACTCAAAAATCAATATCGGTCGGGCCCTAATCTGAAAGGCTACGACGTGTTCGCACTATGCAGTGATCCTTCTCACTTAAAGGCACCCAGTGCAACTTTATGTAAACATTCAATGAAAAATAAACATTCAATTTCTAGTCTTTTTTACACGTAGTAAGTTTCAATAACTCCATACCATTACATATCGGCATTCAAGGAGCAAAGATGAGACGTCGTTGTGTGGTGAGAACTGATAGAAAATCATAAACAACAACAATCGCCGGTGGGGAGAAGCCATTTTTCCATTGACTGGAAGCCTGCTTTATTTATTGTAGGTTACAAAAAATAATGAAAATGGCGGCATTGTTGTTGTTATCGATTTTCTATCAGTTCTCACCACACAACGACGTCTCATCTTTGCTGCTTGAATGTCGGTATGTAATGGTATGGAGTTATTGAAACTTACTACGTGTAAAAAAGACTAGAAATTGAATGTTTATTTTTAAGCCTCGAAAGTTGCACTGGGTGCCTTTAATGATCGAGACACAACTTTGTGATGACAAAATGAGACAATACAAAACCAGTCAGCACGATCCAGAAATAAAAGGTGGAACTGGAGCTCCAGGCGACCATGCTATGTAAGGCGATATCAGTAGAGGTTCAGGTGGTGGAGGAGGAATGCATTAGTCGTGTTCAACCACAATCAACGATTGAGTGGTGTACCTCGGCATCACCGATAACTAATCTTTGGATTGAGCTCGGGCTGGATGAGTGATTTTCGGTGGATACAGTGTCTGTCAATACCGCCTAGATAATCAAACTGATTGACACACACACATAAAACACAGGCCTTGTGTCCTGCAGAAGGATAAAGGTAGGCAGGCAAAAATCAGTATTATCAGTACTAGGTCTCCCTCTCAAAACATGTGACTAGCTCGCCAGCTTTAGCAATTGCTTGCCTAGCCTTGTGGACGACTATGGTCATAGACTGATAGGTAGACAGGCATGGCACCCAATCATTTCATTCGTCTGATACTAGCGCCCGAACATACTGTTATTTCTTTGTTATTTGTCTGAGCATTTGATTTATCGATTGCTATTGGGATGCATAGAGAATGTCATAAATTGTCCAACTCTAGCTTTAAATAAATAAATGTGCTGAATTCTTGTACCAAGCCATGGCCTGAAAGTCTGTTACCTATAGGCCTGAAAGTCTGATACCTATAGGCCTGAAAGTCTGATATCTATGGGCTTGAAAGTCTGATACCTATGGGCCTGAAAGTAAAATAGGTATCAAAAATGTTTTTTTCCTCAATAATATGTAATTGTAGTTCTTAAAAATGGCTGTATTTGCTTAGGGCTATAACACTACTGCCTTGGGCTATTATGGTTGACTTTAGCATAATGTTTCACTAGTGAACCGGGTTATTGACATAGTCATTAGCTAACTACTAATATAATGCTGGGCTGTAATACCTTGCCCAGATTGGCCGAGCGGAAAGACTGGATCTCATTCCCCTATTGTTGGATGGATCCAAGAAAAGGACAGTGTCTACTATTACCATCGTCAGTCTATCAATAAATACAGTTCGAGTCTGTGTGTGTGTGTGTGTGTGTGTGTGTGTGTGTGTGTGTGTGTGTGTGTGTGTGTGTGTGTGTGTGTGTGTGTGTGTGTGTGTGTGTGTGTGTGTGTGTAGAGGATGGCGTTAGCTAAATAGAACAAAGGTCACCCATTCATTCATGCATCTAGCACATCAACCGTTCATCCATTAATCGCTCCAATTATATAATACAATCACGCCATGCATAATGCAAAAGGCCTCCGGGCTGGCAGTCATGGAACACCGTAGCGTTAATTTGATGCTGGTTCTTATTAAAACATACTTCTTCATTTTGAAAGAAAGTATGTTGTGGACAACAACATGTTTCACCAGAAGTCCTGGCTATTTCAAAGCATTGTGATCCGATTAGAGTTTGCACTCAATTATGAATTATACTGCTGGTCATTTGCACAAACAGAAAGCTCTTTCTTCAGTATTAGGTGTCAAACTGAAACATAGTAAAACTCAAAGTGTTTGCATTGCTTATAAATTATGTACTAGAACATGGGGAGCTTAAAGTAAAACTAGAAACTTAACCTTGACACACACACACACACACACACACACACACACACACACACACACACACACACACACACACACACACACACACACACACACACACACACACACACACACACACACACACACACACACACACACACTTTAGGATTTCAGAAATATAATTTCTCCTGCTCTTGGATGTGCGATTTTTCTGAAGTCCTGTTCCTGTGTGGGTGAAGTCACCCCTACCACAGGGCGAACTGAAACCATCTTCCTCCTTCCATAATCATAAAAGGATCAAAACAGCATGTCCTCAGACAACCCTGCACACAGAGGGGACACTGAGGCCCTCACAGCTTTCTTGTAGTTACAACAGCGTTGTTTGCACAGAAAGATTAGCAGTTGTTGGTAACACTTGTTGTGTGTCAACAGTTGAGCGAGAGATGAGTGTGTGAGATCACGTACATGGGGGTGGGCTGGGGTGTTTGAGGCTGTGCCTGCCCTGCACCATGGATCTAGAGCCAGCTCTAGCAGGGCAGAGGTGCAACGTTTCTGTGGTGACACGTCTGACCTCCAGATAAGGTGATGAGTGGGAAATAACTGACGACCAAACAGGACCGTGGGGGGGGGGGGCGACGCCGTCCAAAGACTTTGTTCCGTGTGAATGCTTACTTTTGGCATGTGGTGTATTTTTGTGCTCTTCTAAAGCGCATTAAGAAATAGTTGAATCTTGAACCTGCCAAATTGTACACATTATTCCACTGCTACTTAAGAAATCAATAATTTGACACAATATAACATACAACTGTTTTATTGATTTAAAAAAAAAGCCTTTTTTTTTCTATACAAAGCCGTGCAAACAGAACTGCATAGTAGTATTACCAGCTCTGCCCCTAAATCAAACATTGACAGTTGTAGAATCAAATATTATATTCTAATATTTGATTACTAAAAACAATAACAGCCCACCTTTCAACCGCTTTGTACCAACAAAGGTTGCATGGGGAAGGCCTGAAGCCAACATTCCTCTCTATCCAAGTAAAGGAGAAGGGTAACGGACATCAAAACACACACACACACTTTCCTAACATCATGAAGTGGTACTGAATACATACCAAGTCAACACATTCCTATCGTGCGTATAATATACATATCCTGATGTCTCAAACATACCTAGGCTTCAGTACACACACACAATACCATAATTCACCTACAGACATCTCTTTAATGTAGAGTCTCATAGTTGACATTCCTCTCAGTTCCTGCGGTTGTCAGCAACAACTGGGCAAGGTCCTGTAGTACCAGGCACAGAAAGTGTTTCCAAATCCTGCAAAGACGTCTTGTATTGCTAGAATGGGCCAAGGTCAGTTAGCCTACTCAAAGAAGTGTTGAGTCAACAATTTCCGTTGAGAGAAGTTTACCGTTGAGTTCAAAGAGTGCATTAAGTAGGCCTCCAGCAGCATATATATGTAGAAAGTGTTTTGTCAAACAAGAAAAACCGATCTACACAAGGTGACTCAGTGAAGGTTACAACACTTCATAGAAAACAGGTAGGCCTAGTAGTAGGCTACTCTAAACCACAAACAACACAAAGAAAAAACAGTCGTGGTGTCAATGATTACAGGTAGAGGCAAGACGCAACACGCGAATGTTGGGGAGGTCGAGAAACCCACTTTTCAGTTGACATTCCTGGTGCGCGACTTTTTCCTACAAACCCCTTCCAGTATTGACTACATGCCATAATAAGCTAGAGTAAAAACCCGTCCGTTCAGCCCTACATTTTCATATTTCAGGCCTGGAACTAGCTTTGTCAACATTATTACACGCACAAATCCATAGTGTAGTGGCTTCAACAAGTCGTGTATCATGTCGATGATCTCCATCAATCTGCTGCCAAGACTCTCTTCCTGGTGTGTAGCGCACTAGGTATTTGCTCATCAAGTACACACACACACACACACACACACACACACACACACACACACACACACACACACACACACACACACACACACACACACACACACACACACACACACACACACACACACACACACACACACACACACACACTTCGCCAACGGGGTCTTGAAGTTGCACGGAGGAGACACTGCAAGTAGGCTACTATATCTGACAATAGCTGCGTTTCTCCATTTCTCATTTAACACGCAAACAACACATCTGAGAGGGTGGGTGGGTGGGTGGGAAACACTTCAAACCGGAATTGTCAAAGTCCGATGCAACTCCTTATCGGTGAAGTTTTGCGGGAGAATCCGTGCGCGACCGAGGCATCGCCACACATTCCATCATCGTGGTGAATAACGCAGTTATATGGAAAATGCGGTGGTTAAAGTTAATGCACAAATTCAAACTCATTCAAATTCGCTTAAAGAAGAAAACGAGCAGGAAGTAAAACATTTTGAGAAAATTATCTTGGCACATCATCACATCATTCGGCTTGCAACGAACGAACCGTCCTGTCACCTTAATCGTTTCTGCCGTAAGATGGATAGCAGATTAATGTTGCAAAATGTTTTAGTAACGGTGCCAGGACAACTGTAAGGGAGAAAAGTGAAACGCATCGACCAACCTGTGGAAGGAGTTGCGACGACTTGCGCCCGTCTGAACGAGATGAGCTGCGGAGTGCGGACTCTGCTGTGCTGAAGTAAAGGGACCCGTCAGCCAATCCGAGGCGTCCTGCGAGAAAACATCCTCGCCAGAGCCTCCGTCACTCATTTAACCTTGGAAAGCACGCTATGAATATTCAGGAGTTCGAGCGTGCCCTGATTGGTTGATTCCAAATGCACCCTCATTTGCCATTCTTAAGCACATACACAGTAGATCGATGTTTTTTTTGTAACATATGAAGGATTTGGTTGTTATTGATCTGGAAAAAGTCGTTTCAACAACTGCAACACAAATTTGGAGCTAGGACTGCTAGGCACGCATTGTTTCTCTCGGTTCTTTCGTCCTCTTTTGCCACCGCAACTAATCACTAATACGTTAGCTTAGCTGTATCGCTATATATGTCCAAACATTGGCTGATAAGTGAGACTTAAATCATTGATTCAAAGACTTGGTAACCGTGTTGATTAGCCTAGCCTACTGCTAGGGATCCCCAACAGGCAAGTTAGAAAACAAACCCCAGTGTAATAATGATACAAACTCTTCTAGATGTCTAAAAATACCGAAGATTATCTGTACTAACTTTAAAGGGGACATATGATGCCCCCAGGTGTGAGTGAGATTAGCTTTACAAGCCGTTTCGAAAATCGGCCCCATATTACATCACTAGTGGGCGTGTCCACCTAGATGTGTGCTGGATAGATCAGTCTACCAGCCTACCCAGTGGACTGAAATAAACGTTGCTCCTCTATCCAGCACAGATGGCCCTTGTGTCAATTTTCATTATGAAGACACTTTGTGGAAGAGAAAGCATGTGCAAGCTGACTGAGCTTTGAGGATTTTGATAAGGGGATTTATACAGTGACAAGTCTAGAGGGTGTTGATTTAAAACGTTTCCAGACACTTGTGATGTTTGGATCTAGGAGGTTTAAGCTTGTCTTCCCGCCAGAAAAGCTTTGATGACTAGTTAGTGATTCATCTTTGTCATACCAACTCTCTGCGATTACAGATCCCCACCTGCAGCATCATGATTGGTTGAAACAAATAAGCACGAAAGTGAAACGGCCCCTTTGTCCAGTATTAAGTTTGTCTATCATACTTTACCTTCTAAAGTCGGATTTGTGTGAGAATAGTCCTGAGTCAGTTAGCCTCCAAACGGCTTCAAATATGCCCTCTTTGGGGCTAGTAAAGACCATGGTTATAGAAGATGGAAGACTGGAAAGGGGAAGCGAGGGATCCCTCCAGGGATGTTTGTGCAATAGGTGCCAAAAGAGGCCGATATCATTCCAGGGTTGGCTGGCTTGCACCTTCCATTGCATGGAAAGACCATTTGAAAACACCCCCTATTCACTGACCAAACAAAACAGATGGCTCCTCTTACTCTTGAAGATGATCTCCTTTTCTTTATTTACAACAATTTCTGAAATATTACAATCAGGTATTTTCCTGTAGGTTTATTGAACTGAGTTTTTATTGAATTGCATTACTTCTTTTTTTTAGCGGCATTGCAAATGCCAGTAAAATATGCACACACCAAAAACAGGGCTATAATACTAATAATAATAGAGTGTCTGTCTGTCGGTCTGTCTGTCTGACTGACTGACTGACTGACTGACTGACTGACAGAGAGTCAGTCACCAGTGTTGATCGCACACCTGTGAAATAAGTATAGGCCAGAAGGTTAGATGAGTAATGAAACATTCAAACTAGGGATCAGGAGCTGCTTGGAGGCGATGTTGGTACAAGAGCCAGGTGGGCTCCAACTGGTACCTTTCTCCACCTGGAATAGACAGGACTAACAACAAACAGAGGACTTATAACCTTACAGCCACTTACAGGAATCTGGTGCGAATCATAAGCCTACGTTAAAAGTATCTCATGACCAGTAGCATATCATCAAATATAAAACAATATTCTTATACTTTTAAATGTTGGACTGTGCACTAAAGCCAGAAGGACGTTTCAGCAGATACTGAACCATATCAGCCGTGTGAATGCAGAGCACATTTCAGTCTTTGTGCCACAGTACACGCTATCAAAGTGATTCAAAATGTCCCTGCTCATCCGGGCGGCGTGTCCAGTCACATTTGAAACAGACTGTTCTCTACGGTTATGCTCCACTGTTTTCCAGCTCCGCAACACGGTCAGTCACTTCCAGATGGTGGACAAGGAGAGCATAGAGGCGCCCTCATCCTCCACCTCTTCAAGGTTACACCGCCCCCTAGCTGCTTCTGCATGCAAACAGCACTGTACTACATGCTCCTCCTGACGTATTTACTCTTTAGTCATTAGTCCAGCAGGCACTTCCACCCTTAAGGAGCAACGTTTTAGACACAGAAGCTGGTGGGGCGCAGAACTATTCGGTTGGGTTCAAAAACCTTTGGGTCCCTGCTTTTGGCTGACACCTCCCACTGAGCATTAGCATTGCACCTCTCTCCATTATTAGTAGTTTGCTAGCGGCTGTGAAGCAATATATTATATATTATTATACAACCCAGATGGATAAATACATGTGAACTATGCAAAAGATTCAACCTCAGTGACTAACTGCAAGACAGGGTTTTCGACAGGGCTGTACAACTCTGAGGTTATTCCCGTCCGTTTGGTCGGTGTCTTCACTTCAGTAAAGCTAGTTTTGTATAGAATTGAAGTTATCATCCTGTCTGCCCTGGGTTGATTGCAGGCCCAAAATGTAATGTGGCTTTTCCTCTCTAGAAATATCTAGAGAGGCTTCTGCAGGGACAGCGTTGGACTGACCTCGGTGTGCTGAACCGGATCCGTCTGTTCTTCTCGACACATTTCCGGCTCTGTTGGTTTCCTCTGTGCCTCTGTGTGCCACGATTGGTCAGGGCTGAGATGCTTTGATATAGAGGAACAGGACGTGTCTGTGCAGGAGAGAGGACACACAAGAACATTTTGGTTCCTGGTTCATTTGTAAACACTCTGGAGTGGCTGGTGGTCACATGATGGCGTGTTTTCACACAGCTCAGAGTTGCCTTGGAAACAAAGCAATGTTTACATCTGAAAGCCAGTTCTGTCACCCATTATCTGGTGACCATAGGGAATAGTGAGATAGATAAAAACATGCGTACTACAACCCATGTAGATAAATGAACACGCAGTTATTTTTTGCAGGATTTAGTAGGACCACAGATAGCAGCGTTGGTTGATTTCCCCACACATTATCTATAGCTTTGCACTTGATACTGCTTTTCCAATTGAAAAGATTAAAGCCTCATTTGCACGTTTTTTTTGTTATTTCTAACCCTATTTGGAGAACACAAATCACAAATTTACAACGTCAATGGTTCGCCCTTTCGCTGTTTTCCTTATTTTCCGGAAACAGATGATGTTACAGACTGAATTTTCTCACAACAGGTGTGTGACGCAGTACTCTTATCTAAAAAACGACAAGTGTGATGGTTCCCCTTTAGGGTGATCGATGTAGACAAGGTTTAGCCAATTTCACAGATTGAGACAGATTTTGTCCTAATCTCATTCCGAGCTGTTGGCCTTGGTAAAGGTCTGTAGTAACCTTTAACCAGGTGTGGTTAGCTAGTTTGGCATGGCTGCTGCAGCACAGATTCACTGAACTGCCCTCCTCTATTTAACCAGAGGGACTCACGCTCACTGAGGGGGGCTTTGGAGCGACTGTTGACAGTCACATTTGGATTCCCTAGATAAATTAACAGTTGGAGTCTATTCATGCTAAATCTACATTTAGCATTAAATATAATACATCTACGTAGTTTCTTACCCTAATTGACCCACACTTAAGCCAGGGGCGAAGACTTTCATATCCTTCAACAGCGCATCTCTGTCTACAGAGTTAATGTAGACTCTGTTGTCCATCCCTGTTCCTGCATACTGTCCATAAATGTACCAGATGTAGGTAAATGCAAGACCAGACATTCCAGGTCTTCCCAGAAGGATGGGATCAACTTCAACTGGAGCACTGGGTTTGAGAATAAATCCCTTATATGATACAGCAACAGTCTTCATATTAACAATAGATTGCACTCTGAAGGCAAGTAATTAAAGGTTATATCAGCGATCTAGGCCGAAACATAAATGATCAGATTCATCTGATCTTTCCTCACAATCCACTAGCTGCCCGTCCAATAAGCAGGCTGGGTTTTGCACTCTTTCATGCGAAGTGGGAGCTGAAGGAGGGCGATGTTAGACTGGGTAGCCCCGCCCATTCTGCCGGCGATTTGAGTTCTACTGCAGAAGAGCAATACATAAGGCGAGTTTCAAATCACCTGCATTTGCGCGCATGCATGCACGAGACTTGAGAACATCCACCGGAACTAGTCAGAAATAAGTCAAGTTCCCAAAATGTCAAGTCGGACCCAGGTGCACTTTTCGTTGTTTGAACAAGCATCGTTTGGGAGAGGCACGCCTCTTTGAAAGGAGACATGTCATTTATCACATGGGAAATTCCATGTGGTAATTCCAACCAACCAGGTCAACGTTTTGATATGTTGAGGGGAGTGTCTTATGTCCGCATTTAATCATGAGCTAATCATGGACATATTATAGAATGGACACCGGATTCCAAAATGGCGCCCATTCATTCCTATGTAAACTGCTCAATGGCGCATGGCAAAATCAAGGAGAGATATGCTTCCGCATCCTGGGAGCCTAGCCACGCCCTAGTTCATGACGTACCGGATGCAGAAATATTCTTGTTTTCATACGACTGCAGAACCTTTATTTTAACAATGTCACACAACACACAGCGCACCGCACACCCAACCAACGGACATGCAACTCTGGGTAACGGTTGCCAGCAACACTACACACAATAAACACCCCACAACACACAACTACATTCAACCGAACACACAACCCAAACCCGTTAACCCCAACACCAAAAGGCAATAAAACCCCTTTTCCCCAACCGACATCACGAATACCCAGACTCCCCGGGGGGTAGGAGTCACCACACAGCTTCCATCTGAGGGGTCAGTCATCCCCGACGACCCGATCACCTGTCACATAGTCCTTCAAGTGTCTACGGGCCCGTCGCTGCCGGTTAGGCCGCCGGACCCCCCTAGGGGCTGTAACTGCAGGGGGCGCGGCCCCGTCCGGAGAGTCGGCAGGGGAGCCGCCTGGGGAGTCACGAGGAGTTCCGCCGCCCTCGCCAGCAACAACCGGGGCAAGGGGGCGGTACGGCGAGAGTCTGTCCTGGTACAATACCACCACACGGCCCCGGGCGCCCAGCCCCCGCATCTGCAGTCGGTACACCACCTCGGACACTCTGTCGAGGATTTCCCCAGGCCCCTGCCAGTGGCTCCGCAGTTTAGGGCAGACCCCTCCGACCGGGGGGCCCGGCCTAGCCCCCGTCGGGCCCCCACGCGGCCACGGCAGCGTGGGGGCCCTGGGCGTCCGGGGGGCCCGGCCTAGCCCCTGTCGGGCCCCCACGCGGCAACGGCAGCCCGACGGTTGGTGTGAAAGCAGCATAAGATGTCTACAAGTGATTGATGAAAGGAACTGACCGCATTATATAGACTCTCTTCTCTCATAACATCACTGTCAGGGTGACTTATATATTTTATCTTCCTCTGCCTTAATGTATGTAATTTGGTTACAGTAGTGATATTTTGGCCAGGAATAAAAAAAGTATATACAATCGCACTTAGGCTACTTCATTTATTTTCTTTTATTTTCAACATTTACAAAAGATAGGGCCTGCTGGGAAATCTGTTCGACCAATCACTGCGATGTTTTGAGTTTACATACGACGTACCCTACATGTTACTCCTGTATACCACAATGCAATGTGGTCGTGTTTTTCCGAAGGAGAAGAAGAAGCTGATTAACCGCGAAAACAAATACATTTAATGATGGAGTCTCCGTCTTCGTTTAGAAATGTCAACAATTTATTTGGAATCTAACATAGAAAATGTAACATTCAAAATTAATTTAAAAAAACTTGAACAAGGAAATGTAACATTCAACATCAATCCAACCTCCAGTTTTCCTCATGAGTGCCCGGTTTGTTTACATGATGTGGGCGCATCTGTCTTCGTCACACAAATACCCGGCGTACAGTGTACGTGGTCCTAAAATCTTTTCCGCGATTTTGACGTTTGATCTAGGGATGCTAAGTCTCTGGCCATGGTTCTGATGATGATTTTGCGTTATCTGGTTTGTGTGGCTGTTTCCGTAGCCGGGCTAGAAGACCCGCTCGGCAACCCCGCTTCTGCTTGCGCTCCTTGCGCCGCTTGCTGGGGCCAAGGACAATCCAAGGGGACTCCGGTGGCCGGGCTATGTCGAGCGGGATGTTGTGATTCCGCTGGAAGTCGCTCGTAACTGCAACCTGACAACGTAACCCGATGTTCAGGAGCTCGGTGTGGCTGTAAAAATGTTTAGCTTTACACCACGTCCTAAAGGTACGGCCACACCAACCGCGTTACCCTCGTAAGACGCGTATAAAATCGGCAATTTTTCCATTGGGAACCATTGGTTTACGCGCGTATGAGCTGCGTAGATGCGTTACATGCGCTAAAGCAACATTTTAGCCGCGTTAGCCGCGTATGAGCTGCGTATATACGCACCTAACGCACCTACGCCCGGAGTTCAAAAAATTTAACTTTCAACGCTCCAACGCGTGATGCTTAGCCGCGATAGCCAATCAGCGTGGAGCTTGACCCGACGACACTGGCAGAGAGTAGTGACGCTTGCACAGAAGCATACGGCCGACATCTTTCTTTATTCTGGGTGGAATTAGTAACATAGTTACGCCATTAAATGCGTTTATGGAAACATTTTTAGCGAGAAATTTGCATTTTACTTTCATAATGTTCGCTCGGTGAATGTGAAGGATGTTTGGTTTGATAGTTATGACGAAGAGTGAACGCTCCGTTCACTTGCATGGACAGAGTCTCTGGTTGCTAAGCAACCTCAACGTCTTGGCGGACTATTTCTCTGCTGATCAACACTACGAATGCTGGAAACACACCAGACACACCATGTGAAGTTATTTAACCCGATTGTTATTTATATCCGAGATTATTTAATCTAACCGATCTCAGCTCTATCATGCACCCAAACACGGCGGCGTTTGGGTTTCCTACCTCGGACTCCTAAATCCAGCGCAGCCACAGGCGCGTTAGGCGCGTTGAACCATTTTTGTGACACACAATGATCAAGCAACATTTTAGCTGCGTTACGCGCGTAAATCTTACGCGGGTTACGCGTTTGGTGTGTTCGTACCATTACAAAAAACACGAGCATCATGGCCTAAATAATACACTAAATCAGAGAGCCAAGAGCCGCTGCGTCAGTGCGCGCCGCCATAGCAACCGCTATATATATATATATATATATATATATATCAGTGGCGGCTGGTGGTTTTTAAAGTGAGGGAGGAAGGACTGCGCGCTTGGTTGCCATTGGCCTGCTTGCACTGTTGGTGTATGGTGGCATAAGAATGTGAGAATCAAGTTGTTTCAGGGTGTTTTGGTGAACTACAAAATAGCAGGGAGGGAGTTATGTGAACACAATTTATACAAAGCCACCAGTGGCATCACTGTAATTTGAGAAGGAAAGGATGCAAAGCATATTAGTCAAATCAGGCCTACTATTGATTTGTAAAAGTAAATAAAAAAATCTGAGCCTATTATTGCCCTCACTGACTGACTGAAGTTATTTAGCTATGTTTATTTTCAGTTACAATTGCTTGTAATGCTACCAGTAAGTCATGCGTACCTAGCAAACCATGTAGCACTCACAACACTGACGTTGCCATTACTTCTGGTGACCTTGATTTTGGGAAGTGGTCTACCTCTTTCTTTGGTCGCTAACTTAGCACTGTAACTGAATGAATGGAATGCTTTTTGTAATAAGACGTTAACAATGTCCTCCGTTTCCAATGTTTCCATTGTGCATTTAGGATCTCGCTATCGCAGATTTCACTTGCTCTAGACTGCGTCTCTGACTGAGCACCGCGGCAATGCAGACCGGGTTTGTTATTGACAGCGTTGCCAGATTGGGCAGATTTCCCGCCCAATGATAATTTTTCCAGCCTAACATGGTTAAAAGTAGCCCAATTGGGTGGGAAATCAGACCAATCTGGCAACACTGCTCAACATCCAGGGATCCTGCTTATTGGTTCATAGCGCAGACGGATAGATTTTTGCGCGAATCAGACCCCTTAAGGTCCCACCCACTCAGAGGAGGATTTTCCTCCTCTCTCCCATTGAAACCCATGTTATCCACCGGCCGCCAGTACTTTCGGTAAAATGAATGGGAGTGAACGGCGGCGGAGGGAGGACCTTCCTCCCTGAAGTAATTGTCAATAGGCGATAGGGGGTGCTAATGTCCCTTTACCCAGGGAAACGAACATTATATATTCAAAGGCAATAAAGTAGTCATATTTAAGGGCATTAATTCATTACAATAGTCTGGGCAATCTACATTTTTTATTCTCAACAATGTTAGGGAGGATCTTCCTCCCTCTCCTCAATGGAGAAGCCTCCATATATATATATATATATATATATATATATAGAGCCTTTAAATAAGTAGTATCAATAAAACACTGCTTTGTGATAGTGTGAGATGGACAGGAAGGTAAACAGTAAAACCTTTTTGTTCGTCAATTCCCAATACAAGAAGTCGGCACGAAAGCCAGCTATCTGGCATACAAACTAGTAAAGACAAATACGTTTTCTCTGAAGGGGAGTTTTTGAAGGAATGACACCATGCGTTTTATGTCCAGAAAATAAAAGCGTAGAACTCATTGACGAAGATTCGGGAGGTAAAGCAAGAAAGGAGTCTTTAAACTTTTACTCAGCCATAGGCCTATACGAAAGTAGGCTATAGCCTAGGCTATAAAGTCGACACTGCGCAACTATTGCTTTATAACTATTGATTAATGACCTCGAAATCAGTCCCGCAGGTCAGTTTAATTAAAAAGAAAAGGTTTGCTCACCCCTGCCTTGATGTCACATCCATTAACAAAATGCTGCGGTTTCACCCACTTCAAATTCCAGTCGTTGTTACTCAATTAAACGGTTCAACTAAATGTTCAATGTAAATCTAAACCCTTTACTGATAGGAGAGCTAAAAATCCACTACCGATCTTCATAGTTTGACTTCTCCTCTATGTCATGGACATAAAATACAAAACTATAAGGCAAGATGTAGGCTACCTTAACATTCCAAGAGCTGAAGAAATAAATATAATAAATGGTTTTTGCATCGTCTCGGAATCAAATGTGGTCCTAGATATTACATATTTGGTAAAATCCTCAACAATGCCAATGTTAATATTTTAGAAGAGAAAACCACAATTCATGTTTCAATTTAATGATTTTATAAGAAAACTCATTAAGATTTAATTCTAATCACACAAAATCATTCTTAATTACTGGGTTTGACGCAATTATTTTTTTGATTTGAGCAATTCGTTTTAAATAAAATAACTTAAATTTACCATTGAACATGTAGCCTAGCTGGTCTGACAAGAGTCAGACGTAAAGTGGATGCGTTTTATTAAAAACACATCCAATACTACTGAATGGGAGGGAAGCTGGACATTCCCACTGGCGCAATAGCCTACCCCAAAAACAGTGGTAAAAAACAGAGCAAGAAGAGAGACCTGTTAGAAGTCAACCACAACAACATTTATTGCAGCTATTTAAAATTAAAAAAATACATGGACAGCCGAAATGTACCGAGGGCTCCAGGGGCACTCTTAGAGCACTAAGAGCATCGTTACCTTAGCCGTGTTTTATTTAAACATATTAGTAATGGTGTGTCACATCTGGGCCCATTGTGTGCCTTCATGTTCTTAGTTTGGTGATGGATAAAGACGATGTTAAAATCAGCCTATTCTTAGAAACAATTGGGCCAAAATAAAGCAGGCTAGTCCAGAAAATGTTTGAGCAGGCAGGGCACTCAAAATGTGTGAGAGAAGGTGGGTGATTTGTGTGACATAGGCTACTCATAAAAACACACCCAATAGCCTAAAATAATACCAAGAAAAAATAAAAAAGGAGCAGGCAAAAGGCTTTGATAAGGTGCGGATTGGTGTAGACCGGGATGGTTAGTGACATGCCAATTGACCATTAAGAAAAGTCTCAATCCTACTTGCGAATCAAAACCAGCCACGTAGTTTTGAGGGAGGTTGTCCTGAAACGGTTCTTTCCTCGTCCTCCGGCTCACCTAACGCTGCAATACTATGCAGCATTGCTGTCACACAAAAAACAGTGCCCAACTTGGCTGGTTAAAACTGGAGCCCCCCGCCGGACTTGTGGAGGCATCTGAAGCACATCTTCCACCTCCCGATCGTGCGCTCTACAATGCACCTGGGCAGACGGTGGCCGTTGAAGTCTTCGTCAGGTACGTTTCCGGGGTTAGCCACTGTTGTGTAAGGCCGAAGAGGATAACCACTGTCTCCGAGGAGCCGCCACTCTCCCCTCGAGGCTGCAGCCAGCCAGCCGACCGATGGAGGACGAAGGAGTTGTGTGTGGGCTTCCAGGCCATCTCGCCACAACATCAAGGCTGATGCCCTGATGGTTGCACACCACCTGGCCGTTCACAGCTGCATATCCCTTCCTGCATATGAAGACATATAGGCATCCACATGAGGGAGAAATTATTGGAACTAAAGTTCCATCCACAGCTCTGGCCACTTGTGGAATCTGAAACGACCGAAAAAAGTTCTGTTGGGTCGCACTCACCTCGTCTCTGGTGGTCGGGAAATGGACATGCTGCAGTACCAGTCGAAGGAGGCTAAAAGTCACTGCCTGGACCCACCTGCATACTGACGCCTTGGACAGGCCCTGGCCATCACCGACGACCTGCAAAAAGTGCCATTATTTGCTCTGACGTAGCCTACTGCCTTGCACTATATAGGCCTATGTTCATGAGTGTGTGTGGTGCCGGCTGGTATAACCTGTGCACACTGATTACTCAATGTTCATCAGGTGTGCTGCATCACCCTGCCCCGGAGTCCAATCAGACTGGGCCAGTTGAGGCTGCTAAACGAGCCCTCATCCACTCACACTCTCGCAACCCTCTTCATTAAATGTTCACCAACCCCCAATACAAGAACCATTCATCCTCAAAGGAAAAAACTTGACAGAAAAATTGATCACAGGCAACATAGAGAAGCAACTTATATTTTATATACCATATTATCACACATTTTGAAAACTTTTAAAGTTGAAAAAAGCTATTACTAGATATAACAAACTGGAAGATAGGGATATATTGCAAAGGAATTCTGATCAAACAATTGGCTCCATTGAAAGCAGGGAAATTGACGAGCAAACAATTACATCTCTTGCTTTAAAGTGATTTAATGGCAGAACTTCATGTGTTATGTATATAATGTTACGTAAAGTATCGAATGGTGTATAGCAGGGGTGCCCACACTTTTTAAGTACAATAATGCAGTCAAAGAGGTAGTCCATTACCGCAACATCTTCCCTAAATGGGCAGCACATAGTGATTGGCTGAGTACAGCAGAGTTTTGAAACCGTTGGTCAAGGTCAAGTGGTAGAAGGCCATAGGGAGGATAATTTTAAGACATTTAATTTTAAGACATTTTTTGGAAGGTCTACTTTGGCAACCCGACTTGGGGAGTGAACCGCCTCGTTCCAAATAGCACACAAACCGGAGTTTACTCAAAGCCAAAACGGCACTTTTAATCAAACATAAAGTATCATACTACTAAATAAAACAAAAAACGGCTTTGGAGGAATCCACAGTCTTGTTTTTCAGGGCGGAGACACCTCACCCATGACGACTGGTCTCTCCGTACACACGAACCAGGAGAGTCCTGAATGAGTGTGGAAGCATGCTTCCTCATCTGCCCCTCAGGTGCTCTGCATTTCAATGATTGTCTGGCACCAATGCTCTTACTGGCGCCATCTGTTGGAAATCTGTGGTACACCGCCTCCACAACCTGCCCCCTGGCCCTGCAGGGGCGCTGTGCCGGAGACGGGTTGCCACAGATACCAGTGCCGTGTTCTAGGTTACACCATACGGTTCTGCCATTGCACACTTCCTAGTGGCGAATTGAAACATTGGCGGTGCCTCTCTGCACGGAGCTCCTGGACCAGATTGTAGTATACCCCCTGTTCTTGTCTCCGTTCATTGATGGGGTGCACCCAAACCCTTCGTCTTCTCCTTGCCCGCCTACGGCGCAGCAGAAGAAGGGCAACCACCCTCTGTCTGGCAACAATTGTTCTGTTGAAATAAAAAAACTCAATAAAATGTGAAATAACTTGTGTTCAATTAAAATGGATAACTACTGGCTGCATACATGTAAATGTGTGGCTATGTTAAGGCTATATAGATGGATAGATAGATAGCTACTTTATTGGTCCCAATGGGGACCAATAAAGCCCTCCAGTAGCTCAATACAATAAATACACACAATAACAATTGGCCTTAAAAGGTGACTGCACTATATACTAAAAAGGCTTAATAGAAGGTCCTGCACTTATTGAGATTATTGATGCAGTAGATGAATAATTGCAAAATATAAAATAAATAATAAATGACAGTAAATAAAACGATAAAGTGCCCTACAAACTAAGTTGGTAGATCTGCTGCTTGAAAACTATACTATAACTATATACTTTCACTGCACAGATTATACATTTTTCAAATTATTCAGCCAAAAAGATGGAAAATAAATAAACTAGATTACCATAGGCTACTCACTCATTGCGTTCCGTCTCTTTGCTTCGGTTGATTGACAGGTGACTTCCTGCTTTTATACTGCAGCGCGGCCGTCGCGCCGCCTCCTGTTGGTGCTAGGGGCGGCTTTTGACGCGCGTAAAATGCGTGCCGCTGCGCTGCGGCGCCGGTGTATTTAGGCCTTAATGCTACGGCCACACCAAACGCGTTGCTCGCGTTGGATAACGCGTGTAATGTGCCTAAAGGTGCGGCCACACCAGACGCGTATCTCGCGTAATTTTTACGCGAGATACGCGCGTAAAAGGTTGCTTGACCATTTTGTGTCAAAAATGGTCGCATACGCGCCATACGCGCCATACGCGCCATACGCGCCTACGTCACTCGCCTAGATGAGTCCATGTCCATGCAAGTGAACGGAGCGTTCCCTCTTCGTCATAACTATCAAACCAAACATCCTTCACATTCACCGAGCGAACATTACGAAAGTAAAATGCACATTTCTCGCTATTTTTTTTTCCATAAACGCATTTAATGGCGTAACTATGTTACTATTTCCAACCAGAATAAAGCAGGTTGTCGGCCGTGGCTGCGCCGGAGTCCGAGGTAGGAAACCCAAACGCCGCCGTGTTTGGGTGATAGAGTTTAGATCGGGTTAGATTAAATAATCTCGGATATAAATAACAATAATCGGGTTAAATAACTTCACATGGTGTGTCTGGTGTGTTTCCAGCATTCGTAGTGTTGATCAGCAGATATATAGTCCGCCAAGACGTTGAGGTTGATTAGTAACCAGAGACTCTGTCCATGCAAGTGAACGGAGCGTTCCCTCTTCGTCATAACTATCAAACCAAACATCCTTCACATTCACTGAGCAAACATTACGAAAGTAAAATGCACATTTCTCGCTAAAAATGTTTCCATAAACGCATTTAATGGCGTAACTATGTTACTATTTCCACCCAGAATAAAGAAAGTTGTCGGCCGTGGCTGCGCTGGAGTCCGAGGTAGGAAACCCAAACGCCGCCGTGTTTGGGTGATAGAGTTTAGATCGGGTTAGATTAAATAATCTCAGATATAAATAACAATAATCGGGTTAAATAACTTCACATGGTGTGTCTGGTGTGTTTCCAGCATTCGTAGTGTTGATCAGCAGATATATAGTCCGCCAAGACGTTGAGGTTGCTTAGTAACCAGAGACTCTGTCCATGCAAGTGAACGGAGCGTTCCCTCTTCGTCATGACTATCAAACCAAACATCCTTCACATTCACCGAGCGAACATTATGAAAGTAAAATGCACATTTCTCGCTAGAAATGTTTCCATAAAAGCATTTAATGGCGTAACTATGTTACTATTTCCACACAGAATAAAGAAAGATGTCGGCCGTTTGCTTCTGTCCAAGCTCACTACTCTCTGCCAGTGACGTCGGGTCAAGCTCAACGCTGATTGGGCAACGCGGCTAATCGTCATGCGTATGAGCGTAAAAAGTTCAATTTTTTGAACTCTTGAAATGTACGCGATATACGCGCGTATAGAGCGTAAATATACGCGCCTCATACGCACGTTACGCGCGTAAAATGTTGCTTATACGCGTGAAACGCGTAATACGCGCGTAAACCAATGGTTCCCTATGGAAAAAATGGCGATTTTATCCGCGAAGTACGCGAGATACGCGTCTCGTGTGGCCGCACCTTAACTTGACGCTTGATCATTGTGTGTCACAAAAATGGTTCAACGCGCCCAACGCGCCCAACGCGCCTGTGGCTGCGCTGGAGTCAGAGGTAGGAAACCCAAACGCCGCCGTGTTTGGGTGCATGATAGAGCTTAGATCGGGTTAGATTAAATAATGTTGGATATAAATAACAATAATCGGGTTAAATAACTTCACATGGTGTGTCTGGTGTGTTTCCAGCATTCGTAGTCAGGGCTCTCAAGTCTCACGCATTTGGCGTGAGGCACACGCAATTCAACCCATGCTCACACGCCACACTTCGTATTTCTCACGCATAGAAATTACCAGGATAGCGCCCACCAACTTGCACCGCTATTTAACAGTGGAACAGGTAGGAATAAAATTGGTTCCCCGTACGGTGACCAGACGTCCTCTTTTGCCCAGATATGCCCTCTTTTTGAATTTCAAAACAGTCCGGGATTTTATTAAAGCCTCACACATGTTCACATTCAATTTACGTTGCGTTCCTCTGTGTCGGTCACAAACTAGTTAGGCTACGCCCTCCCCTACTCAATTCTGTTCGCTTTGCATTGGTGGAAATGAGTAGGGGGAGTGGTTAAGTAGAGCCTTCAGATTGGACGGTTTGACTTTAGAGTTACCGTCATGTTTTGCATTTATTTTTTTACCATTATTGTTTTATGGGGACAAACATTAACACATTTCTCCTACAGGGGATTGATTAACTTCTATCTATCAAACAGAAAGAAACACTTGGTCATACTTTACACACTTTACCACAGCATTGGCCTACTGAATGCCAAAGATATACCACATAAATATATATTTATGTTTTTGCACGTTTGCAACGTTTAAAAGTTCAGGGAAAAGTATATGCCTCTACTGGTGTTGCTTAAGCCAATAGCCTTTTGAGGCAGTGTTGTTTCTGAATATTAGTGTTAAGGGCCAATAATGCTTACTATCGTACATTAGTCACCATGTCTGTGGACACATTTGTGTGCAGTCACATATTAATATAATAGACAAAATCTCACTCTGAACTCAGTTCAAAACTTGAGAGCCCTGCTCTCAAGTTTAGTAGTAGTAGTGTTGATCAGCAGAGATATAGTCCGCCAAGACGTTGAGGTTGCTTAGCAACCAGAGACGCTGTCCATGCAAGTGAATGGAGCGTTCCCTCTTCGTCATAACTATCAAATCAAACATCCTTCACATTCATTGCTTCTGTGCAAGCGTCACTACGTACTCTCTGCCAGTGACGTTGGGTCAAGCTCCACGCTGATTGGCTATCGCGGCTAAGCGTCACGCGTTGGAGCGTTGAAAGTTCAATTTTTTTAACTCTGGGCGTTGGTGCGTTGGTGCGTTGGGCGCGTTACTGCGTTTACGTGCGTAATTACGTGCGTCTGCCGCGTCTAAAGGCCTCTACATACCTCCGGATACGGACAGTTTCGTCCGGTCCCAGAGGTGTTTCGTGGGAACAATAACAATAAACAATAAAATAAAAATGTCAGGCATATAGTATAATATAAGTATATACAAATAAAAAATATATATATATATATATATATAGATGGATGGATGGATGGATAGATGGATAGATAGATAAGACGAAACACCTCCGGGACCGGACGAAACTGTCCGTATCCGGAGGTATGTAGAGGCCTTAACGCCCCTAACGCGACGCTTCACGCATGTAACGCGTCTACGCGCCTATACAAATGGTTCCCCATGCAAAAATGCTGATTTTCGACGCCCCTAACGCGACTAACGCGGTAGGTGTGGCCGTACCTTAACGCGAGTAACGCGGTTGGTGTGGCCGTACCTTGAGGCCTTAACGCGTCTAGGCGCCTATACCAATGGTTCCCTATGCAAAAATGCCGAATTTGGTTACCATAAAATGGCCACTTTATTGCAGAGGCATCGTCTCTAAATATAGTCTGAATAATTGGACTTCTGCTTTCTCTCTCATTTGACTCGGAATGAGTCACTATTTGATATCACACCGCTCTCTGTGTCATTATCTGAGACTATATGGCAGACCAGCTTCTTGTTCCACGGTATTTTGGCTATCCTTTATTTTAGTTTTGTATTGGTTAACAATAATTTAACATAAATATATGTTGATTGTTATTATTACTATCATATGTTGATTCATATGAATATAATTGTATAATATATTATTATTGGTATGACGACCATGATAAGATAATTTAAGCTTTCTCCGTTTTCTAAATACCATTTACATTGTTGGGATGTATTTATACTATTCATTTATACGTGTGTTTAAATATCTCTGTAGAGAGAGAGAGGAGAGGACAAACTATGTATCTGAGGTCAGCAGCAAGAGGATTTCTAGCTTTCCTTTTGTTGGTATCAGGTTGGTACATTTACATTGTGTGTGATAGATTTAGTTGAATTGTTTCCATGTGTAGGATGACACTCAAATTATTAAACATTCTTCTCAGAGCTCAGTGGTCAGCAACTTTCTATAGTTTCCAACTCTCAATGCATGTTGTGATCTTGCACTTCATCAGTTGAACCTCTTCATTCTCAGTGAGATGCTGTTTGTTTTTTACAGCGCTACACGGTTATCATGACTGGACAGTTACTTACACATCTAGTAAGGTCTGCGCTTTAAGAGGATCAACGGTTGAGGTCAGCTGCTCCTATGAATACCCTGATAAACTGCAGAACCGCTCTACCCCGGTAGAAACACTGTGGTTTACTAAAGATGACCACAGTCAGCCAGGGGGTCTGGTCAGCGATACAGACTATGCAGGTCGTGTTGAACGCAGCTGTGAAGAGCACAGCTGTTCTTTGTCAAGCTGTAGTGGAAATTGTACCCTGAGAATCAGAGACCTGAGACAGAGTGACTCTGCTGAGTACAAGGTCAGGTTCATCACCAACCAACCAGGCGGGGAATATACTGGAGACCCCGGAGTGAAGTTAACTGTTACAGGTGAACTCAGATTACTTATGAGTCAACTCAATGTGTGTGTGTGTGTGTGTGTGTGTGTGTGTGTGTGTGTGTGTGTGTGTGTGTGTGTGTGTGTGTGTGTGTGTGTGTGTGTGTGTGTGTGTGTGTGTGTGTGTGTGTGTGTGTGTGTGTGATCTGAATCATGTTGAATAACTAATTTGTTCTCAGACCTCAAGGTGGTGAAGGTACTACAGTGGACCATAATTTGGAAATACCTGGAGTGTCAGAGTATGTGTGTTCTTTCTGATCACCCTAACTACCTCTGGTATAAGAATGGACAGCATGCAGGAAAAGGAATGACCTACAGTAACAACATTAAAAAAAGAGACAGCTTTTCCTGTGCTGTTGAAGGATCAAAGCGTTTCCACTCCCCTTTAGTGTGTAAGTAAACTCCACAGTACACTGACATGATACCAGTTGTAATTGATCTTAGGTAGTTAAAACGATGTGCATTATAAAAAGATAAACTGACCTGTGTGTTCAAAGCCTTCAGGCTCTGGGAACCAGAAGTAACCATCTCTGTAAAGACTGGGGAGATCTTTCGCCTAACATCTCCTTTGACACATGCATTGTGTTTAATGGAAAACCCTGCAACATAGCAGGTTTTACAGTTTTACAACATTTACTGAATAAAGATTAGCAATTAGCAATATCTACTGTAGATCAAGGAAACATAGTAGTAAACGAACTATCAATTAATATTTAACTAAACTATAGCTTCTACTATAGTAGGTTTTTAGTTTCTACAATTGTAGTTTCACGTTGAACTATATCAAAATTGTTATTCCTACCCATCCACCATAATACTGCTGCATGAACCACAGCTGTCCTGGTTATTTCTTTGTCAGGTGTCAAAGGAAACCAAAATCTTTGCAACAAAGTGACCTACTCCACCAGAACCATGTGTGTCCTGCAAGGCACATCAGTGGACATCTCCTGCACATACAGCAGCGGATTAAAACCAAATGAGGAATACTGGTATGAATGGAGCAATAACAATGAGCCCACGGACCTCCAGAAGGACTCTGAATATAAAGGACGTGTTGAGTACCCTGTGAAAGAGAGAGGAGGCTCCACTCTGAAAATCACTGAACTCAGAGACACAGATTCTGCAGAGTACCGTTTCAAATATAAAAGTAAAAGCCATGAATGGAAAAGTGCTTTACATGGTACAACTCTGACTGTCACAGGTACTAGTGACAGATATGTATAGTTACCCATTTATAATGATAATAATAGACAGTTACTACTCTACTCTCTCGGTGGTGTTATTATTGATGTCACCGCTTCACTCTCTTCCTTGTTCAGGCCTGAGAGTGGAGGGGGCTGCTGTTGCCCCGGTGACAGAGGGACAGAGAGTGACGTTGAGCTGTAGCACCAGGTGTCTGCTGCCTGGTCAAACCTCCTACATCTGGTACCACAACAAGGGTCCTGTGGCCGAGCCAGAGAGCACAATGAACAAGCTGGTTCTGGACCCGGTCAGCCTTCAGCATGCTGGGAATTACTCCTGCTCAGTCAGAGGCTACCAACACCAGTCTCCCGAAGAAACACTCACCGTTTCATGTATCATGTGTATACTACGTCGTGCTACTGTTTCTTGTTGGCTCAATTTACTAGTTACTGGATTTACTCTTGGGTGCAATAACCCTGTTGAATCAGAGGTGGTGCTGTAACTGATGTTTGACATGTGCCTTGGGGTGCTTTTTAAATATTAACTGTATTCAATAAGGCTTCAATGATACTAGCTTAACATATCGCCATCTCCATTATACACGCATTTTAACTAACACTTGTTTTTATCACACCTGTTTTATAATGGTTGAAATGTAATTGTCAACAGACGCTCCAAAGACCACCTCAGTGACAGTGAGTCCCTCCGGTGAAAAAGAGGAAGGCAGCTCAGTGACTCTGAGCTGCAGCAGTGAGGCCAAACCAGAAGCTAACTCCAGTTCAGTGGAGGAACCAGGACAGATCCTCACCACCGCTGTTATCACATCTGAGCTGGGAGGTGACTATTACTGTGAACAATGCAATCGGACGTCATGATTCCACCTTTTTGTTCATTAATGGGACAGGTAATTTGGCCTGTGAAAAACCCACACCTTGGAAGCAGAGTATCAATGGGTCAATCCTCACTACGCGACTCTAATAATGGCCCGATGTTGCCGTCTGTCATCTAGAGATAGCCACACCATCGTTACTCACAGCTGTCGCTTTAGGAACCACTGCTGTCTTACTGACCATCATTACCCTCCTTGTCGTCCTCTGGATGAGGTGAGATATATATTCTCTCTCCCTTTCTTCTTTTGCATTTTTTTCCTCTGTTGCTTCTTTATATGTCTGTTCTCGTCATTAGAAGAAAGATGGCATCCGGAAAAGCATCTGGACCAGCAGGAAGGCCAGATACCACAGAGGTGAGACACAGGAAGCCATATTGTTAACCCCGGATGTACCAATACACAGTGGAAATACCCTGAGGCAATGTCTTAAACCACAAGAAGCTTTTGTGTTTAAGAAAGACCCATGAATATGCAAAAATAAAACGCTTAAACAAGAAGTGATGTTGGAGCTGTATGGTAAAACCCTTATTTAGTGGTTGAGTGCTGGAGCAAAGGTAGCCAGCTCTGGGTGGAGGTCAACAGAGGGGCTCTCCCTTTGTGACCGGGTGAGCTCAAAGTAGGCCACTGGTCCTTCTGGCAACTGCAGATCAGTGGGTTGCCTGGCAACAGGAGGGATGCTACCTCAAAGGGTCTCTAAACCAGAAATAAATGACTGAGAGGAACTTTAAAAAGTGTTTTCTAAACATACTTTTTTCTGTCCGCTCTCCTTATCAGGCACTTCCTGTGTATGAGAACGCCTCAGCTCTAACCAATCGCCCGGCACCTGCAGCACAGAGAGAACCAATTGAACGGCAGGAGGAACTTCACTATGGCGACATCCAACATCCACATCACTCGGAGATGCAGGAAGCGCCTCGCTGTTTGGCTGGCTCACTTGTCCAGTCGGATCAGACGCAGCAGGTTGTTTACTCAGGCGTCAACCTTAAAGGACCTGATGCTGTCCTTGAGTAAGCCCCCGATGTTTCTGGAGAAAAAAGACTTTAGATGAAAAAACATTATCAAGGAAAATACATTTCTTATTTACATGGTGCCTGAAGCTTCTTCTCCTTCTACTTTCACAGATTGACAGTCCTGCCTGTCACAGCCCCGTCAGGTTTGAACCAGTAGAGGCAGCAGGATTTAAATAATGGTTGGGCCTTGTGAGTGTGTTCAATCAAGGTGTCTCAGTCTTTCCGTTTGGAGAACACCCTGGTGAAGAAATGGGATCACTTTCATTAACAGAAGGCCTATCCTTCCCATCTGAAATATTTGAAAGTGTGAGTAAGCGAGCATATCACTGCACTGGCCTTGTGTCTTCTGCCCTCTGTGGCTGCAGAAGGAGCTAAAGCAACGGGACATAATCACTACAACTTTATTTAAACCCAATGTAAATCAGAGGCTCAAACTATACTAGATGTTTCGATATCTGTATTATTTTGCTGTGTTGTATGTTTTATGAAGCTTTATGAACCTGATGCACTTGCTTTTGCTTTTACTTTGAATTGCGATTATTTCCTACATCAATAAAATAAAATAAAAATCATGGACCAAATTGTTGTCCACCGTTTTGGGATTTTTGACAGCTCTAGCCGGTAAATAAATCATTCACAATCTGTATCTTTGTAATAGTCCCCATGGTCACTGAACATGTTGTAGGACATGGCTGAGGTAACTATCCTTTTAAGTGGTGAACTAAATTCAGAGCTATGTGTATCACTATCTGTTACATGTATTTATCATTCATCTTAATAGCAGTCAGCGCTACAAGCCAATGTGTAATTATGAGGTATATAAATATAGGTTGCTCTTGGAAGCCGTGATAGTGTGCTGTTGTATGCCAAAAGTTTGGTTTTAGATATCACATTTATCTGAAAGTGATATCCCTCTTTCTGTAATCTAACAGGCAAACAACCTCAAAAGCGAACTTCTCCAAAACATGGATCAACTTAAAATGTTATGATAATGTCATTTTCTTGGTTCTTAAAATAACCTTATTTCCCTCCTTACGAGCTGATTAAAGAGGGGAGTTATAATCATGACACATGTATCAATCGAGGAATAAGAAATTCAAAGAGTAAACACCGTTTATCCATGCTATGAACAGTGGGAAATAGAAATAGGCGAAAAACCATCAACAACTATTATAACAGAAACAGACCAGCAGGTGTCGCCGTGTGTCGTGTGACCTCTTCATCACATTTTGAGCAGCCGTACAACAGCACAACAGCGCTCACAACAATTCACATCCAACACTTCAGATCCCACCTAGTGGAACAAAAAACACTCGTTTGAACCAAAGGCTTTGCTTTCACCACCACATATTTCGAGCGTGTTCCCCCTGGGGCTTTGTATTCGTTGACCCTTTGGATTGTCTGGCGGAGTCAACCGCACATCAATTAAGCTGACTGACGTCATTGGAGCTGGCTGGTTGACATCGATGAAGCCGAATGGCTAATAGTCGTCATTGAAGCTGGCTAAAAGTTGTTATTGAAGCTGGCAAGCTCAGCTGACATCATTGGGTTCTCACCAGATCTATGGTGTTATTGCTGGATACGGTCCAGTAACCAGACAATTGGTCAAACAAACAATATAACCTCCAACATAGGACGCAACTCAAAGCAAAATACACAATCCTGAACCAGTATAAAATACAAATTCAAATCCAGCAAAGCTTTTGTACAGTTTATAATTGGAAAGAAGGGAATGGCGCGTGTGTGAAAAGAAATGAGGAGAAAGCAATGTGCAGTAAGTGCACTAATACAGTAAAAAATCGGACACAACACACCACTAAGCTTGAGCAATGAGCAGAAAACCGCCAATTAAAACAGCCAAATCAAAGCCATTTAGCCAATTGCATGAATACAAATAAAGTTAGACTACTCATGGCTTGGCTTGATTATATATCTGTTGTGTTTGATTGAGGCGAATCTGGCTCAAAGAGATCTCTGGAGCTTTAGATAAATATAATTGGAAAACTAAGCTAAGTTGATATTATATATTATAATTACAAAAATAATGTGATCAATTACATTTTAAACGATTAGAATTGGGGTTTTTAAAGGTTTCACTTGAGTATAAAAAATGTATGTTGTTTCATATATATATATATGTGTGTGTGTGTGTGTGTGTGTGTGTGTGTGTGTGTGTGTGTGTGTGTGTGTGTGTGTGTGTGTGTGTGTGTGTGTGTGCGTGTGCTGCCTCTTTGGCAGCAATAACTCATTTTTAATTGACAATAGTATATTTGACTTTCAGAATACTATGGTGATACATCATCCACATTTATTTAGTATAAACTAATTACATTTTAATTCACTACAACAGGCAACAACATTTGACCTTTGACATTACATCTCCAGGTCGTCCCTCTGGTGAGGTTAGGCAGTGATGCAATCCTCATAGCCAAAGAACACCTGGTTCAAGGAATAGTCGAGGAATCAGGACAGTACTACCCCATCACTGATATCACGTCTAAGCTTGGAGGAAACTATTACTGTCATGCTCTTAATGAAATTGGAAGTCATAATTCCACCTTTTTGTCCATCGATGTGACTGGTAATTGGACCTTTGAAAGACACACATCTCCTGAGATGTGTGTAAACTGACACCAGCAGCTGCTGTAGGAACTGTTTTATCAGTGGCCACCATACTTCCAATCTTTCCTCCTCTGGCTGAGGTAAACAATCAGGTGTTATCTTTCTCTCTCTCTCTCCATTGTGGTTAATGCTGTGGCTTCCTTATTTCTCGGTTGTCTTCATCATATCAGAAGAACGTGCTTCTCCAGGAAAGCATCTAGACTGGCAGCAGAGATGTTTCTTCTCCCCTATGGTCACCAGATAATGGTACATCTCATTCTATGTTCCTCCCCTATGGTCACCAGATAATGGTACAGCTCATTCTATGTTCCTCCCCTATGGTCACCAGATAATGGTACAGGTCATTCTATGTTCCTCCCCTATGGTCACCAGATAATGGTACAGCTCAGTCTATGTTCCTCCCCTATGGTCACCAGATAATGGTACATCTCATTCTATGTTCCTCCCCTATGGTCACCAGATAATGGTACAGCTCATTCTATGTTCCTCCCCTATGGTCACCAGATAATGGTACAGGTCATTCTATGTTCCTCCCCTATGGTCACCAGATAATGGTACAGCTCATTCTATGTTCCTCCCCTATGGTCACCAGATAATGGTACAGGTCATTCTATGTTCCTCCCCTATGGTCACCAGATAATGGTACAGCTCATTCTATATCCGAGTGTATATGGACCTGGGAAATATTTCTAGACTCAGTATAGATTATAACAAGAGACACCAGCTGAGGTATTCAAAAAGTGATATTTATTCATCACATTTGTACGAATTTTTGGCAACATTCACAAATCTTTGATTAACCATCAGAGAATCATTGATATTTAAAACTGTTAGCTCAGAAAAAATTCTCAATTGAATATTTTTTATCCCAAAAATGCATATTACAAAATTTGCTGAATGTGGAATAACAGGTGTGACCCTGAATAGCAGTTCTTTTAAATCTGAAAAACATAGAACTTTAAATCGACTGGTGTTCTTACTCACTTAGAGTCTGCAGTGCAAAGCTATTAAGAGAAAGCTTCTGTTCCTAAGAAAGAGTACCATTACATGCCATATTCACCATGACAGAATATTTTGTATAAGAGGTTAGGGAACACTAATTCAAGTATTCCAGCAAGAATGCAGAGCTAAATACAACATAACTTAGGTAATTATACAATTTTTAGCTCAACATCTTTAGAAAACCCTGAATGTTTTAATCTAAATTGTTATTTAGATAATAATTTAAGTTGATTTAGTTTCATAAGGAATGTTATCCCATCCATTGAAATAATTATTACACCAATCGTTTACATATATAAAGGTCATCATACCATCTATGTAGGCCTAATGTATTGTAGTCCTATTTTCAAAAAATATATAATTATTAAATAAATGTATACGGTATATACAGACGATAAACCTTGGAATTGGGCAGTTGAAACTGCATCGGATATTTGTGAAATATGAAATTAAATCATATGACTTGCTTGCTTCTTTAAAGGCGCCGATTTGAACTCCATTGTCTTATAAGATAGAACGAATATCAACACATGCATTACATGAAGAGGTAAAGTAGATGAGGTAAATCAGATTTAAATGACCTGACATCCCCTAATGGGCCGTATTTACCCAGTGGGTATCTTGGTTCCAGGCCATCTTGGTTCTATAAGTGAGCCTTTCACCATCCAGCTAGAGTAGCCACCGGTGAATGAGGCCTGAGTCGTCTTCGAGCCACAAGTGTTTATTATTATTACCGAATCGTTTTGTTCAATAAACATGAGAACAAATCATATTTTACTTACTGTCTACACTCGTTTGTGAACGTGAGCTTAGCGTAATTTAATTCTGGGCACTTTCTTTGAGAATGTGGCTGACAACAAATTGATTTACTTCAACTGTGAGTTAAAGCGGAACGTCACGTAAAGATATTTTCAAATATAACATTATTTGCTTTATAAGTGTGCTGAGAAAAAATCGTGGACTGCTGCATCAATTACTTTTTCCAGGATTTGCTTTGGGAACAACGTCCAAAGTCCAATATTTCGGGTCTCTACTGCCGAAACTTGCATGTTGCACACCGTGATTTTCCACAACATGCAAAAGTAGCAGTATTCTCTGTAATGAAGAACTCATTCCACGAGTCAGCTCAGAGCAGGTAAAGAGTATGGTTCTTCTGAAGGAATACTGCAAAGTAGGAGAGGCGCTCACATGTCTATTGTAAAAGTAGCCTCGTATCACTGAAACAATAGGTAATCATACAGCATGTTGTAAACTCACTGCCCACCCAGCACAGTGTATGGTCAGCTGACATGATTTTAAAGACGTTAAACGAATCTGCACCGCCAGCCAGCTCGTTACCTCAAAATATATAAATATTTGATCATTATCCGCCTCTTAGCAATAGCCTCTTGAAAGAACTTTCGGAAAAACTCCCAAACACTAGTATCAAACCGGTATTCAATATTTTTATGGTTATTATTTGTATTGAATTGAGGCTCTTTTAAAAAGATCCACTGTGACATGACAAACGGGCTGTGTAGCCGCCAGCAGTACACCGGACCTCTGGTTATGCGTCGGCCATCTTGCCGTGAACCCGGAAGCGGTAGATACACGTGTAGGTCATGTGACCCCAGTTACTGAGCACCCTCAGCTCCACGTGGCGGTAGGCCATGCTGCTAGACTCCTGCAGGGGGCAAAAGAGGAGGAGGGGAGAGGATGAGGTGGGGAAGAAAGGCGCCGGGATGTTTGCGTGTATGCAAACTCCTCAGAACATTGCTCTCTGCCACAGTTTCTATGGTACGTCTCCATGGTGATTAAGGGGCCCAGAACCCCTGAAGATGAGTGCATCACAGCGGCTGAACCCTACCCCCCCTTCACCCTTCCTAACCCTTCGTAACCTCTCTGGGGGGACTCACGGGTATGGTGAAGGTCTGCGCGGACTCGCCCTCCTGGTCGTAGGTGAAGTTCCCCAGCAGAGTGGCCTCATCCAGGGTGTCCTGCATGCCCTGGGGAGAGAGGCACAGAGCAGCTGAACACAAACATAACCACAACGCTTCCTCGCCCCTACCTGCTCCTCAACGACCTGTACCTGAACTCACTGCAAGGCATTCCCTGCCGAAGCACTGGTGGCAACAAGCTGTAAATAGTGGTAAATAGCAGTACACTGGGGGGTATAGGTGCTGTAGGTAGGGAGTAGGAGTTACAGATTTTGTGTAATTTGGTTGTAATTCGTTGCCTTCACCTTTTAGTAAAGGAAATGCTCTTTGGGAATAACATCTTGATTCTAGATTGCTCATGGCTCTTTTGAGGGCATCTGATTGGCTTGGAGAATCCATCTTGCCTGTCAATCACAGGTGCGTGAAATGCAACTCTTCTCAACGGCAGAGAAACACCGGGAGCAGAGAGCGATGGGAAACTTTCGCGGTGGTTTCGTTTCATTCCTCCACTCTTCTCTGCTCTGCCCTCTCTCTCTTTACAGCTCTGGAGTCTGACCTACGGCACCTTGTCCGCGGCAGTAAAGCGCAGACCGTCGCAGGTGAAGAACACGGTGAAGAAGCCTTACGTAGACCTGGAAGTCGCGGGGAGCAGAGTCGATGCGTCCCGTGGGCGCGCTGTAGCGGGGCAGGTGGTCCAGGGTGACGTGGGAGATGGCGACGGGGTGGGAGAGAGCCAGGACCAGGGTGCCCTGCACGCCACGGAAGGCCCAGCACCTCCCGGGGAGCAGCACGGCGTAGCCCTGCAGGGCGCGGGTGGAGGTGTGTGAAGACGCAAGTGTGTGTGTGTGTGTGTACGTGGTGAGATGGGCATGTGTGTGTGGTAGTGTGCATATGTAGGTGTGTGGACAACGAGGAGAACACAGTCACGGGTTGGAGAGAGAGAGAGAGAGAGAGAGAGAGAGAGAGAGAGAGAGAGAGAGAGAGAGAGAGAGAGAGAGAGAGAGAGAGAGAGAGAGAGAGAGAGAGAGAGAGAGAGAGAGACAGACAGACAGAAGAGGGTAGTGGTAGTGTGCATATGTAGGTGTGTGGACAACGAGGAGAACACAGTCACGGGTTGGAGAGAGAGAGAGAGAGAGAGAGAGAGAGAGAGAGAGAGAGAGAGAGAGAGAGAGAGAGAGAGAGAGAGAGAGAGAGAGAGAGAGAGACAGACAGACAGAAGAGGGTAGGGACAGAATGAGAGGGAGAGAGGGCCCACCTGTATAACAGTGCGGGGGCTCTCTGATGGGTACCACAGGGGGAAGCCGAAGAGGGTGACGCACGCCGTGCCGATGCTGTAGGTCTCTGAACACCGGGTGCTCACCACACTGGCACCTGGGGGCCAGGGACATACATTGAGTGGGTGGTGGGTGGGTGGGTGGATGGGGGTATATGTGGGAGAAGGGATGTGTTTGTTTATGCGTGAGTGAGTGCGTGTGTGTGTGTGCGTGCATATATGTCTGTGTGTATGTGCAATTGTGTGTGTGTGGGTGGGTGTGTACAAATAAAAAACAATAACAACGACCAGTGTTCTGAGCATAGCGGTGTCTATGCTATGTTTTTGTACCAGTAGGGGATCGCAGACACACGGACATCATCTACAGGTTTCATCTGCTTATTCTGAGGCACAGGAGACAAACCTTGGGACTCCAGAGCAAAGTCGGCCATCTTGTCGGCCATCGGCCGGTTACAGTCAGTACAGCTGCCGCTAGCACTGAGCTCGTGCTCCTGAATATGAAACGCATGCACACACATGAACAAACACGCACCCACACAAATAAAGACACAGGCACACGTTTTACAAACACTAATTAACAAATCCCATATCATTTTGTCATTTATTAAAAGAGTGATATCTAACGTTTGCTTTGCTCTGGCAGAATACAATAGGCCCAAACAAACACACCCATTCATTCAAACACAGTGGTAGGTCACTGATGCCCCACTGCAGTTAATTTACCCTCTCTTGTGTTCCTAAGAATCCCTGATGGAGTAAAGTAAACAAAGTCATGAGGACTGAAGGTGTGACCAGCTGAACACTAGGACCCTGTCTCCTGGCTGGTGGTGGTGTTGATGCAAACAACAGATACTAATGTTTGATTGTTCATTTTATAAAATCGTATTACATCGATTATGTAGAATATCCATCATCAGCTCTCTCTCCGCCTGTCTGTCTCTCTGTCTCTATGCCAGCCTCTCTCTCTGCCGACCTGCCTCCCTCTCTGCCAGTCTCTCTGTCTGTCTCTCTGTCTCTGACTGTCTGCCTGTCTCTCTGTCTGTCTCTCTGCCTGTCTGTCTCTGTCCCTGCCTGTCAGTCTCTCTCTCTTCCTGTCTGTCGGTCTGTCTCTCTGCCTGCCTGCCTGCCTGTCTGTCTGTTTCCTCAACCTGTCTCCCTCTTCCTGCCTGCCTCTCTGCCCGTCTCTCTGCCAGCCGGCCCGCCTCTCTTGCCTGGATCCTGTCAGCGAGCCACTCCTCCAGGGCGTGCTGTAGCTGCGGGCTGAGCAGGCTCTGGTCCTGGGGGGCCGGGGGCTCTGGCACGGGGCAGGGGGCCGGGGCGGGCCTCTTCTGGATGGAGGACAGCTCCTCGCTCAGCTGGAACAACAACAACACAAGGGTTACCACAACAACACCGGGGTTACCACAACAACACAGGGGTTACCACAACAACACAGGGGTTACCACAGCCCTGTCCCAACACGTCACTCATCCATGGGTCCCGTTGGGAGCGCAGGGAGGGCCTCCTTCACCTGTGTGTTGGTGGTCTCCAGGGCCCGGACCCTGAGCGCCATCGCAGTGCGGGCGCCGTCGGCGTCGGCCTGGTGGCGGGCCAGCAGCCGGCTCAGCCGGTCCACCTCCGCCTCCAGGCTCTGCTGGCCCGCGGTGCCCAGCTCCTCCAGCCTGGCCCTCAGCACCTGCAGCTCTGCCCGGAGCCTGGCCTCCCCCTGGTGGTCACACAGAGAACCACAGGGTGAGGGCTGGCTCTTTCTGCTCTATGTCAAGGCGGGTGGAGCCCATTTGGGTCAGAGAATCTCGAGCATAGAGATGAACGAGGATCCTTAGCACACATGTGTCAGGTGGGAATGGATCCCGAGGCCGATTATGAAGTACATTTCAAGTCTCTCGGCTGGACTCTCGGCGCTCTGACTCTGGACTTTTCAGCAAAAGCCTTTGTCATCGTATCCACCTTTTATTGAACAAGTCCACATGTTCCCACAGAAATGAACGTACATGACAGAGTTAAATTGACAATTGAAGATGAAGGGAGAAAGTCAAGAGTGAGAGAGAAGGAAGTTAAAATGAGGTTGATCTCACCAGAGAGTGAAGGTTCTCCTGTTTCTGCAGTAGTTCCTCCTGCAACCACACACACACACACACACACACACACACACACACACACACACACACACACACACACACACACACACACACACACACACACACACACACACACACACACACACACACACACACACACACACAAAAATGGTTATATCACAGAGTTGTCACAAAATGAATCGGATCATTTAAATACAAGCCAACTAGCTCTCATCTCGACATTGTTTGGTTTCTTACCAGAACATTCTGCATCTTGTGGTCCACAGCAGCAGATACCAGCAGAGGATCCTGGAGCCACCATAGACAGACCATCAGCAACTTGCTACACTCCTACTTATCCTCATATAAATACTCCTCCTTGTATCAACCTCCTATTGAGCTTGATACAATCACTGACTCTGAGTCAGTCAGTAACCAACCCAGTCCGTCAGTAACCAACACAGTCAGTCAAAAACCAACAGTCAGGATGTATTCAGCACAAATTCATCCATTAACTCTTCCAAGTCCGCCCCGTCATATCTCTCTACATTTAACCTCAACCCATGAACAGGAGCCTGCCAGCTATGGTCAGAGGTCAAAGGTCATACATGTGGCTCCTACCAGGGCAGCAGGTGCTGGCGGAACAGAGCAGGGCTGGGGAGCAGGATGATTAAGAGGAGGAGGAGCCGTGGCTTGGTGATGAAGAGGGGAAGCAGGAGGTGGAGTAGCTTGGTGATGAGGAGGAGAAGAAGGAGAAAGAGCCGGGGGAGGAGGCGTGGTGAGGGAAACGGGTGGTGTTGTGATGGTGGTCAGCCCGGGCCCAGTGGCCTTGGTAGTGGTGGGGTGGAGGGTGAGAGAGACCAGCAGAGGAACCAGGAAGTACACGCCTAGGAGGTAAGGACAGAGAAGACATGAGTTCTGGGGCTGAGAACAACACTGATGCTGCATGGGGTGACTGAAGCCCTCCCACTCTGTGGCTGAAAGCTAAACCAATAGACAGAGGTGTGGTAGACAGCAGGTAGTGAGTACAGCTCACTATCTCCCCCCCGTCTCACACCACATAGGGTGATGTAAATTCAGAGTTCAGACTCAGACCAGGAGAGTTACCCAACTTTGAGCTTGAGTATCAGGGCCACCCGTCTGGATTAGCTAATTAGCACAAGCTAGCTGATGAGATCCGCTGACAGTTATGACACAACTGAATATGCACTCAATTTGCACTCCAATCTATGCTCCTCAGAACAAATGCTTCGCGCAGATGCTAGAAAGCATTTCGAAAATGCTTTCTTATCAACAATGCTCCAGGTCGATCAGAAGGGGTGTGTTTCGTTCTGTGTGTTGAGCAAGTGGAGACATTTTGAACCTTCCTCAAATAAATAAACAGACTTTCGAACACCTTAAAGGTAACATTGTCGGTGTGTGTGTGTCTCAAGTGTGTGAGTGTGTGAGTGAGTGTGTTGGTTCTTCTAGGTGCATGTCAACTGCAGGCAGGAGCAGCAGGAGATGAATGGACCTGGGTCTCGACCCGGCTCATCATAATGATCACTAGAGGACGGCGACTCACAGAGGAACAGGAGGGCCAGGAGCAGAACGCCACCGATCAGCGTCCTCACGCCGGGTCGGAGCAATCTGTCAGCTGTGGGGGGGAGAGAGAAGAATGCAGAGCTTAGGCTAAGCCCGGGCTGAATCATATCACATGCACTGATGTTGTTGCTGACCGGTTCATAGTTCAGTTCACCGTATTTACAGACATGGTGCACATTTACAAAACCCACACGCCTCGAAGCCCGACACAGAAATACAACACACACGCTCAAAACGTGTAGCCTCACCAGATATCAACACATGTACACACTCACTGTAATAGCTGTAGCTGCTACTGCTGCTATGAGCTTTGCTGGTACCAGTACCTCCGGGTGGAGATGCTGGTTCCCCGCTGGGGGTACGAGGGGCCGGGTGGGTGGGGCTGGTGGTGGTGGTGGGTCTCCTGTGAGGTCCCTCGGCAGACGAGTACCCAGAGCTGTCCACGCTGGCCTGGTTCAGCAGCCGGCTGTACGACCCCTGCAGGCCCCCGGCTCTGAAGGGCCCCAGTGACCCCGACGGTAGGCTGCTCTCCGGGGGAGCGTCAGGGCAGGGGGTGGGGGTCCGGCTCCGGCCCCGTGCGGGGGTCAGGGCGGGCCGCGCGGTAGGTGCGGGCGTGGGGTTGTACAGTACCACCTGGATGCTGGACCCGCCCTGGGCGGGCTCCGGGGTCGGACCTGAAGGAGACAGACAGGATGGAAGATGGCTGGTGGTAGTAGGATAGTAGAAGTAGTAGAAGAAGGCGTGGTAGGTTGTAAAGGTACTTCAAATACTTTGTCTTAATCTGCTGCAGCTACCGGTCTACTGTGTTTTGAGTACATAAAAACACACAATATATAATATGTTTATATTATGCATCACAATACAGAAATGGACTTCCATCAATTTGCATCTATCTATCTACCTATCTCTCAATTTAATTATCTACCAATCTATCTAACATCCATCTGTCTGTCTTTCTCTCTGTCTGTCTGCCTAGCTTTACCTAGCTCGAGGTCAAATCCTGATTACTACTGAAGTAACTGCAATGTGCTAGCTCAAATTGAGCATACCATCAAGGTTTACCTACACGGGCACTGTATGCTTTTACCTTGGTACTGTTCTGGTCCCTGATTGGTCCGTTCTGTGGCCGACGGCTCAGCTGTACTGACCGAGCTGACGTTGCTATTGGCCCTGCTTGAGGTACGAGTGGACGCCTTGCGAGTACCCCCCGGCTTCTTCTTGAACACCCTGAGAAAGAGAGGGAGAGAGACGAAGAGAGACAGACAGACAGACAGACAGACAGACAGACAGACAGACAGACAGACAGACAGACAGACAGACAGACAGACAGACAGACAGACAGACAGACAGACAGACAGACAGACAGACAGACAGACAGACAGACAGACAGACAGACAGACAGACAGGTTTTGAATAGATTACGATATTCAATATGACACTAAAATACAAGCACACACACACACATGCGCACACACACACACATGCGCACACACACACACATGCGCACACGCACACACACACACACACACACACACACACACACACACACACACACACACACACACACACACACACACACACACACACACACACACACACACACCCCTACCTGAGGGGGCTCTCGCGGTAGGAGATGGTTGTGACGCTGCTGGAGTCAGAGTCTTCATCTGATTGATAGTAACCACCTGACACCAGACGGGCACTCCTACGAGACATGACTGGTAGAGAGACACAGGAAGCAGGTTGATCACTCCTTCACCGTGACTGCACCATTGCACTGTGCTGGTAATGACCGCAGGCGTATCTACTGCCTCACACCACTAAGGAGTCCTGGTCACCTTTAAAACCTGTGCTACTGAGAGTGTCCTCCAACGTAACATTCCTACCTGGCAGGGCAGCTGCTCCCCTCTGGACCGGAGGAATTTACAGAGGGCGTTCCAGGCTGCCTGGCGCAGCTTCAGTGCTGATCTGAAATGCCTGGAAGGACAGTGATAATCAACACTGCTGCTGGATAAAAAAGGACTGCGCAAATAAAACGACACCTCCCACCCAAATTGCTGTGTTTCATCTCTGTGGAGAACCAGCAGGTGATATCACAGACCATCCAACTACTAAACACCCTCTAGTGGACCTCACAGCACCACTGACAGACTGTTAATGACAGCGTATAACAGTATCATTCAGCAGCTACTTTTCCCAAAATTATTTTTTTGATATCGTATTGTTACTATAGAATTGCAATTTTATATAATTATGAGATAAGATTGCATATTTTAATACAGTATTAAAATATGCTATCTTATCTCAAAACGGTATAAAGTATTATACTTTATACCGTTTTGATATAGGTAATATGGGGGGGAGGTTGGCTTTGTTTTTTACCCTTTGTGGTGCTGTTATTTTAACTTTGTTAAATTCTTAACTGCTCTTTCAATGTCAAAGTTTATTTTCTACGCCAGTAAGGCTCTTTTGAATTGAAGTCAATGGAAAAATCAGAAAGAGAAAGAGGGAAAGTGAGAGCGAGAGAGCGCTGGTGACAAGAAGCAGCTGTAACAGCCCTAGCTTTTACAGTACCAACAGCAGCTAGCAAGGAACATTAGCCTGAGGGCAATGGGCATGATGCACCATAGCAACAGTCAAAGCTAAGCGCTATCAGAACATGGGATCTCTGACAGATGCCTTCCTAACCCTAATCTCCACCATTGGTAATCCACCTAATCTCCCTCCCGTTTCCACCGCACACTTAACCCTTTTCTGAATAAGTACTGTTATTGCACAGAATATAACATGGAAACAAAACAACAAGGGATTCTTAGGATCCACATTGTTTTGACACAAAACCAAATGTATGAACAGCATTCATTTCTAGCTTAGGCCCAAAAACTCTTTGTGTTAATATTTTTATAATTTGAATACGATGTTTTGTACAAAAGAACAACATATAGGCTATGCAAAAACGCATTGAGAATTTGCATACAATTTTATTAAACCTTATTTCCTACTACCATGGCGTTGGCGTGACAACCCAAAACAAACAACCTTGTTTTAACAGGAAGCTGTGGAATACACCAACAGGAGCAGTCAAGCTCAGAGTCCTGGCCTTATTGAGAACAGCTAAAACCAATATCTGGATTATCCTATATCCTTCAAATCGATCCACCATTGGCTGGTTGAAGGAGTTAACTTTGGACACTTCATCGGTGAACTTTCATTCAAAGAAAGGACCACCGATTCAGTTGTGCTCAGAGTGTACTGAGTGTTTTGTGTGTTGTCAGGCCGCGACCCACCTGCAACCGGAATCACGACCCATATTTTAAGGAACACTATGCTACAGTGCTACCCTGAAACAAAAAGAACGGATCAGAAAGACATGCACAGGATACCGCAAGTGCAGAAGCAGCAAGCTGTGGAGGGACAGGAAGCCAGTTGGATAGGCACCCTGACATCGTACACAAAACAACACACACATGCACGCATGAATGCACATACACACACAAACCGTCATCTGTTTTAAAGAAGGGTTGGTCAATGTGATTGTCAGACAGCATGATGCACACACTCACATTTTTGGGCTGAGCTAATCGTTTTTTCGATTAGGGTTGCTGTCTAGGGTTGGATGTGTTTTAAGAATCATTTGGATGGGTTTCAGTTTTTTTTTTTAAAGTAAGATGTAAGATCTCGCCTACTGCGGTCTCACACAGGATGTGCTGTGTTAGATCATCCTTCTTTCAGAACACCATCCCTTCAACCATATTCAAAGCTATACATAGCAACGCTCGTCAAGCAGCGAAAATATTTTGATTGCTTGTGACAAAGACTTTTTACAAGGCCTAAAGAAAGACATTGTGTGATTAAGCACCACACATCGACTGCCTCTCTAGCCTTTCTGGTGCTGTTGTTGCCATTGCCTGTTGCTCAAGCCTTTGATCATAGACGCCTCAACATCTAGCCAAAAAGTCAAAGATGGAATTTGCAACACAATAACCTGCATGCATTACTTGTTTTTTGCTTTACTGGGAATTCATAAGAAGTTAAACATATTCACAACTACCTAATGAACCCAGTAAAAATAACCACAATAAAATGATCACCTCTCTTGGCCAGATGTGACCAGAGAGTAAACAAGAATTTGTTAATACAGAGTGTTAACAATGCAGTAAAGAGGGTTGATAAAGAGGGTTCAACTGAGGATTCTACAGTTTTTACAGAAATCCACCTCAAATACCCCCCCACCCCTTAAGTTTAAACTTAAACATTTCTCTTCGTTCTTCTTCCTCTATGTCCCCCTTTATGTCCCCCTTTATGTCCCCCTTTATGTCCCCCTTTATGTCCCCCTTTATGTCCCCCTTTATGTCCCCCTTTATGTCTGTCTGTCTGTCTGTCTGTCTGTCTGTCTGTCTGTCTGTCTGTCTGTCTGTCTGTCTGTCTGTCTGTCTGTCTGTCTGTCTGTCTGTCTGTCTGTCTGTCTGTCTGTCTGTCTGTCTGTCTGTCTGTCTGTCTCAGCACTAGTAGTTTCATGGGTGGCATCACTGAACTTTAAAGGGTAACAAAGAAAAAGTCGTATTAGAGATCAGCACAAAGCTAACAACCAGAGTGGTGAAACGTTATTAGTCAGGTTTAGGCCCGAACACACAGTGGGCCGGTTTAGGGTGTGCGGTGAAACACATGCCTATGCACATAGAGATTACATGAGTCACCAGTGTGTATTACTGGACAACAGCAACACTGCCCGGCCACATAAATAAGTAGGCTACACTACTCACAGGAAAGAATGCTGGTACAAAGTAAGCACCAACTCTTGTTTGGCCCAATGCAAGCCAGATGCTCTCTTTCTCTCTCTCTTTGATACGTGACCCAATATGTTGCTATTGCCTACGGCCGCGGAAAGCCAGACTGTTACGGATTGGAGAATTGTAAAGGATCAAACGTATCTGTGGAGAGTGAGACCACGCAGGTTGCTTATCAACACCACCAGACACCTAGGGCGGTGCGTGATAATGAAATACTCCGGGTTTTGGGCTCACCAATGGGGCTATCAGATACTTAAATTGCTCTGTAATAAACGATATTATAGGCAACTACTAAAATTGAAGGCGACCAGTTATATATATATAAATATATATATATGTATATATAATATACATATATATATATATATAGCTACTACCGGAGACCTGGCAGTAGGGATGGGTTAGATGTCACTATCAAAACCGGGACTAAAGAATACCCTAGAAGCGGTTGGAAACTTACCGTGATGTTTTGTCGACGTGCGCCACACCAACGCCTCCTGAGCGGGTAACTGTCAAATACTGTCTCCTCTCGAGCTCGTTGGGAGGACGACCATCTGCTAATCGCAGCCAGCACAAACACACCTTCTACGGGCTGAAATAAAACGCCATTTCAGTTGAATCTACGACCGTAACGGTGCTGATTGATTTGTGACCGAGTGAGTTATTCATGTGTGGTTACTAGGTGTAGTACTAGAAGGCAGTGTTTTAGGGTCTGACTCTGAGGAGTCGCCGGGGCAGCTACGCTGTCTTCTGACAGTTAGCTGGAGGGCTAGGCGCTCACTCCTCCAAGCATACCTAAGTAAAGCTCCATGGCGCCCCCCAGCGGTCGTTGGTTGATATCACAATTAACTTGCTGTTCACCAGTATGCCACAAGATGGCACCATTTTACAGACAATGATTGAATTGTACGAATCGTAAGGATTGCATGATTATCAACGTCTATAAAAAGGCCCCAATATCATTGAATAAAATACTCGTTGTTTTTTTCTTGCAATTTAATGCTAAATACTTACCTTAATAATAATAATAAACATGTTGTTCAAACACACTCTTACACACACACACACACACACACACACACACACACACACACACACACACACACACACACACACACACACACACACACACACACACACACACACACACACACACACACACACACACACACACACACTGTACTGTATGTAGCTATAATAGTTTATATACTATACTACATGTATATTATACTATATATATATCATATGGGTAGGGCACTATAGGTATACTTAACTATAATATTTATGCATACATACTTTACTGTATGTATACTTTACTAATATATACTATGGGTACCATAATATAGGGTCCTTTACTTTGTGTGCTTTACTAAAATAAACTATGTGGGTTCTATCCTACATTATACTATATGCGTCCTATAATAAATGTGTACTGTACTATAATATACTATATGGGTACTTTAATCGAATATAATATACTGTACTTTTTGTGTTCTGTTCTATATGGGTACTATACTATAATACTTAATATATGTATACATAATTATTTATTTTAGACCCAGGGGGATCCATATCAGTACATACAACATCAACAAACAGACAAACACAGAGTAAAAAAAAT